>NC_042619.1:28251450-28564405 GCF_901001135.1 Rhinatrema bivittatum | reverse complement strand
ATAGGATCATCATCTTGAGAATTATCCAGACTCTCAGGTTACCTGTGTTAAGGGTTGCATGAAAACAAAAGGGACATTAGAGCACATAGTATCCAGAGTTTCCAATCATAGTGGGAGGGACTCTGGCCGAGTGCTTCAGGCAGATGACACTGAAGGGGCCCTGGAAGGCCTGGAGGTCTAGAAAGAGGAGGCGATATGGAGTTAGAGCACCAAAAAGAGGGCAGTTGTGAAGAATTTCCACTGGGGCTTCCTTATGCCTGGGTCACAACTGGCTTCGGTGGCATCAACTCCAATCTCTGTGACTGAGGCCGGTGTGTTGATGGCACCAATGGCCCCGAATGAGCCAAATGGCTCTTCCACAGAGCCGATGAGCCTCATCTAGCAGGAAAAGAGGCTTGGGAATGCACTGGCTCCTGCATTCAGTGCTTCTACACCTTGCTCGAACTCTGGGCATCTGTTGAGGGGTATCCAAGGCAGCGAGGCAACACAAAAAATAGAAGGGAAATAAGACTGCAAGAGCAGATAAAATCAAAAAAGTTAAGAGGGTACATGCCCGTGTGGAAGCTTGGACAGAAAAAAAAAAAAAAAAGACTGAGGGGTTCACCAGGCAACGAATGTGTAGAAATTCCTGCTCAGTAGTAAAACTTTATTCAGCTAGAGCGATGGGTCCATTTTGTACTGGATGGCATCACCATTCGTCATGTCTAATTCAGTCCTGCTTGTTAATGGAGAATTAAGGTTTAAGAAAAGAGTAAAAGGTAAATTATTCTATCAGCCTTATAGAAACGTACAATTTCTGTTTTAATTCATTATATGTAATAAGCTTAAAAGTTTTTGTAATCTATGATGTCTGTGTATGTTTTAAAAGTTTTACTATGGATACGTGTTTGGGAGTCACGATGAACAGCTGACGTAAGGCTGGAACTGGTGGATTATAAGACCGGCCAAACGAATAAACAAACTGGAAGTCTTAGCAGAAGTGCCAAAGATCGAATCAAGCACAGCAAGAATCCTTCCCTCGGAAACCAAAGCTGTGATCGCATGGGATGTTCTCATACTAACTGATAAAAAGCTCGATTCCAGGAAACCAAGAATAGAGGTTAAGAAAAAAAAAACCACACAAGAACGAATTTGCTACCAGAAGTCTCAGTACCATTTCAAGTACCAAGAGATCGATTTGAGAGCAGGAAAATATGGGAGAAAGATATGGTAATAGTCCCAGTTGTGTAAGGCAGCACACCTGATATGTTGCCTGTATAATATTACGCTGCATGAACTCTAGGAGAAAGCTTTCTTCAGCACATTAAAAGTATTATGAAGAGTGCTAGCAGTAGATTTGAAAGTCTTGACATAAGACCCAGCAGACTCTGGCTTACGAGCGAGGTTCATTACCATTATATGTGCAAACCCCACCTGGGGACAGTGACCTGAGAGAGAAGCCAAGAGGGTTAGCTGCCCTGGATTCCTGGTTTAGTGCTTGCAAACTGAAAAAGCACGGTACTGACACCGTGCACGAGTGAGCTGCACACAGGCGTGCCACCGAAATGCCAACACTGAAAGCAGGAAGCCACAGCTAGCTCCAGGCCAACCAGGTAGCAGTCACTCCCCATGGTGTACAGTGTTCCTCTCTCCCGTGGTACACAGAGCTGGAATACAGCATTATAATGATCTTCCAAGGATAAAGCAATCAGCGCACCCCGAGAAAACCAGATGGTCCGGCCGAGCCCGTCACTCCACGGGCAGATTTATGAAGCTCACCAGCAGAAAGAAGTCAAAACGTGCTCTGCCCTTGCAACAGGCCCCTGAATTTCAGAGAAAACAACTTTCAGTTTAAAATGTGGATCAATGAATGTGGCAATCCACATCAGGTCTAGACACCCTTGGGGAATTCATCCAAGCTGGTGACATTGAAAAGTAGCTTTAAAGAGACATGAATTTTGCATTTCATCTTGGTATACACACTATGTAGTTACCCCAAAAATCAGTGGCAATTTTCTTATATAGTACAGAAAAATAAGGCAGTGAATATGTTTGCTAGTGTTCACACAGTAGAAATAGAAGAATGGGAACACCTTAGGGACTGACATACAAATAACAAAAATCTATTTATTAAAATTTTCATAGTTATATAATATAAGAGACCACCCTATAGGAAAGAATTAGCTAGCATCATAAGTTGAAGAGAGGAAAAATCCCAGAGTGTCTTAAAGCAGAAATGTTGATGGTACAAAGAAATCCTTCGAGGGCAGAGACCTGCTCCAAAGTGTAGGAAAAACAGATGCTTGGAAATAAATGCAGTACAGATGTGGCTTAAGGAAAGTGCTCCATTGTGAACCTGTGTGAATTCACCCTTGCAGAGGCTGTCATACTAAGGCAGAAATCTGTAGAGCGCAGAGCACTCACACACATGGACGTGCACTGGAAGTTCTTTTTGAGGAATTATTTTTGAACCGATTCCTTTTCCACACTGCAGCCAGCGTGAAAGATGGATGTCCCAGCCTGGCACATTTTTTTTTAATTTAATTTATTGATTACACACGTGCCAGGCTGGGGAAAAAGGAAGCAATTGACTGCAGTTCAAAAATGATTCCTGAAAAGGACAAGACGCAATGGCTGAACGGAGCAGGAAAACAAAAAGGTGCACTTTTCTCCAAATATGGCTCTCCCCATGGCTGAACGAATGCAGCATCCCGTACTCAAAACGGTCCACGTGACCTATATATAACCACTAAATGTACTAGGGAAGAAACGAATAGCCCGATGGGCCAATATCTGCCCATTTTTCTAACAGCAAAGGCTCAGCTTCCTTACCTTCTGCCACAGGGCCTCCCTGGAGGCCAGGGAGGAACATGCCGCCACAAACCAACAGTTTCCAACCTGGCCCTGGTGCAGGTCGTGGGAGCTGATCCCATCCACGAAGAGATGGGGGTCATCGCATATCTCCTGTGAGGGAAGAAAAAAAAATATAGACAAGCAGGGATGAAAAACGGAGACTAAACGACATCAAAAGCAGGACGACGTGGACGCTGTGGCTTCAAAAAGCAATACTACCATCGGGTCCGGCGCGCTGCTCGGATTTTCATAACCCAAGTGAAATATCACACACTGGGAGAAAGGAGATGGGGGGGAAGCAAGGGTGCGAGAGATGCAGTCTGCTTCAGCAGGATATAATAAAGCCAAATGAGTGCGTGTTTTTTTGAAAATTACCCTTATCAGTGTGAGTAAAAATAGGGTGGGGGCATACCTGGGAACTCTCCGGAATTCTAAAAGAATTACCGGGTCTCTGGGCCAATACCAGAAATCTCCGGGTGCTGCGCGGTCTTGCGCGATGAAAAAGGAGGAACTCCATAGTTATTTCTACCATCTCTGGACCTTTTTAACTCTTAGCTTCGCTTCCTCGTGACACCGCCTGCTCCTGCCTGCACAGCCTGTTTCCTGTATCCAGCCACTTGCCCGCCCCATCCTGTTTGCCTTGGCCAATTGACATTGCGATTTCCTGCCCGTGCATCAAACGAGGAGCAAGAAACAGGCAGCGTCCACTTCCGCAGCACAGGAGGAGAAGGAAGAGGCTGCTGCTGCTCCAGGAGCCCAGGTTAGAGTCTGCTGTTGCTAGTGTGTTTTGAAAGGGGGGGTGGGAGAGAGAATGAATGAGCGAGCATGTCTGTGAGAGTGAGTGAGTGTGTATTTGTGTAGGAAGAAGAGATCTGAGAGTGCCTGTAGGTGAGTAGGAGAGAGCTAGTGCAAGTGAGCATGGGTGTGAAAGTGAGTGGGCAGGTGTGTATGGAAGAGGGAGAGAGTGAGTGAGTGTGTGTTGGTGGGAGAATGGCAGAAGTAAAGGTGTAAAATGGACATGTGAGAGAATGAGCAGTGAAAGTAAGTGTGAACATGTAAGAGTGTTTATGAGAGCAAATTTGTGAGCATCCGGTCCCACTGTGCAGTCCCCCCCCCTGTTAATCCATAGTCATCTCAGGGTGACTGGAAGTCAAAGGTTCCCAGGTATGACACTGAGCCTGCCTGGAAATTAGGGCGGGGCTTCTCAAACCTGCCCCGGGGCCCTACAACCAATCAGGTTTTCAAGATATCCACAGCGAATACACATGACAAATTTGCATATTCTGGATCTAATCGCCTGCATATGGGAATCTCAGGGTGACTGGAAGTCGAACATTCCCAGGTATGGCGGGGGCAGGGGCGGGGGGGGGAATGAAAAGTTGAGCTCTACAAAACGCCTACAGCTAGGACTTTATCCTTAGGGAAAGGGGGGTTCTGCACCCATTTTAATGGAAGGAGGTACAAACAGGGCATAGTTTGTAGACAGAAAGGAAGTGGAACTGTGGAGGGGGTGACATGGGCAGGGCCAGGGCCAGGTGTGAATTCTCTCTCACAAAAACGAATCAAAGCTACAGTGGCTGCCCTGGTCTCAGGGTAAACAGCTCCAACACTTTCAGTTCCTCTCTGCTTCATTCCAAGGGCCCATAAACGATCCATGCAACTCCTGTTTCCTCAGGGGAGCCAGAGCTGATGCACACTGCACGCTCTCCTCCGCTTTCTCGGGTCCCAGAAAAAAAAAACATAAAACCGTGGCGGCAGAACACAGTTCTGGGTTTTACCAGAAATTAAGCCCCTCTGTAATGGAGTCAAAAAGGGGTTGAATTAGCACATCTCAAAGCTATTCATCAAGTACAGGGCTGAATCCTTGACAATGGGCACCACTGCTCACAAGTTACAAACTTGTGTAACTGAAATCTTTTTTCTGGTGTCTGTTATTTGCTCTATGGCTTCTGCTTCAGTATCGACCCTTCCCCTTTTGTTCCCTGCCACTCGGGAAGAGAGGTGTATGGTTGGGGGGAGGGAGGGGGGTAGTTGGATTAGGGAGCGCAGTGGCTCTTCTCTGTACTCTCTGCTCTCCCCAGCCTCATCCCCTCCCCCCCGGGCTGCCGGGAGGAGAGGGGCTGGAACAGAACGCCCCCCCTGCTCCTCAGAAGTGCCAGGACTGCATACCCGCCCCCTCCCCCCACAAACTAAGCCCTGGGTTAATACAGGAGCTGTCTCTAAATCCGTCTCCAATCACCACTTCTGGCTCTTGATCTGTGGAGGTATTAAAAGGGCGTGGCTCTTTTTTTTTTTTTTTTTTATCCTCAGAGCGTAGTGGGCGAGGTCTGACGATTCCCCCCACGTGCCCCATCTCCACGTCTAATTTAGCCCCTCCCCCTCCCCCCAACACAACATTAAAAGCAACGTCAGATAAAGAAAGCCCTGCTTCGCAGTAGCACAGGATATTCCCTGTGAGGGAGATTTGCCCTATGCTTGGGGCAATATCAATAATTATCAAAATTGCAACCACCCACCCCCCCCCCCTAAAAAAAAAAAAAAGATTTTTTTCTGGTAAAGCCTTTTTTTTTTTCATGACGTAAGGCAGAGGTAGGGCCTGATTTCCGGCCCGGGCCAAAGCTCAATCTCAAATCCGGCGCTGCTCTCCTCTCTCTCTCTCTTTTTTTCGCTGTCATAGTCTCTGTTTGCAGGTTAAATGACAAAGGTCTATTACAACGGCCCAGCCCAAGCCAAGATCCCTCCTGAAAGCTAAACAATGACTCATTCTTTCTACTGCCTGACCCTAAAGAAATCCTTGCCTTGAGTTTCCGAGTTCAGGAGCACATCCTCCTGGGCCGTGCTTCATTAACTCTGCCCTGCAATGAGACCGCACCGGTTCTGTAAATAACCTTTAAGGGAAAGCCAAGCGCCAGCCAAGTCACACACTGCATATTTGCCAAACGTTACCAAACGGGACATGCTTCTTTCACAGTGGGCTCAAAGACATAATTAAACAAAGCCAAAAAAAAAGTAAAAGTTTGTTAAGAGAATAGTGTGTGTCCAGGGTGTTGGTGCATCCAGTGAGTCAGGCGTGATGGGAAATGCTTCTCTCAGCTTCTTGGGTTCACTGAGGTGCACCAAGTTGCAGGAGGGCCCACAAATAAGAAAACCGTGGTGGGCGTAATCTGTGCAAGCCAAACGTTAACAGCACGAAATTCCGCTCCAAAACCAACTGCTTGAACAGTCCCTTAAACAGTTAAGAACAGAAGGGCCTTGTTGGGTCAGAGCAAGGTCCACTGAGCCCAGCATCCTGTCTGACAGTGCAATCTATCCCATTGCCTGTTGCTTCCTCCCAGAGACAAGCACCAGTTTCCTTCACCAGCTAAGCAAATCAGTTCGCCCATTGCTGGAGCTCCTCTACTCATGCACCAGCACCTATTAGTGCTGTCTGTAAAGCCGGCAGGTGACCAGTGTAAAGTTCATTTTGGTTTGCATAAAAGCATCTCAGATTTTAATTATTAAAAACGAGCATAGTTTGGGGCCAGCCCAGCGGCTCATGTGGACAACTTGGGTTTGATTCCTGGGTCAGGACTCTTGCTCCCTGGGGGCTCCAGCCGTGCCTTAATGATAAAACACCTGGTGACCGAACTCGGGGGCCCACGCTGGGCTAAGCAGAGTCTGAGTATAGAAACAGAGGACAATAAATAACAGGAAGTGGCAAGTGAAGGCTTATGGCGCCGTAGCCCATCAGAGGCTGGCGTTGATTAAGTCGAAGCCCAAAAAGAACAGGCAGAATCTGCCAAGTCAAAACCAACCAATAAAAAAAGAAAACAGCAAAAGAAAGAGATCAAAGTTCACTCTGAGTTCGTGATCTCCTCATATGCATGTATTTTAAATAGCAGGCTACACTCCTGTGAGATGGCTTGTATCCCACAATGATAACCTAGCAGCAGTCTCCATCCTGTTCTTATGCATTTCAAAAGCCAATATATAAATTGTCAAAAATTGAGACAGTCCACCCAGTCAAGTGCACCCAGAGCAGACAATGGTCTTTTCTTTCGTTTAAAAAAAAAAAAGAAGTTCTTTTTTCTCTCCACAATATTACATTTCGAACTGCATTCTATAGCTCTGTGACTGGTTTGGCCACCGCAGCAATCAAAAACTGTTGCAGAGGAAGAGCTGGAGGAGAGATCAGATGTGTCTGTGTCAATCAATGTTCAGCTACAATCTAAGCCAGTGGCTCCCAACCCAGTCCTGCAGACACACCGAACTGGTCTGGTTTTTGTGATATCCACAATGAATATGAGAGATTTTTGCATATGCACAGTGTTGCTTTGATTGATTATTTTTGCAAACCCCATGAGTAAATGCTGTCCACGGAGTTTGCCTAGATCATGTGTAATCTGTTTGTTTACTCCACAGAAACTTAACAGTGGGCTGTGCAACCCTAAAATGTTCAGTTTGGTTTTTCCTTTGTGTGTGTGTGGGTGGGAGGCAGGTGTGTTTATATTTGGTTTGTTTGCCAAACCAAAACCCCACCTCTATTAATTAGGAAAACAAACACCAAAACAAAAAGAAATGGCCATTGGCTGCCCTAGCTAGGCCATCCTGGGCTAAAAAAAAAAAACACAAACCAAAACAAACATATTCTGGGCCTAGTGCCAAGGCCCAGTCTGGCAACTGAGGCTAGATCCTAGCACTAAGACTCAGCCTGGGTGCCAAAGCACAGTCCTGGCAGAGAGGACCAGGCCTTGATACCAGGACCTGGGCCTTGGGGGTAAGCACTGGGACCAGGCCTCAGCACTAAGTCCTGAGGCCTAGTTCCAGTGCTGAGGCCTGGTTTGGGCCAGAGTTCCAGGCCCAGCGGTGAGGCCTGGTCCCAGCATCAAGACCTAGCCTGAGCCTCCAGCCATCTTCCCTGTGTCCTGGAGCTTGAAAAAGAATACTGTCCACATAGAGGATGGTGCTGGAATGACATCACTTTGGTGCTTTTCACTGGTGTGGTTCGCACCATTTTGATGTATGGCTATATAGGTGCCAAAATTATATCACTCCTGAGAGAAGGCCTCGGGGCTGGTATCAGGCTTTAGGGCAGGACCCCTGTGTTGGGACCTGGCTTCACTGTAAGGACCAAGCCCCGGGGGCAGGTCCTCACTGCTGGGCCTAGGCCTCAGCGCTGGGACTGGGCCGCAGAGTCAGGCCCCAGCGCCGGGCACACACCAGGCCTAGGTTTTAGTGCTGGGGCTAGGCCTAGTCCTGTCAGAGCCTTTTTTTTTTTGTATTTTTCCTTCAAAATACTGGTCTCCCTTTTTCTTGCCCTCATTTTATTTAAAAGACTTATCCCGCATGATCCAACGTACTTGGCGGGTAACGAATGCGCAAACGTAACGAAAGCATCCATTACATAGCGCACTGTGACAATACTCTTACAGATACCTAAACGTACAGACTCATCACCAAACCAAATGCAGGCAGCCAGCTTTCCCCCACACGTGCACAGCATAACAGAGTGCTGGCTTCCCGGCATTTCACTCTGTTACTCGCTGCACTGTGCACGTGTTTAAAATAGAAAGCTTTCACCTGCTTTCTGAAAGACAGCGAGCACTTAACTGCCCTAATCTAATCAGGCAGAACAGTGGACCAGCAGCAAAATATGTTCTCTCTCAAGTCTATATGCAAGCCCTTTTTACTTCACAAATCTTTACGGCTTTGCAAAACACTGGAGTTATGATCCAATCCGCAATTTGCTCAGTATCATCCCCTTTGCTCATTTTGCAGTAACCTGATGAAGGTGTAACGCCCTCGAATGAATCGCAAATGCATTAAATTAAGCTAACAAAAAAAAAAAAGCATCACTTACAACCTTGATTTCTAAGCAAGTGTCTCCCCCGTACCAGCTCGGAAGGGCACTCGTGTTTTTAAAGACCTTGGCCTGAATTACAGCTTCTGCAGCTCTTTTCAATTAATCCCTAACCTGTACCTTAGGGATAATCAAATGCTCTTTGCCAGAAAGCTAGGACAGTAAACAAGTGGCCTTCTACAGCCCTTTCCAATTATCCGCATTTCCTATGGACTGCCACAGAAAAATACACCCGCGTTATCTTGGACACGTGGTAACACTGCTTCATGGCTGCTCAGATTTAAGCTATTGCTGTTCCCTTGGGGCTGATAAGACATTGAATCAACTAGCTTTCTTTTTGCCTCTCCTTTCCAACAAAAAGAGTCTCTGGTAGTCCAAAGAAAAACCCAACCTGTGAGCAAGTAGCATCAACCTTAGAGGCAAATCTTGGCAACTATTTGTGCATCTTTCATATAAGCATTCATAGTTCTAATACCTTTAAAAAAGAAAAACTGTATTCATTCGTTTCTTGCTTACAAACAAGCTCATGGGCTAGCTTAAGGCCTTTAACAGACAATTCAGGGAAGGGGGAATGGAGGGGTAGGGAGGATTGCAGGTCTGGGGGTAAAGCACCCTTTCAAAAGGAGGGGATAACGCACAGAACCTCAGGAAGATTCGTACACTGCCAGCGATGCCCACGAACTTCCTACGCATTTTCTAAAACTTGGTTAATGCTAGTTGGGTTTTTAGATTTTCTAATTTAAAGCACATTTTAGGAAAGAACTCACAACAAATTGATAGCCTTCACCAAAAAAAAACCAAACACAAAAAAGGCTCCAATTGATCTGTAAAGAAAGTCTCTCTAGAACCCAGGCAGAATGAGCAGGTAGAAAATTTGAGCATTTGTCTCGGCCTGTTACCATGTATTTTTCTCACTGCAATTACAGTTAGGCGTTATTGGTTGAAAAAAATTCACGACAGCCTCCTCGACTCCCATCTAGAAAAATTACTTTTACATGTCAAATACAAAAACGGGGAGCTTTTCTTTTAATACGACATTCTGCTTGGGTTTGTTGAAGGACTCCTGTAATGCAAAGCACCTGGACAACACAACTTTGGCATTTGGGGTCCCCCCCTTCGGCACAGTTATCCACGAACATGAGAAACGGGAGTGGGGGGGAATCAGTCGGGACCTTAATCTTTGCCCGTACCTGTTTAAGAAATCGGCCAGTTCGTCTCCTCGCTGGGGGCCAGCTGCTCGCAGGCATTTCTGGGGCAAAGCTCTATCAGAGGAGCAGGGTGCCAGCTTCTAAGTAAGACACACTGCAGTGAATTTAGGTCAACCTGAGCGCACGGCCACCGATGGAGATACACCCTGTGCTTCAGGACAAAGCCACTTTCCCCCTAGCACTCCCAGAAACAAACTCTTCTTCCTGCTAACCAAACGCCCTCCCCCCTCTTCCTGATCCCTGCAGACAGGAGAGGCGGGGGCAGGGGATGGAGTAGGAAGGCCAGGCCCTTTCTTTGTTTTGCACTGCTGCTCCAGGGCTCACCACCCGCTCCTCGCGTGCCGCCTACGAGAGCAGGGGTTGGAGCAGAAGGCTGTTCTCTGCTGTCCCGTATCCACAGTACCAGTCAGTAGAGTCACGGGGATGAGGATCTCGTGCACTCATGCAATGAGCCCCCCCCCTCCCCCGCGTACTCTGTTGAGGGAGTGGAAGAGGAACTGGATTCAGACGACAATCAACACGGGCCCTGACTTTTACAGTCCGAGGCAGTGATACGCAGACATAAGGGAAACAGCCACGGGACTGCTTCTACGGTCAAGTCCACAAGTCAAGCGTGTTCAAGCAGCATTGTCTGAATTTTCAAGGAGGCTCCTCACCCAGCAAAAATGTCGCTAGCAGTAATTTTTATGGATTATCATAAGGCTTGGGGATAACTGCACGGGGGGAGGTGGGGGGCAGCTGCTACCCTTAAGAGATCAACAGGGGACAATAGAAAGCACTCAGGGCAGACCTGATGGATCTTGCTGTCTCATCTGTTGTCACAGTACCTGACGCTTAACATTAATTTATTCACTCCTTCACTTGCTGCTGAAGGGGGATTTTGGGTCTAGCAAGCGCTGAATGTACCATTTCAGGTAGAGGACCCCCGGGTCTGAGCCAGACACTCTGAAGTTAGCAAGTAGCCCATTTAGAACAGATCGGAGAACATTCTTTTTTCACTCAATGCACAATAAAGCTCTGGAATTTGTTGCCAGAGGATGTGGTTAGGGCAGTTAGTGTAGCTGGGTTCAAAAAAGGTTTGGATAAGTTTTTGGAGGAGAAGTCCATTAACGGCTATTAATCAAGTTTACTTAGGGAATAGCCACTGCTATTAATTGCATCAGTAGCGTGGGATATACTTAGTGTTTGGGTAACTGCCAGGTGCTTGTGGCCTGGTTTGGCCTCTGTTGGAAACAGGATGCTGGGCTTGATGGACCCTTGGTCTGACCCAGTATTGCAGCTTATGTTCTTATGACAGACATTATATCAGAGATTGCAGAATATAAGAAATACAATAAATCTTTATTTAAATGAGGAAAAGCAGGTAGATTCTCTCTTCTGGCAATACAAACTCTCTCTTAACAGTGAGTTTCTACAAAAACCGATATGATTTGATATTTTTGTTCAAGAATGTAGGTATAGAAAAATTCTAAATAAATAAATAAAGTTGGTTCTCTTTAAATACCAATTCACAGCACTGTACAAGAATTTTAAAAAAAGGCTACATCTGTGCTCTCTGTACTAGAGAATCATTGCCAAAGGACAAATGTGACACAGGTACAAAGAATAAATCGTCCCTCTAGAGAAGGGCTGGAGGATGCAGCATACTCTCATGGACAACTTTTTATCTTCCCTGCCCACCTGCCCTCCCTCGTACTCACTTGGTGCTGGAAAAATTAAGTTCCTAAAACTTTGCATCTTGTAACTCTGGCCTTTGTGGTCAGATGCTCTGATCTGAAGGCTAAAGTTTGCAGAATTCTGTATTACAATCTTTGGTTTTCTTGGCAGGACTCCACTGCTGCTATTTTACTCCCCTCCACAATCATCACTCCACCGCCCCAGCCTCTGTCCACCCATGCCATGTCTCATTTGTGGTAGTGGCCGATTATGGTCCCATGCTATACCGGCAGTACAGGCCAACCTGCTGCCGCTTAAGGTTACCCCCTGCCTTATGCCATCCCTCCCAGGCCTGTACACAATTCAGGGAAGGGGGTGTCACTAGACTAACAGGTGCACACCTATTTCATATGCGGAGCTGGGGGTGGGACACACAAAAGAGGGCACGGTCATGCTCCTAAATTATATGCATCTCCCGGTTCAGTTCCCCCATGTCTCCTCACGGCTTGGGTTCAGCTTGCCTCCTGTCTCCAGTGGCAATTCTAAAGCTCCTTTCCCAGCTCCTGACTCCACGACCTCAGCTAGCTGCTCTCTCCCTCTTATCACTGGTGTTGTATTGGTCAGGCAGGCCATCAACATGAGAGCTGCCAGGGCCTGGACTATTGTAAGGCAGCGAAGCTGCTCCCAAGAATGGATGGATGCATGCAGGGAGCAGAGTGGTTCACATGGTCGCTGCGGGACGGGAGAAGTATTGCAGAGGTTGGAAAAGCAGGAGTGGCCCCAGAGAGTGGAGATGTGCTGGTCTTTGAGAGGGGAAGTGTGTAAAGAGAGCTAAGCCCTACTAATTTTAACAGTGTTTACTCTAAGGCTCAAGGAGGGCAGAGATTATCTCTTGTGTTTTATCTGTACAGTGCTGCATACTTCAGGACCAAGTCACAGCAGGAGCCTCAAAACGCTTTCAGTACCTGCAAACGAGGACAGGAAAGAGACCAAGTAAAACTGGGCATCTCACCCTAAATTGTAGCCAGACTTTCATCCACTATGTGCACACAGTCATTTAGCTCAAAAGGGAAAAAAAATACTCAGAACAGGAAAATATCAGGTTCTGGTCACAAACCCATTTCCTGGGAAGTTGAGAGTTTAAAAACCATAGCAGCTACTGGTCTTGTTGATCCATAAGCCAATGACATATTTATGGTCTGTGTCTCCAGTACTATGGAGCCTTCTGGAGATTCCTGGTTAGAGGGTGTGCTACCTCCTTCCTCACCATCTGTCAGGCCGCTGACCGGAGTCCGATACCCACAAGCCTAGCACCCAGTCTCCTGGGAACAGAAGGACAAGCCAGGAAGGAGTTTATAAATCATTTTCCAGGAACCGGGCTTGGGAAGGACATGCAGGGCACACAGTCATGACGAGTGCCTTCAGTTCAGTTTTTTGTCCCTCAGGTGTGGATCTCTAGGAGTTTCAGTAAAAAATAGTAATAAAAGCGATTAGCCCGTTCACAGCATTTGTTCGTGGGGGTTTAGGCAGAATGAACCAGCATTCGCTAATCGGAATTCTTACTCAGACGGCCGAAAGGCTGCCCGGGGCAATACAGGATCTGAAGCTATGACCCGCCGGTTTGCCAGGATGGAAGAGGCAGAAAGCGCGGGCCCTGCAGGCCGTTTCGTCCTTCTCGTATCACGACGGCTGTGCAATTCTTGCCGATACTGCTAACAATACTCCCTCCAACGGTGAACTGAAGTCCCATCGCCCATTCCAGTTCTTACATAAAATGTGCGCTCACAGGTAAATCCCCACAATAACCAGGGTGGCCTCAGGCTTCTGGGCCATTTGATAAGAGAAGGGGGAGGGGCACTGGGTTTAATCACCTGTGAACACCTCTCAGCACTAGCAGATGGCTCCAGGTCACAGGAAAGAACTGGACCAGAGTCACCCTTTCTCCCATTACATGGCATTCACAACTTCAAGCGATAGGCATAAGCAGAATTACCCCCAAAGACAGAGACCTCCTCTCCAGGGAGAGTGTTGCATGCTTCTGTTATTGTACTAAAGCAGAGGTGCCCAACTACCAGCGGGGAACCTCAGGTGTGCTTTGAAATTTTGGCCGCCCACAGAAGGAAGGGGGCCAGTGCAAGCAGCAAGTCTGGCTCTACCACCCCCCCCCCCCCAGCAAGCAATGCTTCTTACCTGCTGCTGTCACCCCCTCCCTCCTCTTCCTACGCCAGCTTCCTCGTGCGGGGCCCTGCCTCGTTCCGACTTTAGAGGAACGAGGCAGGGCTTTATTTACTTATCCCCCCTGGATAAGTAAATAAAAGCTTTCTCGCGAGAGCTCTGGGGGCAGTACAGTTGGTTTGGGTGTTAGGAGAAAGTACTGAAGTTTATCCTCCGTTGATTTTTGGGCCCACGCTTGGACTCTTGACATCTCACGCCTGCTGTTCCCGGGGAAAGGTCAGGAAGCTGCTTCACAGTCCATACCTTGGCTGTTTGGTAGGGCTCATGGGTTGTTTTTTGGGGTTTTTGAAGATTTTCCTTGGTAAGAAGCCTGCAAGACCCCTGGGTGTTTGACTGGAGGGAGGTCCCTAGGGGGCCTCAGGATAGGGAAGACCTGCCCCCTCTGTAGCCTCCTGGAGGACAGAGGTATGGGGTGGTGACCCGCTGCATGGGCCTTCTGGGGTTTTGACTTTAAGTTAAAAGATCTGGGAGGAAGAATATTTTGCTGCCCTTCCAGAGGAACATCAAGAGCTGCGTGTTCCAAGTGGAGAGTGAGAGAGCGAGAGCGCGTGCGAGAGAGACCCTTGCACAGATATAGAGAATAAACATTGTAACAGCCACCTGGGGCATAAGAACTGATGTCACCTGTGCCAGTTACCATTCAGGGAACACCTTCAGTAAAGTTTAGTTTGGACCCTCACCCAGAGACTCCTGCGTTGTTTCTCTGGCACTCACATCCTCCCGAGGGAAAGAGAAAGCAAACCTTTCCCAGTGTCACCCCTGCCACCTAGGGCCTTGGAGGAGATGCCTCCCTGCCCCCCCCTCCCCCCCCCGGTCAGTAAAAGAACCCAGCCCGGAGGTGAAAGCCTGTGTGAGGGAAATAAAAATATGAGCCCGCCCCAAGAGAACTACACATATTTCTAATGCCCCATCGGTGTTAGATCATTACCAGAAGATGGGGGGGGGAGGGGGGGGCGTTTTACACACAGGGACGGTTTGCAGGAAGATATTGGCCTGGGGGGATTTTTTTTAAAACTGGCCCATGGGGGGTTTCTGACGCCTTCATGTTCTTTCCCTGCAGCGCGTGTGTCAACAGCTCCCAAAAGCACAGCAAGTAACCCTAAAAACCCAGCAGAATTGAGCCAAAATAAAAACGTTATCTTTCCTAAATAACTAAGAAGGTGAACACATTCTAGAAACCATGAATGAGCAGAGTTGCAGCCCCCGTTCCATCCCTGCAAATTGATTGGGCCCCCTACACATCTGCTTATCTCTCAGAGATATAGTCTGGATTCCCAGTCTGGCTCTTGAACCAGCTGCAAATAATGAAACTGCCAGCCAGTGTCAGACACACATACTCACACTCAGTCACAAACAGATTTAGATTGCAGAAACTTTACTGGCAAATACACACTAACAACCACAAAGACACATATTCTTTTCTCAGACACACCCACACACTGAAAGTGTCTGTGTGTCAGAGACAAAGATACCCCCACACACACACTCTCTCTCTCTCACAAAGAGACACAGACACACACACATTCTCTCTAATGTGCTACTGTTGTGCTACTGCTTATGCGCTTACATGCAGGCCGATACAGTATGGTGTGCTCCGGCGGAGCGCACTGTTAACCCGCGACTGGACGCGCTAGCTTTACCCCTTATTCAGTAAGGGGTAATAGCGCGTCGAAAACGCGCGTCCAACCCCCCCCCCCCACCCGAACCTAATAGCACCCGCAACATGCAAATGCATGTTGATGGCCCTATTAGGTATTCCCGCACGAATCAGTAAGTAAAATGTGCGGCCAAGCCACACATTTTACTTTCAGAAATTAGCGCCAACCCAAAGGTAGGCGTTAATTTCTGCCGGCGCCGGGGAAGTGCTCAGAAAAGCAGTAAACACTGCTTTTCTGTACACCCTCTGACTTAATATCATGGCGATATTAAGTCGGAGGTCCCGAAAGTTAAAAAAAAAATTTGAAATAGGCCTGCAGCTCGTGGGTTGAAAACCGGACGCTCAATTTTGCCGGCGTCCGGTTTCCAAACCCGTTGTTGTCAGCGGGCTCGAGAACAGACGCCGGGAAAATTGAACGTTGGCTGTCAAACCCGCTGACAGCTGCCACTCCTGTCCGAAAAGAGGCGCTAGGGACGCGCTAGTGTCCCTAGCACCTCTTTTTACCGGCAGCCCTAATTTAAATAAATTAAATTACTGTATCGCCCGCTCTCCCGCGATTTTTACTGTATCGGCCCGTCAGTGAGCACCCCCAGTCCAGCACTGCTGCATCATGATGTAAAGTTCTTGCTTGCTGCCAGCCCTTCCCCATTCTGCATCAGTCCCTCCCTTTCCCAATCCCATTCTCCAAGAGACTCACTGGTTCCAGAGTCAGCTGCTTCTCTCAGAGCTCAGTGCAGTCACCTCAGACAGAAGCCTCTCCAACACTGCTTAGGCACTTCCTCCTGCCTTACCCCCTGCCTTCCTGTGCCTGTAGGCTGCCTCCACTTCTCTGCAACCCTCCCACCACTCTAGTGCAATCCCACTGACTGCAGGCTACACAGTCTGCTGCTTTTATGGTTCCCCAGGCTCTGCTCTGCCTACAGACTCCATGAAATGGGGGGACAAGAAGAGACCCCTACTGTTCCCTGGGTTTATAAAAACAGAAAATTAAGCCCTGGCCAAGACTGGGGAGAGCCACTAATGTAACACAGTTCCAAATGGACTTCTGCTTTTTCTTGTGCAGCCAGAGCTGGTGTTACAGGTGAACCTTACAGACTTGTACACACTCCTGCTCCAACCCGTCCCACAAATAAATTAAAAATATGCATTTATAGTAACAGATTTTACACGAAAAAGAATATTCAGGGTTCTAATGTAAAAATATCACTTAAAACATGAATATTTACATGCACTACTGTGGTACCAACCAGAAAACTGCAAAAAAGAAACCTGCAGCCATATGCATGTCAGCCCTCAGAAAGCTTTAGGTAAACTTAATTACAATATAGTAAACCTCCCATTCGAAAAGCGCACTGACTGCCAGCACTCAAATAGTAACAACCCTATTTATGAAAAGGCAATACAAGTTATTGTTACAAGTTATCATGAGGACGGCTCCTTGCCTCCCTCCCATACTCTCTTGTATGCTGTACTCTATCTTCGTTCCCCCTTTCTTATTTCCTACTCCCAGTTAAGGCATCCTTGTTATAATGTAACT
Organism: Rhinatrema bivittatum; assembly: GCF_901001135.1. Classification (NCBI taxonomy): domain Eukaryota; kingdom Metazoa; phylum Chordata; class Amphibia; order Gymnophiona; family Rhinatrematidae; genus Rhinatrema; species Rhinatrema bivittatum. The sequence continues at coordinate 28,547,441 of NC_042619.1, read as the reverse complement.
TTATGCTCCTTCAAATTGTCTCTTGTTGATTGGTTGGTTATAGTTACTGCCTAGTTCGATGTAAACCGAGTTGATTTGATTTGTATCAAGAAAGTTGGTATATAAAAGCCTTTAATAAATAAATAAATACAATAAATAAATAAATACTTTAAATATTACACCAGGCCCTAAAACACCAATACACCTGATATTAGGAAAACAGAACAAGCCAAGCTGAAAGTACATGCTAGCAAAATACCTCACCTCAGTCACACATGCAGAATACAGATGGATTACAGAATAGACAAAGTATAACTAAACATTCAGACAAAAACTGAATTGTAAACCATAATAAGACAGTGGAACAATGTAAAAACAGAAACATCACCATTCCTCATTAAACATCAAACAATAAAGTCAAGATATATGAAACAATAATAGTAAAACCATAATCATAAAAAGAATATTCAAACAGCTAATGAAAACACCACCTAATAAATTTTTTTAATTATTCGCAAATACCCTTAAAAGCAGAATAGAAGCCAAATAAATAAAATATTTAAAAACAGAAGACATCAAATAACACCCAATTATTAAAGCTAATAAGGATTTAAAAAATCCCTTGTCACCTTAAGATGATCATGGATTAGTTCGGGACAGGGAGTGGTACAACTTTCTGCTCTCTCTTACAAACACACACACAGTCTCTCTCTCGTACATATGCTCTCACATTCTCACACACATTCTCTCTCATCCATAGTTGCTCTCTCCCCAGAACATACAAACAGAGGCTTCCTTGGGCCTGCACAGCTTCTCTCACATATCCATGCAGTCTTACATGCTATTTGCTCACACATATGCTCTACACACACACACACACACACACACACTCTCTCTCTCTCTCCCCCCGGAACATACCAACAGAAACCTGCTCTTTGGGCCTGTGCTAAGTCTCTCACACATACACACACATTCTGTCTTACATTCTATTTACTCATACACATTCTCGCTCTCTCTCTCTCTCCAATGAGCATCAGCCTTCTTTCTTCAGCCGGGTGGCTCTACTGACACAGCTGCCTCCTTGCTGCACAGCTCACGAGCGCAAAAACATCTTTTGGCCATGCAGCCCTTCAGGTGCAACCAGGGGTGGCTCAAGGCGATCTGCTGCCTGAGGCGAGGGAAGAGCTGGCACCCCCACCCCGAGGCACGGTGCAGTGTAGCTCAAATCACTGACAGATCGATACTGTAAAGTGCGGCTGGAGATTCCCCGTCTGTAACTCGCTGTGGGTGCACAATTCGGACGCGCAAGGCGATCCTGCGATAGTCTCCAGTTTCACGCGTCCTTAGCGCTTCTTGATACCGACCCGTAACCCCTTCCGCACGTGGCATGTATATCAGATGTAAACGATCGAATTAGCTATTCCCTCCCATACAGTGACGCGCGCCCCGACTATCGCTATTTTACCCTGCCGTTTTGCCCCGCGGTGGCAGGAGCTGGCGGGCGCCCGTTCATCCGGGCGGCAGCGGGAGCCGGCGGGCGGGCGTGTGTTCATCCAGGCGGAGGGAGCCGGCGGCCCCCGCCGGCAGTGAATGAATGCACGCCTATGTACGACCGTGCAATTTCGGCGCTCAAGGCCTCCAGCAGCGGGGGCTGCTGGAGGCCGCTTTCGCCGCCGGCTCCCTCCGCCTGGATGAACGCACGCCCACCTGCCCGCCGCCTGGATAAACGCGCGTGGAGATGGGGGATTCGGAAGGTGACATCTAGGTATAATATATATATATATATATATATAAATATAAAACTTTTGTTTTAGTTTTCGCCCTGCGCCTTGCTTCGGGAGGGGGGAAACCATCCACTTCCTGGTACCTGTCATTTCGAATGTCAGTTGAAATGACAGGTACCAGCGCACCCAGGTTACTGTATAGGCGCTGTATTAAGCGCCTATACAGTAAAATGGATTGCGCGAGCCTAACGCTTCGCAGACGCGGCTTGCATTTGCAAGCAATTTTAATAGAGTATCGAGCGGTAGGTGAAGAGAACTGTGCGTGCGGGGAACGAGGGTGCGCCCGGCACTGCCGCACTCTAACGCGGCCTTACTGTATCGACCTGTGAGATAGCAAGGAGGGGTGTCCCCCTTGGAGTCTGGCCCTCTCAATGATTTTACATGGTGGGGAAGTGCTCAGGCATGGGATGAGAGTTACCAGAGGTGTGGCTGATAAAAGGGTCAATCCTGCCACACTTAAGCCTACCATCTACATCCCTCCATTCCCCCGGCATCTGCACCCTGGGGACATGGGAGAGGGTCTATGCATGGCTTACTCTCTCACGGCCAACACAAGGGTATTAGGTGCTTGGTGAACCTTACAGCCTTGCTCTGCCCCATCCCAAGCTCTCACCCCACACAATTAAAAACTATGCATAACCACAACAGATTTTATATGAAAAAGGACTTTCAAAGTACAGCCTTCTGATGTAAAAATATCACTTACAACAACATGGCACTGCTGTGAGGCCAGTGAGGTGATCTGCAAAAAAAAGATACTTGGAGCCCATATGGTATTAGGTCTATTGTAAAAATGTGTTTGGTTTGGGCTTAGTCCTCAAGAAAGCCATGAATAAACCGAATTACAATTTATTTATTTATTTATTTATTTTTAGGTTTTTATATACCGGAAGTTCCTGTATACAATACATATCACTCCGGTTCACAATTAACAGAGAAAACTATCGCCGGGAAGGCGGTTTACATGGAACATACATGGAACATGGAACATATCGAATAAACTATAATAAAGTACAATCTAATTTAAAACAACTGAAATAAACTTAGGAAATAACTTGGTACATGTAACTGAAGCAAGATGAACATTACATTGCTGCAAGGCAAGGCTGGATGTTTGTTCTTATTGCTATTAGCTCTCTGGGAAAGCTTGATGGAATAGCCAAGTTTTGAGTTTCGCCTTGAAAGTAATGTGGCATGGTTCAAGACGGAGGTCTGGTGGTAGTGAGTTCCAGAGAGACGGGCCCGCTGTGGATAGAGCACGTTTTCTCAGGGTAGATTTTGCAGGTTGTGTGATCATTCTATTCTGGTATGCCGTTCTGGTTGGTTTGTTAGAAGAGTGTAGTTGAAGCTGGAAAGTTAGGTTGAGTGGGGAGATGTTGTGAAGGGCCTTGTGAATCATCATGCAGGTCTTGAACTGAATCCTATATTTGATGGGAAGCCAGTGGAGATGCTGGAGGATCGGGGTGATATGGTCCCTTTTTTTGGCGTTGGTAAGGATCCTTGCAGTGGCATTCAGTACCATCTGGAGTGGTTTGGTGGTGTATGCGGGAAGGCCTTGCAGGAGTGAATTACAGTAATCTAATTTAGTGAGAATGATGGCCTGGAGTACTGTGCGAAAGTCCCTATAGAGTAGAAGGGGCTTTAGTTTCTTCAGCACTTGTAATTTAAAGAAGCATTCTTTTGTGGTGTTATTTATGAATTTGTTGAGGCTGAGTCTGTTGTCTAGTAGTACTCCCAGATCTCTCACTTGAGGTGCTGTGGAGTATCCTGAGGCGTCTGGAGGGTTGCTGGATGTTGGCGGGGCAGATTTATCTGGTGCTATTATGAGGATTTCCGTTTTTTTGGTGTTTAGAACGAGGTTGAGGCTGGTTAGAAGATCGTTGATGGATGAGAGGCATTTTTTCCAATGATCCATGGTTTTGTGTATGGTCTCTGTGATAGGTATGAGAATTTGTATGTCATCTGCGTATAGGAAATGGGTGAGTTTGAGGTTAGTAAGCAGATGACAGAGTGGGAGAAGGTAGATGTTGAAGAGGGTGGGGGAGAGTGATGATCCTTGTGGTACCCCCATCTTGGCTTGGATGGGGTGAGATTCCTTATTGTTTATCTTAACTTTGTATGATCTGTTCTCTAAGAAGGATTTAAACCAGTTAAAAGCTGCTCCAGTGATGCCGATATTTGTCAGTTGTTGTAGTAGGTTAGGGTGGTTCACGGTGTCGAAAGCTGAGGAAAGATCCAGGAGCGCGAGGAGACAAGGTTGGCCTTTTTCGAGATTGAAGATGATGGTGTCCGCTAGTGTGGCTAATAAGGATTCGGTGCTTTTTTTCTTTCGGAATCCATATTGATTATTGGTGAGGATATTGTTCTCTTCAAGGAATTCAGCAAGTTGTCTGTTGACAACTTTCTCCATAATTTTAGCTAGCATGGGGAGGTTAGCTATAGGTCTGTAGTTGGCCGGATCTGTGGTGGGAAGGTTGGGTTTTTTGAGGAGAGGTTTGAGCAGTGCTGACTTGAGTTGGTCCGGAACTTGGCCTTGGGCGAGGGAGCAGTTAATGATATTGGCAACTGGCTTGGCAATGATGTCATGGATTGAACTCAGCAGGTTTGATGGTATATGGTCTAAGGGGTGAGAGGACGGTTTTATCTTCTTTAGGATATTCGCTATTTCTAAGGTGGACGTGGGTTCAAGAGATTCAAGGACAGCTGTGTGTGTGATGGGTTGAAAAGCGGTTGATGTAGTTGATTATAATATAGTTGATTATAATATAGTAATCCTCCCTTACCAAAATTGCACAGCCAGCGCTTGAAAAGAAGTCTACCCATGAAAATGCAACAAGTCAAGACCCCACACACCAGGCCTCTTCATTCTTCCTCTATATGCAGAGCAACAATGGAAAAACAGAAATATCACCATTCCTCATAAAACAATAAAATCAGGAAAAATAAATCATAATAAAACAAACATATTTCAAGACAGCTGACGAAAAGAATAACATTCTAAAATTAATTTCATATTAATTCAATACATTTTAGAAGTTCCCAAACACCAATAAAATGTCAATAAAGCAGACAAACAATATCTAAAAATAATCTAAATAAGAATAAAAAAAATTTCCAGCTTTCCATACCTGGGAGCTTTGATTTCCAGTCCCCCTGAAATTGTCCTGGATTAGTAGGGGAAGGGATAAGGACTACACACAACTTTGTACATTCTCTCTCATAATCACACACTTTCTAACACACGTATGCTCATTCTCACATACAAGTTTGCTTACATTTACACATGCTGTCACACACTCGCTCACTCTCACGTGCTGTCACACACTCATAAGCTCGCTCACTCATGAACTTATTCTCCACATGCTCACACACTCACACGCTGCCCTCTCTCTTCCCACTCACTCCCTTCATCTTCTCACTCAGCTCCCTTTGCTTTCCTTCTCTCCCTCTTCTCTCACACTCCTTACCTCCTCCCTTCCCTCCATCTTTTTCACTCAATCCTTTCCCTCTCACTCACACTCACCCACCCCCTTCCCTTAAACCCCACACACCAGGTCTCTTCTTTCTTCCTGCCCGCGGGACGTAGGATCCCCGCAGGCACGTCAAAATCCAGCGATGTGCCAGGAGCCTCACAGGCATGTCTAGCTGCTGCCATCTTCCTGCCCGTGGGGGGCCTGGGATCAATGGTGATGTGTCGTTAATCTGTGCTGCTTCCGCCGCTATCTTCTTTCTGCTCGCTGGGGCCGTGATCCCCGTGGGCAAGTCGTAATTCCAACTGTCGCCAGTGTCTTCTTTCCCTCGGGGCCTGGGACCCCTGCGTCACGTCATAAATCCATTCCACCGCTGCCACCATCTTCTTGCAGGGGGCTGCATCCCTATATTGCATCGGCCTGTGACAGGGGTCTCTCTGCTTCCGTTGCATGACTGCTGTCAAGCGAGCACGGCTGAAAAGAAAGAGGCCCCTATCAGCTGAGCCTTGAGACAAAAAAAAAAAAAAGGATCGGGCAGCCCAAATGATAGCGGCCTCTTCTCTTCAGCCATGCGGCCCAGTCGATGGGGGCCTTTTTCTTTTCTGCCGTGCGGCCTGACAAGGGTCTCCTCCTTTTCCGCGGCTCGGCCCTCAGTGGCGTTTTCTTCCATATGGCCCGGCGCAAGTTAGCCCCGCAACCACGTGACTGGCCTGACTGGCCCACGGTGCATGCCTGAAGCCCCAATAGGCCAATCCACCCCCTGGTTACACAGTCACACCTCTTTGTTACATGGACCAAGACTGCCTCTTTCGAGGTGCTGACTTTTCTGCACAACCACTGAACTCTCCCCCTCTGTACTACAAAAGCATGTGGAGTGAGTCGTGAAAGAGTTTAGACTACAAACATTCATAATCCCCTTTACGGATATCATGAACCATATACAAGCTCATCCACACAAATGACCCCAGGGAATCTGTGAGCAACCTACTGGAAGCCACGTGCACCCTGACGTGGGTCTCTGTTTAGACAATGTCTGTAGACCGTAAGACCCGTTTAAACTCTGGTTTTTTTTTTACAATTTGTTCTCTGTAATACCTGTCCATAGATGTTTTATATCTGTAATCCCTGTTCAATTTACCTGTATAGAGAATGACTTATTGCGTTAACTTAATATGTTCTACTAGTTCCCGGTTAAATTGTTCATCTGTAATAAGTGGTTAAACTGTAAACCGGAGTGAAGGCAGCTTGCTATACCTCGGTATATAAAAGATTCTAAATAAATAATCACACCCAGGAGACGGACAGACAAGCAGAGAGACGGTGCATGGATGGCCACACTGGGCAGCCTGTTCATGCCTGTAAGTGGCCTCACTACCCAAGGGCCATGCCCGTGGCCTCCTGTAACTGTGCAGCCACGGGAGAAGCCACATAATTAGCTTGCTGCCACACAATTTACAATCTGCTAAAGAAACAAGATTCCTGAAAGCTTTCACATTTCCTAATTCAATCTTTTGAAGAAAACTGCAGGGTGCCTGTCTGCCTGCCTTCAGCTTCCTCTCTCTCTCTCTACTCCAGTTCCTCCCCTTGGGAACAGCCCACAGGAAACCCTCTGCCCACCTTCCTCCTGTCCTGAAGTGAACGGGTCAGAATGTCTGATCCCTCAAATCGATCTCTTAAATCCTTATCAAAACAAAGATGAATTTGATATAATTCTTGCATGGAGCGACGTCCCTAGAGAAGAATTTAATCTTTATACAAAACCTTTACCTTCATGTGGGACCAATCAAACCATTTACCAAGTGCTAGATGTATTTAGGAAGTCTGCAACTACTGGTGTCCCACAGCTGACAGAGAACAAAAGTTAAATTTGAGTTCATAGACTCCTTGATGACTGACACTATTACTGACAAGTTTCAGCTTGTATTACTTCAGCCCCTTTCTGTGGCCAGTATATGACCTACGTATTGTTCTGTGTGATCAAGAGCATGACAAACTGCTGATGCTGAGGGCATATTTAGCATGTAGAAACTCATACACTTGGAAAGACAAGAGTTTTCTCAAGAAAATATCAAAAAAAGATGTTTGCACTACTTCAATTCAAAACAAAAGTGACATTTCACTATTTAGTTTGTAACTTGTCTTAACTTGATAAGCTGTTGATTTTGTTCTTCATACATTTTTTGTTTATAGTTTAAATATTGGTTAATATCAATATGAATAGTTTTCAATAAAAAAATTTGAGTTTGCATAGTGAGTTGTGAATCTTTATTCAAAATGACGCAAATTTCTCACAGAATTGCCACAGAATTTGCAAACTCTTGCTGCAGAATCTTGAAAAATCTGCCCAAGGGGGACATACAGCAGAAGAACATAAGAAGTTGCCATACTGGGTCACACCGAGCGTCTATCAAGCCCAGCATCCTGTTTCCAACAGTGGCCAATCCAGGTTACAAGTACCTGGCAAGTACACGAACACTAAGTAGATCCCATGCTACTGATGTCAGTAATAGTAGTGGCTATTCCCTAAGTCAACTTGATTTATAGCAGTTAATGGACTTCTCCTCCAAGAACTTATCCAAACCTTTTTTAAACCCAGCTACATTAACTGCCTCAACTACATCCTCTGGCAACAAATTCCAGAGCTTAATTGTGCATTGTGTGAAAAAGAATATTCTCTGATTAGTTTTAAAGTGTGCTACTTGATAACTTCATGGAGTGCCCCCTAGTCCTTCTATTATCCGAAAGAGTAAATCTATTCACATTTACCTGTTCTAGACCTCTCATGATTTTAAAGACCTCTATCACATCCCCCCTCAGCCATCTCTTCTCCAAGCTGAACAGCTCTAACCTCTTTAACCTTTCCTCATAAGGGAACTGTTCCATCACCTTTATCATTTTGGTCACCATTCTCTGTGCCTTCTCCAGTACAACTATATCTTTTTTTGAGATGCAGTTACCAGAATTGTACACAGTACTCAAGGTGCGGTCTCACCATGGAGCGATACAGAGGCATTATGACATTTTCCGTTTTATTAACCATTCCCTTTCTAATAATTCCTAACATTCTGTTTGCTTTTTTGACTGCTGCAGCACATGGAGCCGACAATTTTAAAGTATTATCTACTATGATACCTAGATCTTTTTCCTGGGTGGTAGCTCCTAATATGGAACTTAACATTGTGTAACTATGGCATGGGTTATTTTTCCCTATATGCCTCACTTTGCACTTATCCACATTAAATTTCATCTGCCATTTTGATGCCCAATTTTCCAGTCTCACAAGGTCTTCCTGCAATTTATCACAATCCGCTTGTGATTTAACTACTCTGAATAATTTTGTATCATCCGCAAATCTGATCAGCTCACTTGTCATACCCCTTTTCAGATCATTTATAAATATATTGAAAAGCATCGATCCAAGTACAAATCTATTTACCTTTTTCCACTGAGAAAATTGACCATTTAATCCTACTCTCTGTTTCCTGTCTTTTAGCCAGTTTATAATCCATGAAAGGACATCGCCTCCTATCCCATGACTTTTTAGTTTTCTTAGAAGCCTCTCATGAGGAACTTTGTCAAACGCCTTCTGATAATCCAAATATCTACCGGTTCACCTTTATCCACATGTTTATTAACCCCTTCAAAAAAATGAAGCAGATTTGTGAGGCAAGACTTCCCTTGGGTAAATCCATGCTGGCTGTGCTCTATCACCTATTCTAGGAGTGCACAGAACTTACTGAAAGCTACGGACAAGTAGTCTGGAAACTGCATCCTAAGGAAGTACCTGCTCTATAAACCAACATCCTATGGACTATTTCCAAAGAGACAGACAAGGAATGAAGGAAATCATCTGCATGAAAGACATTCTACTCTTTATCAGGAGCCATTTTGGGTGCCAGAAGGGGGTGGTCTCCATCCAGCCAAGCTGATCCACAGCTTGATCCGTGACTACACTATCTTGGGTTGGCCCAAGGAAAAAAAAAAAAAAAAAAAAAAAAGAGGAGTGAAGTCTTCTACAAATCCTAGTTTATTGCAGTGACAGTGCAGGCCATGTGGTAGCTGGACTGGTACCAACGCAGGCAGGCTGGTGGTGACTGGGTAGGGTCTATGTTGCCATGGCAATCTACAATATGCAAGTGCGTTCTGTACTCTGCCAGTAATAAAAAGTTATGTAACTGATCTCTTAACTGCAATGTATTGGATGCTGCATTCTTGATCGCTCTTGAAAGATGTATATTTTTGAAATAAAGTTATTCAGATTAATAAACAAAATTAAAAAAACCCATTTCCTGTACATTTTTACCCAGATGCTGTGTGTGCCACTGTAGATCTCAAGCAGTAAGAGAAAAAAAAGTTAACTTCAACCTTCTCCAGGCAAGCCAAGACCTTTCATTACTCTCTAGTCTTGTGGATCCACAGAATGCAGTTTTCTATATCCACAGTGTATGGGATTTCCTAAGCCAAAAAGTCTGAATTACTTGTTCTATTGCTGTCTTGTCATGCACACTGGGAGATTTATACAAGCGAAGGTTCTAGCTCTAAAATCACCTGTTTGAAGTCTTTGTCAATCTATTGTGGCCTAGTAATGCGCTACCATGAACTACATCATGAAAAAAGCAGCTCACAGCACTCACTAAATGTATATTGTTAAGTGACAAGAAACAGAATGTCCCTCACTGCAACACCCAATTCAAAGGGCCAAAACACTTCTATAATTACATATTATGTAAACTGGTATGGTGAGTTCAACGTGCTAGATAATCAATAATCCACAACCGATCGCAGCTTGTGATCCTTCATCATGTCCAAGACAAGATTCTTTGGGGTTTTTGTATTTCCAAACGCACATAGAAACTCATTCTGTGAGAGGTTTTTTGTTTTTGTTTTTTTTTAACTCAGTCCAAAACCTCGTGTAAATATTCAGGAAGGGGACTTCAACTCTTTATTGCTGAGTCGGGAACAAAACTGGATATTTATTTTACATACAGTCAGCTCATTTGGATTGAACAAGGAGATCAACCGTTGGGGAAAAAAGTTTTCAACCGGTGATTGGCTGTGCGGGAACAAGACGACTCATTCAAGTCACAGTCAGGATGTGCATTTTAAACGACTGCTTTCTGCTCTGCCATTTTGAGGGAACTTATCCAGAGGTGCGCCTCCATAACTATAGGGGCTGATTTTAAAGGCCCAGCGACACGAGTAAAGCCCCGGGACGCGTCTAAGTCCCGGGACGGGGGTCAGAGGCTCCCGGCACAGCGGCCATTTGCCACTCGGCCAGCGCGCGCAACTTACTTCAGCCCCGGGGCTGAAGTAAGTTTTAAAACAAAAAAAAGAAAAGACGAAAAAGGTAAGGGGGGGGGGGAAGGAACGGGGGAAGACAGCGCATCGACCCCCCCATTTATAACATGGACTGACATGGTTTGTAAAAAACTTTGAAGACTGTTGGCTGAAGCTCACCGGAGATAAGTGCATCCAGATTTGAAAGCTCAGATTTTTGAGGACTTAGTGGACTGAGTAAAACTTCTCTCAGTGTATGAGTTTTCATATGCATTTGAAAATCACAACACAAAAGAACGTTTGTCTTGGACGCAGCCAGTGATTACATCTTCGTGCTAAGCTGAAGTCGTAACCCCCCCAGTTGTGGTTTGACTATACAGCACACTGAACTTGTGATACCACGTTACGTAACCTGTAATTTCAGAACTGTTTTGGCACTGAGAAGTGGCTGTTACCGTTCCTCACTTCATTTTTTTTGATAATGCGCTACCCTGAAAACCAGGCTCGGAAGGAGAGAATCAGGCTTTGACTGGATTACAGAAAGCTGAAACCGAAGGGGTCCCAGGCGACTCATACTCTGGTCATTAAATTTCCAGCTTTCCATGCGATTCATCCAGCGCTGCCCTTCTGGGACTTTTTACTTCTGTCATCGACGGCAAAGCCCAGGCTCCCTGACCGTCGTACCTTTCCACACACAAGAAGCCTCCAGGCAAAAGAGGAAGATCACAGCATAAATAAAAGAGTCGAAAGAAACCGGGGGTGGAAACAATGCCAAGGCGGTAATCGTGAAAGCAGGAGAATGGAGGGGCCTGTTAAAGGGAGCTCCCAGCACTTTCCAGAGACGTTAACTGCACAAAGCCTCGGCGTGACTTCATGTCAAACCATATCTAACACACAACTTTAATGACCAGAGGAAAAACAAAGAGGCACTAGTCATGATTAGGGGCAAATGCTCTACAGACAGAGGGCCACAAACAGGACTGCCGTTCAAGTTAACAGAACTGTGGAAACTGGTCTTATTCTTAGATCCAAAAGGTATGCAAAGCCATTTGAGGTGTATTTGTTGTCGACAGCCTAGTGGTTAGAGCCATGGGCTGAGAAACAGGGAAACCAGAGTTCAAATCCCACTGCTCCCACCAACACTCCTTGTGACTTTTGGCAAGTAACTATCTCCTGATGCCTCGGGTACCCAATTGTAAACTCTTTGGGGAAGAGAATAACAGGGGACCATATTCAGCCAGATAACTTGAGTTATTCAACTAAATGCCAACTTTGGAATATTTCCACTGCTTATCCAGTTAAAATTTAGCCAGTGGCATTCTGGGGGTGCTTCAGGACAGAAGTAAGCTAGCTGGATAAGTTATCTGGCTATCTCTGGTCATGCTGTAGAGTAATCCTCAAGATAGCCTGATATAGTCATCCGGCTAACTTTAAGATAGCTGGGTATATTAAATGGTGTGTCAAAGTTAGCCTGAGAAGTTTATCCAACTAACTTTGCAAGTCTGCCAGTGGCCAAATATTACTTGAATTCTAAAAGTGCGGTGAGCCATCTCGAGCTTCATCTGGAAAGGCAGGCTAAAAAAACAAAACGTTAAGTCTCTTGACAAGCAAGAGCCTCCCTGAGAATCCCTGATCTCTGCAAACTCTTTATTTAAAGTGGAATTTGTGTTATTCTAAGATAGCTATGCACCCACCTAATCCTTCATATATTAACACAGCTCTTCACTTCATGGTCCCCCTTTGCTGAAAGATTTGTCTTCCCAGCTGGCTTACAGAGTGGCACAGAACTGGAAAACCCGAAACCTCATATTTCCAACCCCACCGCTGACACTTTCACTAGGTCAGTTTTCTTCTCGTCTCTTTCCTCCTACTTCTTAATCTTTCCTTCCCCCTTCACCCACCCAACCGGTGGGCTAGGCCTCGCACAATTTTTTTACCGAGTTCCACCCCAGAGTTGGCCGCACAATTTACTGACTGCAGCTGCTTTGATTCGATCCAAAAACCTCCCAGTTAAGCAAACACAGATAACCTTTCTAAAGAATATTGACCCTTTCAAAAGAATCCAGGCAACCCAGCTAAGATTTTCCAAGCTTCTAGAGTTGTTTCAACATTAGATTTTTTTTTAACCAGCACACAATTCAAAATAAATAAAAAAAACAAAAACACACCACACACTTTTCTGCTTTTTTTTTCCTGCAACACCGTTTAAATTAAAGTAGGTCCTTCTGTACAAAATTATGCTGGCTGCAGTTTAGTGCGCTGCCGCGAGTAGATAAATAATGCAAGCAACAAATTAATGAATTGATAGCAGAAAAGTGAAAGGGACCCGCTTGACTTCACACACCGTAAAGAGCTTTTCCCCCCCAACAACTTCATTAGGCATTTCCCCTGCTCACCAGTGACGTCTTAATCAATCGAGGTGATAGGCAACGGATTCCAATTAACGAGTGCAGAGCGCTCCATATATCCTCCAGTCAAGGGCATCGCCAAAGGAGAAAAAAGACAGCTCCTTCGCATGAAAAGCTTTAAAAGGGTGGCTGGGAAAGAGCCAAAAATGCCTGCTTCTAGCCTCTTTACAGGGAGCAGACAATCCCGCAAATGGAAGTAGCGGCTGAAACGCCAGAGAAGCTGAAAGAATATCTACAACACAAGTTACCCGGGAGCAGGTTTTTCCCACTGGCCCCGCAGAAAATGCCCGCAGGGCCAACATAAGATGGCTAAACACCAGGAGCCCAAGGAAAAGGCAAAAACAAGGCGACTCCCTGGGAGAGATGGCAGGGCCTAAGCAGCTCGAAGGAGAAGGGGGCCTGCTGGTTGACGGCAGGCTCTCAGGCTGTACGAGCGGGTGAGAGTTCCAGACCTGCAGGGGCTGTGTACCTTCCCCCGGTGACAAGCTCTCCCTCCCAGGCTGTTTGTTGGTGAAGAGATGACAGCAAAAGGTCACGTCTGAAGTCCTCTCTCTAAACTTCAGAGCCAGGATAGGCAACGCCAGTCCTCGAGTGCCGCAAGCTGCCTGGGTTTTGAGGATATATCCACAATGTGCATAGTAAGATGCATCTGCGGGCAAATGCATCTCATGAATATTCCAGGACGGACATGTGGAGCTCCCCATGCTGGCTCTAAGGAGACAGAGTCACGTAAGGTCACTTTATATCCTCTCAATCATTTTCTGACCGATGAGGATTTCTTCTTCACTTTTTTTTTCTGTCTTATTTTAATGAATTTAGGCTTTTTTTTTTTTTTTTTAAACTCTGCCTTTGATCATTACATTTTCATCTGTTCATCCACGCCTCCCGCTCTTTCCAGACACTCCCTTCCCCCAGTAGCATGGGATTCAGGGGCTGAATGCTTCCCCTCTCCTGTCCGGCCCCAGGCTTGAACCCATCCTAGGTCACCCGGTTCTACCCTGCAGATCCAGAACGTGGCCCACAGAGAGCCAGAAAGCTATTTCTCACCCTCCAGGCTCCCAGGCAGTGGCTCTTCTGCATTTTATAGAGTTCCTCCTACCCTGGAGGAGAGCAGACTCGACAAACACGGAAAGACTTCTGAAGACCGCAAAAGCCGTTCACCATGCAAGCACAAGGTGGGAGGCGGCCTGAATTAAGCGCTTGCACGCAGACCGCCGAAGACACCCGGTGCGCAAAAGGTGTCGCGGGCAGCAGTCTGATCCAGAGGTAGATTGTAGCTAAAGGGGCCCAGAGCACATACGCACCCTTCTGCACTTACCAGCGTGGGCCAGGATCCAACTTCACCCCAGCAGGTCAGGACCCAATCAGAAAGAGGTGTGAAGAAATGGGCCTTCCTTGCATCACTGGAAGGACCAGACCGGGGCGGATTGGCTTGTCAAGCTTTCGGGCATTCGTTTACTATTTGGCTGAACAAACCTGGTGAGTTTAAATAGGTCTCCCCCACACCCCCCCCAGCCGTCATTACCTGGCTAAAACTTATCCTGATTAACAAAAAATAAATAAATAAGAAGGTGTTCCAGGGCTTAACCTTAGCCGGGAAGTGATGAATAGAGGTGTTCTCTGGTAAGTTCAGCTGGCTAAGTCTATTCAAGTTCGACCTGGTATAAAGTTATCCTGTTAAGTGGAACAAACAAAACAAACAAAAAATCCTTGAGAGTCTGCAGGCCCAACTGCTCTACTTCACTAAATCGTTGAAACGTATGCTCAGCACAGTGCTCCAAATCAAGCCCCCCCCTTTCAAAACCTGAAAATAAACGCAGCCTCCGGACCCCATCGCAATCCCTAAGGTCCCCAACCCCCAGCTGGAACCCTCCCTTCTGATCCGGAACCCTCCCCCAGCAGGAGCTGGGGGAGGGTTCCGCCCGCATTGCTCAGGGCGGGCGGCATCCAGCATTGCTCTGACTGTACTGCACTGCCCACGGCCCTGGTGTGCTCCTCATCCCTGTCCAGCAACAGCCCCCTCTGCTCGCTCTACCTCCCAACCTCAAGCTCTTCTTGGCATCTCCACTTCAGCCCCTTGCTCAGCAGCAACCCCCCTCCCCCAACGCCTCAGGCTGCAAGGCTGTAGATCTCTGTACAGAGACAGCGGCAATAGAAACAGAAACAGAAAATAAAAAAAAAATCGGCACAGAGCCCGTGAGCCATCCCACACCCACAGGCCCTAAGGCAGGTCAGACCCTTCTCCCGCACAAGCTCATTCATTGCAGATATCCTGAAAACCCAAATAGCTATGGATTCCCCACGATAGGGTTGGAAACCCCTAGGGCTCTCAGCTTTGCTCTCCCTTCTCACCTAGATTTTGATTAATTATTATGTTCCCAGAACAATACTGTAAAAATCACATAATTGGACATTATACTTTATATATATTCAGATTATGGTGTCCCTCCATTGCCAGGCACTTTGTGAAGTAACAAAACCCTGCAAAACAAATTCACTTAGATTCCATACAGCACACCTGCCATCCTAAAAGAGCAACAACTCCCAGAACTGAAACAGCAACAGCCCTGTAGAAAAGGCAACACTGCTTATATTCCGCCAGGCCCAAGAACATCAAGGCACCTTCTAGTGCAAAAGCAGAGCCTGGTGCCCTGCCGCAGATCCCCTTACCCAGAACCTGCACGCTAGCAGAATACTTCACCTCTGCTCACACCTGCAGAACACAGACCCTCAGCGAGACAGAATAAGGGATCGCAAATTAGAAATAGAAATATGCAGGCAAAAATCAAAGTGTCTGTTCTCCTATCCACTCCAGCTTTACCCCCTTTCCTGTTCCCTGTAAGAGGGGCGGGGGAAGGGACAAGAGGAGAGGGGTTGGATGAGGAAGCGGAGGGCTTTGCCTTGCGCTCTCTGCCTGCTCCAGGCTCACCCCCCCATTCCTGTTCCTTGCATGCTGCCTGGGAGGGGAGGGGCCGGAGAGCTGTTTCCAGGCACTCCTCCATGCAGTTATCAGGACAGAGTGCTGTATGCTCCTGCAGCTGGCCCGCCCGTAGGTAATTCCTCAGCCCGTGAAAGCTCCCTCGGCCAGATCCAGGTCTCCATCCTTTGCCGTGAAGGTGGGTGGCTTGCCATACAAAGCTCTCCAGAATTCAGGGGATGTCTTTTGGCAGAAGAGGTCTGCAGGAGGCTCCCGACATCTGCCTGTAAGATAGGTCTCGCTGGTAATTCCCATGCCAGTCAGGACCAACCTCTGCTTTACGGTGGTGCCACTTGTTTGGGTTTAGTTTATTACTGGAGATATTTTTATTTCAATCAGTTAACGATTGGTTAGTCGTAATTACCGATCACTAAGCTTATTTTATGTCACAGTTAAAAACTTTTTTTTTTTTTTAACTTTTAACATTGGATTACTGCAGCATTCCATGAAGTTGAAACTCTCGTGGTTTGCAGTTTAAATATAAATCCTTTTTTACTGGCTGAACAAGCTAGACTGGGGGGGGGGGGATGGGGGATCTGCCAGTGCTACAGGCAGAGGAGTGCAGGAAAACCTTATTGTAAGGAGGGCCAGGCCTGGGGGGGACTTGAAGGGCAGCTGCCCTGGACGGGGCGCTGAAGGGGGGGGTGACATCAGCAGGGCTGCTTCTACTGCTTTACAGGCTACTGTGCCACCTTAATACAGTTCTTTATCAATTTAGAAACAGTGAGCTTTCTCTTCTTATTAAATCGATACAGAACACACAGTCTCTCTGATTTAAGGCACTTTCATTCTTTGTAAAAAAATATTTTAAAGCTCTCACATCCAGAAAGCGAATTTATTTTTCATTCTGAACACATGGGGGAAAAGTCCATTTTTGAATGAAGCCTGGAATGTCAAAACATTTTTCTTTAAAAAAAAAAAATCTTTTTAAAGATAAAACATTCCAAACAGTATCTCTTATGGAATACATTTAATGTGCCTTCTTTTTGTTAACCCAGGATGCAATATTTTTCCAGATAAAAACACTATTTGTGATCTCCCACCCCACAACACTCTCTCAATAACCTTTTATTTTGCTTTCAACCTTTTTCCTCTTGGCCTAAACGTCATCCAGTTCAGATGCTGTGGGCTGGAACAACGTATGATTTAGCAGTTCACTTTGAAGAGGAGATCGTATGAGCTCTGCGACAAACACAGTTATTAAAACTGGATACCAGGGATGCTTGGGAGCCACTGAAACGCCCATTGCCAGATGACTTCTGTATATTCTTCTTTCAGAGATGCAAATTCCACGAGGTCAGAGCAGATCGAAAGCAATAACTCCCACTTCTGAGCTTCTGCGTGCCCCATGGTTCAAACTGCAAGAACCAAAGTCAGCCAACAGAGAGCGAGGTGGATAACCATACTCTCCTTGAGCCCCACTAAGGGGGAACCTTAGTGACGGAGCTGGGTGTGAGGGTAAAGAGAAGAGGAAGAAGAGAGAGGCTGAAGAGGGGGTAGCATCAGTAAAAATAAATAAATGCTGCTGAGCAAACAAATTTTCAATAGGAATCCATAACAATTGGGATGGTTTCCTCAAACTCAAGGCTCACCAATAATTTCGATGTGCATCTATAGTAACATATGGTATAAGCAGTGAATATCTTCTAACATCTTTTTCAGACAAACTTCTCCCTCTGAATCCATCATCATAAATACTGCCGAATCTCTGGAAACAGCCAAAACTGATCTTGCTAGAAAGCAGGCCTGTCTCATTCAATTCTGCAGACACTCTACAGAAACAGAGAACATAATGGCAGATCAACAGATCTTAAGGTCCATCTATTCCTCCCAGCTTCCCTTCGTGTAACCCTTGCTGTAGTTACACGATGTTAGGTTCCATATTAGGAGCTACCACCCAAGAAAGAGATCTAGGCGTCATAGTAGATAATACATTGAAATCATCGGCTCAGTGTGCTGCAGCAGTCAAAAAAGCAAATAGAATGTTAGGAATTATTAGGAAGGGAATGGTTAATAAAACGGAAAATGTCATAATGCCTCTATATCGCTCCATGGTGAGACCACACCTTGAATACTGTGTACAATTCTGGTCGCCGTATCTCAAAAAAGATATAGTTGCAATGGAGAAGGTACAGAGAAGGGCAACCAAAATGATAAAGGGGATGGAACAGGTCCCCTATGAGGAAAGGCTGAAGAGGTTGGGGCTTTTCAGCTTGGAGAAGAGACGGCTGAGGGGGGATATCATAGAGGTCTTTAAGATCATGAGAGGTCTTGAACGAGTACATGTGACTCGGTTATTTACACTTTCGAATAATAGAAGGACCAGGGGGCATTCCATGAAGTTAGCAAGTAGCACATTTAAGACTAATCGGAGAAAATTCTTTTTCACTCAACGCACAATAAATCTCTGGAATTTGTTGCCAGAGGATGTGGTTAGTGCAGTTAGTGTAGCTGGGTTCAAAAAAGGTTTGGATAAGTTCTTGGAAGAGAAGTCCATTAACTGCTATTAATCAAGTTTACTTAGGGATTAGCCACTGCTATTAATTGCATCAGTAGCATGGGATCTTCTAGGTGTTTGGGTAATTGCCAGGTTCTTGTGGCCTGGTTTGGCCTCTGTTGGAAACAGGATGCTGGGCTTGATGGACCCTTGGTCTGACCCAGCATGGCAATTTCTTATGTTCTTATGTTCTTCCAGTTGTAGACCACAGACTCTACTTGAACTATGCCTTTACCTTCATTTCTCTTGCAAATAAAGAGCCTCTGTGCCTATCCAACACTCTCAGATTCCACCACTTTTTTTTTTTGCTTACACTTTCAATGAAAACCAGATTTATGCATCCACCACCCTTACTGTGAAGAAATCCAAAATGCCACGTAGGAAATTGTTAACAAGGACACTACCAATGCCAATAAACGAAGACACCGTGCTTAATTCCTCACTGATCACACCTTCCTTGGTACTGAAATTTGCCCTCATGTGAAGTAAGTTCTAAAAGGAGTTAGATGGTTTTCTTAACTTACAGTCCATTTAATGAGATTCTTGAAAGGAAAATGGCCATGTTCGCCTAAGGCCAGAGGGATGCTGGTTGCATAGCGAGAAGCATAACCAGTAGGAAAAAGGAAGTAATAATGCCCCTATACAGGTTTTTGGTGAGGCCTCACCTGCAGAACTGTATTCAGTTCTGGAGATTGTATCTCAAACAGGATGGAGACAGGATGGAAGCAAGCCAGAGAAAGGCAACCAAAATGGCATGGGATCTGCACTAGAAGATTTATGACAAAGACTGAAGAATCTAAAATATGTTTTCCCTGGAGGAGAGGAGTGTACAACACAATTGTCCTCTCAGTCCTTTCAGCCTGTAACCTAGGAGTCATCTTCAACTTCTCTATGCATATCAAACTCTGCTAAAACATGCCATTTCTTTCTCTGTAACTTTGCCAAAATCAGTCCCTTCCTTTCTGAACACACTACCAGAACCCTTATCCACTCTCTCATCTCCTCCCACTTAGACTACTGCAACCTGCTTCTTACTGGTCTCCCAGCGAGCCAACTTTGTCCACTACAAGCCAACCTAAAATTTAGCTATGCACCTTATTTTTCTCCATAGTTGCTATACTACCCCAACCCCTCTTCTGAAGTCACTACATTGGCTTACTATCCTCTCCCGCATATGGTTTAAACTCTTCTTTCTCACCTACAAATGCCTTCACTCTGCAGCACCTCACTACCTCTCCTCTTGCACTCCACTCAAACAAGTCACTCCCGTCTATGCCCATTGTTGGGTTTGTGGCATAGTGTGGACTCTTGGTCGCAGTGGTGATGACTCCTCCCATGGGGAGGGGCCCCGTGGGGAACCACAGCAATAGGCTAGACTCAGGAAGCAGACACTGAGGTGGAAAGCTTTATTGTACTGCTGTAGATAGGTGATGCTTGTACAGGAATGGACAGCACTGTAGTCCAGCGATATTCCAATAAACTCAGACAGTCTCAGATGTAGATGGTCTCGCCTGGATGTAACTAGGTTGGTAATGTTCCGCAGAGCAGGATAAGCCGAACCTGAAGGGTGGAAATGAAGAGCTGGAGCATAGAGGTACTCACAGAGAGGCAGTGCAGGAATCCTCCATGGTAGCAGTGAGACTGTCTGAGCTTATTGAAATATCGCTGGACTACAGTGCTATCCATTCCTGTACAAGCATCACCTATCTACAGCAGTACAATAAAGCTTTCCACCTCAGTGTCTGCTTCCTGAGTCTAGCCTTTCGCTGTGGTTCCCCACGGGGCCCCTCCCCATGGGAGGAGTCATCACCACTGCGACCAAGAGTCCACACTATGCCACAAACCCTACAGAAAAAAATTAGCGGCGTCTCTACTCTGCAGAGGGGGTTCCAGGCTCCTGCGCAGGCAGCAGGAATGACAGGCATGCCGTTAACTTCGGCAGCTGTGCTCCAAGGAGCAGCGGCCAGCCGCAAGGCAAGGCTAGGTCGGTCAACCACGGTCTCCGCGGTCAAGGAGTGCAACACCCATCTCTTCTACTGCCAACTCCATGCTTTCTACCTGGCTGCGCCGTGTGCTTGGAATAGTCTTCCTGAAATGGTGTCTCCTGCTCCCTTCTCTTGCCACGTTTAAATCCCATCTAAAGAGCCACCTTTCTGAAGCTGTTTTTAAATCTTAGGCCTGATTACCTCCTTTTAGCCTCATTTCTTTTCTTTTTAACCATTGTCTTACTTTATGAAATGCCCCAAGTCTCTTGTCCTGTATGTTTATCTTATTATATTGAAAGCTCTATTAAGGGACTATCTTTTTTTGTTCGTTTGTACAGCACTGCATATGACGTGTAGTGCTATAGAAATGTTAAAGTACTTGGACTGCCACGATCTCCTTGGAAAGATCCACAAACTGGAAGATATTGAGCATTTTGTGCCTGGTATTCTCTTCAGTAATTAACTGAAAGGGGATGGCTTACACCATCAACCTGACAAAACCTGTGAAGGAGAGGTCCTCTGGCAGGGACTTCCTTCTCTCCTCTGGAGGAGATGGACCTGAGGGGAAACCATTGGACGCATCATCAGAGAACATGATCAGTCATCCCTCCAGGGATCATAGTATCCTCATCCTCACTGTAATCAACTGTCGATGAGGCCCTAGGCAGTTGTCCTTCGCCCAGTGGTGCATACACCGATGGAACTGAACATGGGGTCATAGGTCCTGGTGCCTTTGCTGATCTGGGAGAGTTTCCTCAGAGGAACTATTAACAATGAGTGGGTCAGCAGTGGGAGGTGGTGGTGCCCCTCAAGGTAATAATGCCGTCCTGGGAACTGATGCCAGCTAGGTCATAACACACCAAGGAGCAATCCGGATTCTCCTCCCTGGACAAATGCCTTTCTCAGGATTTACCAACCTACTCTGTAATTAAGATCACCACAACGTGGTTTACTAGATGTGCCTTCCATCCGTCATGCCCATCTTGCTTTTACACGGGAAACTGCTTTCTCTGTAGCTGCTCCCTCTATCTGGAACTCTTTACTTTTCGAGGTTCGAATGCAGGAAAATCTGAAGAAATTTAGACTTTCCCTTCAATGCTTCCTCCTTCAATGCTCTTGATGCAAGGACTGAATTTCTAAATGCTGGTAGTTTCTGTGTTGTTTTAGAATCCAATGCTGTTGTATGTGATATTTTTGGTGTTTGTTCCTTGATTTTATTTTATGTATGTTCTATTGTAAATCGCCTAGGTGACAATTTTGTGTTACAGAATTAATAAATTTTAATAAATGAAATGGAATTAAAATGCAGGGATTCCAGCAGCGGCTCAAGGAGTGATGTTGCTGGCACCAATAGCACAACGCCGATGATGCGCATCACCTTAACAACCAACTGCATATTCCTCTGCAGTTCCTCCTCGAACATCGCCAATGCCAAGACAGGCTAGGATGCAAGAGGTGTGCCTAGATCCTCTTTGAAACTAAGAGGAAGATCAGTGGCTGGCGCTGGGAGTCTGAGGGAGTCCATGGCGCACCCCCGGCATTGATGGAGGACTGGTTCTCCTCACCTCAGGGTTGCTTTGGGGGCATCACAGAAGAAGCTGGTGCATCCCCATGCCTGGCACAGTTCATTGATGGGGGTCAGATGCCAATGCTTCTTCAGCTTCCCTTGATGTTTGGCATGGTCCTTTCTTGGTGCCAAGGTCAATGACGAGGAACTCAACATCCTTGACCTGGAGGAACCGGACAATGGCCAGTGTCTGGTGTCCCTTCCAGCTGGTGTCAACAGAACAAACACCCCCGCTGATGTCAGTGGTACTGTGTCCACCATGGTGGCTCTCGGGTCTCAATGCAGATGCCAATGGCTCAGTCATCTCTGGCCCGAAGAGGCACTCCACCTTACTGAGCTGGATTTTATATTCCTTCAGGGTCATCTGGGCACACTTGCTGCAACCCAGGATGTCATGCGATGCCCCAAGGCAGAGGACACATCTATTATGGGGGTCCATGATAGACATGGTCCTCGTGCACTGGCGGCATCGCTTAAATCCTGAGATGGACATGTTGGCACGAAGTAAAAGGGACACAATATCAAAAATCGATGGTGGTGGCCATCAATGGCCAGCGGGTACCAAATGCACCATCACCCCAAAAGGTATTGATACGAAAATAAACTTACTGAAGACTGTCAAAAATCCTATCTAGGATGCTAAAGGGAGAACTGAAGGGGATCATGCTTCGACCGCGTGAGGCAGTGAAGAAAAATTATTACGAAACGAAATATTCTAAGAACAGGCCAGAAGGCCAAAAATGAGAGGCTCTCACCCGACCACGAAATGACATGCTCCGTGGAAAAGAAGATATTTATGGGGACCTCACGTGGAAGCTTGGTATAATGCATGCTGAGCATGCTCAATGAGGCTCAGTCAAAGTTCTAGAAACTTTGATGTAAGTTTTCCGTGCTGGGCTCCATCCAATGATATCACCCATGCGTGAGGACTGCCATCCTCTTGTCCAGGGAGATTAGAAATATTCTCACTTCTGTACCAGCGGAATCTAAAAAGGGTTTGGGCTCTTTACTTTGTGAAGTTTCCAAAATCAGATAAGAACTTCCTCATAAAGCAAGTTGGCTTTATCAGTCTCATTAAATAAATACATAACCTTTCCCTTTCACACATCTAAAGCCCAAAGTAAACCCTCCTGCAACTGAACATGGACTATGACAGGGCTTCCTAAACTGTGGCTCAGGACCCCATATGGGGTCACAAAACCTTCAGCTGGGGTCAAAAGTGCCTCAAAGGGCAGAATTCTTCAGGCACCAAGCAATATTAAGCAGTGGGAGCCCGCATGCACTCACAGGCCCTGTCCTTGTATGACTTTCTGTGATAACAGGGAAGCCCTGCATAGGGAGAGATCAGGGCCACTGCAGAGCCTGGGAGCTCCCAGGTCCCGTGAACATTTATTATTAACGCTGCTGCCACTTGCATATCCATCTTTGGACTCTGACCAACCATGCAGGGAGTGGAAGGCTGAGTGTTCAAGGGATGGTGGAGATTGCCACTGCTCATCTATCCTCACCCGCCATTGAACCTATCCAAGAAAAAAATGTCCTCATCATCCTGCTCTCTCTTCCCACCAGTTGGCCTGGAGCCCAAAGGAAAATATTGCTGCTGATCCTGGCCAGAGGTAGGTTAGGAGGAGCTGCTGACTGAAGGGAGGGATCAGATGCAGGAGGAGTTTGAGGGTTGACTCAGCTGGAGAAGGATTGGTTGTGAAAGGTAAGAGGAAGGAATAACAGAATATGGATTGGGAGATGTAAGAGGATCTGGGGGTGAGTGGGGATCAACTTAGGAGGGATGTGAAAAGGACTGAAGAGGAGGAGATGAGGCAGAATGGATAGGGAGGAAGTGAGAGGAAGAGGATGACAGGATCAATTGGGGGGTTATAAAAATGGTTTGGCAGTGAGAGGATCAGCTTGGAGGATGCAAAAGTAACTGGAGGGGAGAGAGATTCAGGTGGAGGGGCAGAGGTTGAGAGAGGAGGTCCTCTGGAGGGAAAGAGGTTGAGAGAAAGGATCGACTGGTGAGGGTGGAGGCTGAGGGAGGGGATCCGTTAGTGCACAGGGAGGGTGAGGGTGGTGTGATGTTAATTTGTTTTGGTTGTCCTCTGAGGTCATATGAATTTTCAAGCGCTAAAATGGAGTCACATTGGCTAAAAATTTGGGCCTCTGGGTACTAAAGTAGAAGATTCTCCCAAGGATCAGTCTGATGGTCTAGCCCTGCTCCTCCCGTGGCTGCTCAGACAACAACTAAAGTTTGGACATAAGAAGCTTAATGAGCAAAATATCAGTGCAGGATCTGACTCACCAGAGAGTGCATCCTTAGAGGAGCCAGGTGATTCCTTGGCAAATGCGCCCCAACGCCTACCTCTAGAATGTTCTCCATCCAGGGAAACTTTATCCAAGGGTCCCTCCTCACACACCACGAAAACTGCTTTTTACTAAAGACATACGTACATGGCCCACACGTTGAACAATGGCAGCCCCAAGCTAGTGCCTGTCTTTTCTCCACCAGGACTTTCCAATGTTCTGGCCCTGTCGTTGTGCTTCTCTAGACCTGGGCCAGCAGTGTCTCAACCATGAATCAACCTTTCACCTCCAAGGGAAAAAAAAACTATAAACCAAATGCATCACTGAGGCCTACCATCTGCAGGAGAATGCATCTAACCCTGCCAAGATGGAAGTAATGACGCTACAGAAGGGATGCAGGGAAACCTTGCTGTGGTGATGTCAGTGAAGTCTCATGATAATGACATCATAACCTTGTCTTGTGGTCTTGGGAAGAGAGAGTCCCCTAATTAGTGGAACGTAACAATCGCTCATACAATTTATTTATTTAAAAGGGTTTATATACACCGCTTTTACAACTAAAAAGTCGGGCAAAACGGTTTATAAACAAACATACATAAAAGTCACGTAAATCGTTCCTTGACATTTCTGTATCTCAATCTCTATTTATGGATAAGGTAATTCTTATTGCTAAATCACTTATTCTCTCACGGTGGACTTCTGGCACCCCTACACTGATGTCTGCATGGAAGCAGCACTTCCATAAACTGCTCAGTATGGAATATCTCACTGCCAAGAAACTATCTCCAAAAAAATATCTGCATTCACCAAGGGCATTTGGAATGACTATGTCTGCTACTTGCCTCCTGAGTTATCTTTGTTGCTAACTGTGTGAACTGGACAACTGGCTCCCGATTTTCTTTCCTTTTTCTCTCTCTTCTTCTCTCTCACCTGATTTTATCCCATGTGGTCTTTCAAATTATTAGTGGTTTATATTATCAAGGGGGGGGGGTAGGGTTTTTTTTAGAAAAATAGATTCTTGCTCTTGTTTAGAAAAAGTTCAAATAAACTTATAACTGCATCTCTGTAGCTAACTGCTAAATCATAAATATTGACAATGCAGAACTTTGTATACTACAGATGTACAGCTCGTTTCATTTTTTTTTTTTTTTTGGACTAATTGATTTGTGGTATGTACCAAACTGCCAATAAAAAATATACAAAAAAAAAAATCATGTAAAAAAACAAACAATAAAACAGGTTTCAATAAACAGCCGTAGGAGGTAAGGGATAAGGAGAGAAGGAAAAAAT
This sequence comes from Rhinatrema bivittatum, assembly GCF_901001135.1. NCBI lineage: Eukaryota > Metazoa > Chordata > Amphibia > Gymnophiona > Rhinatrematidae > Rhinatrema > Rhinatrema bivittatum. Next base: position 28,521,909 of record NC_042619.1, on the reverse strand, counting down.
AGAAATGAAGGCTCCAGAAATAGAAATTTGATACTAATTGTCAACTTATAATGGTGTCAGGAGATGTTAAGAGGCCAAAGCAAAGAGAAATGTTTTTAGATTTTTTATTTTTTTAATTCTTTGAGTGTCGTTTTTTTGTCTTAGATGGTCTGGGAGGGTATTCCAGAGCATGGGGCTGGTGACCGAGAAGGCACAGCGTCTCGTGATATCTAGTCTGGCTAGACTTACTGACGGTGTCTCCAGGAGATTTCTGTGTAAAGAACAAAGTTGTCTGCTGGGCTGGTAAATTCGGAGTAGAGCACATGACCAAGCCGAGAAGTCATTGTGAATTAAATTATGAACGATAGATAACATTTTGTACTGAATTTTACTGGGAGCCAATGTAGTGAAGATAATATTGGAGACTTGCGTTCTTTGTGGAAGGTGCGGGTCAAAATTCGTGCAGCTGTGTTTTGTATTAACTGTAAAGGACGGAGAGCATTTTCTGGGAGGCTGAGGTAAAGGGCGTTGCAGTAATCAATGCCTGTAAGAATAAGAGATCGTAAAATTGTACAGAAGTCATGTGAAAATAGCAATGGACGAAAGCGTTTTAGTAGGTATAATTTATAGAATGAGTTTTTGGGTTTGGTTTTTTTTTTTTTTTTTTTTTACTATTGTAGAGATATGGGAGAACATAGATAAGCGCAAATCAATATACACACCAAGGTTTCGGGCTTTTGATACCATGGGAATCAATATATCATCTAAGAGAGAGGGAGTGGGGGGCTGCAGGCAGAATGAGGAATAGTTGATAAGTGTATGACTTCTGTTTTAGAGGTATTTAGTTTGAAGTGGTTGTGGGAAAGCTATAAATTTGATATACAGACAGTTGCGGGGGTGTTGGACCATGGACGTGGAGTATGGTACGAAGAACTGGATGTCGTCAGCATAAATTCTGAATTGAATATTGAGGTTGCTAAGAAGGTGACAGAGGGGTAAGTAAGTAGATGTTAAGCAGAATAGCGGAGAGTGAAGAACCTTGAGGTAGACCAGAAGAGGGGGGGGGGGTATATCAGTCAGAAAAATAGGGACCAGTGTTAATCTGGTGCAGGCGATTGTGTAGGTAAGATCCGAACCAATTTAATACAGTGGCGGTTATGCCTATGGACTGTAATTGATGAATGAGTATTTTATGGTCAGCTGTGTCAAGGGCAGCTGAGATATCAAGTAATTGTAGAATATAATCAGTGTTTGAATCGAAGTCTCGTAGTACAGTGTCAAACGAAGAGAGAAGCAGTGCTTCATTGCTGTGACCGTTACGGAAACAGTGTTGATGTGGATGAAGGATAGAGTTGAAAGCAGTCAGTGAAAAACGACTGATTCGATGAGTTTTGTGAGGGAGGTAATGTCTTCATTTTTCTTCTTTGGTATTGGATGGTCAGACGTTTGTTTCAGGGCTTCAGGAAAAATGCCAGAATCTAAAGACTGATTTATGCTATTGCATAAAAATGGGGCGACTAGTTTATTTAACTCTTTTGAAAGATGGCCAGGGCAGGGATTGAAAGGAGATGCTGATGATATTTTGACTTTGTGTAATTATATGAGAAACAGTAGCGGGGTTTGTTTGGGGAAAAAAAAAACCAGACCAGCTGCATACTGGGGGGGGTAGGGCGCGATGGCTGTAAGCTGACGGGGTGTGTGAAGCTATTGGCAATTTTATCTTGGATGTAAGTGGCGATGGATGCGGTTACAAAGAGAATTGCTTAAGTCCGAGTGATCCGGTTTGTTGGAGGGTAGTTAGAGATTTAACCATGTTGAACAAGTCCGATAAGTTTCCATTAGCAGCTTTTATTCTATTAGAGTAGAAAGTTTTCTTGGCATTATTTCTTTTTCTTTTGTATCTTCTTAAGCAAGCAAAATAAGAGTTTTTAGTAGAAGCGGTGGTGTGTTTTCCGCCAGTGTCTTTCATGACGTCCGAGGGAGGTTTTTAACAACTCTAACGAACTGGTGTACCTGGGGGCCCGAGTCTTAGATTTGACATGCACAGGAGTAAATGGAGCTGTGGTGTTTAAAGTCTTACTAATTGCTGAATTCCGACTGGATACAGCGTTATTAGGTACTATATGTTTGGAAGAAAAGCCTCAATAAAGATTCTGTGTGTATTATTAATGCTGCTGTTAGTTTTGGGGAGTGAGAACTGAATGTTAAGGTTAGCAGATAGCTTAGAAGTCCTCCCCTCTTGACATTTATCAAACTATTTGAACAGCTGTCAACATGCACTTAATTCTACTTTATCCCTAACCTACAAGCCCTGTCTGTAAACACTCAAACCTGCCTAAACCTTCTTGTTACATTAATCAAATACCAGGAGTCAATGTCACCACAGAGTGAGAAAGGGAGAAGAAAGACGAAGCGAGCACTGCCTCTGCAGTAAGACAGCATTCACAGATGCCATTAATCAGGGGTGATCAGCTCCAGCCACAAACCAGCCCGACTGTCAGGATATCCACAATGGATATGGCATGACATAGGTTTGCATACAATGGAGGCTCTGCATGCAGATCTCTCTCATGCATATCCACTGGGGACATCCTGAAACACCTGGCCTGTTTGTGGCTCTGGAGGACTGGAATCAGCCACCCCTAGCATAAATTACGGAAAAAATGTGGTAGAAACACAATTATATCTTTGCCGGTACTAGGAATGCAAAGCCTTTTCTTCACGTAAATGTGGCCATTAGCCGACCCGAGAGGAATTCTTGCTCCTGCCCTGTGTTACAGTGTGGACAGATGGGGCCATATTGCTTGGTCCTGAGGTTCTAGGCGAGACTGTCCGCTTGCGGTAAAGCTAAGTCCTTGTTCCTTTCAACCAGAAATGGTTTACTCTGGAACCATTTCTAGAATGTGGTTGTTCACTGCCCGTCAGGGCTTTTTTGCTGGAATGCAAACCACAGGCAGACCAAACACGGTCTTTGCACCATATCAAAGCTGAATGTAAAAAAGGTGCAGGCTCTTTTACTGCAGGCTAATGTCATCTGCTCTTATCTGTGCAATCTGGGGGCAATTCTGAAAAGCCCCAGCTGTTGGCAATGCATGCGGCCACTTCTAGGTCATACAGCTGCAGTCCGTTTTCAAAAGGAAAATGCTCACTTTGTAATCCCCCTTTGAAAAAGTTTCAACAAGAGTGGCCATGCACAGGTAGCCAAGAGCGGTAAAAAATGACAGATGTACATTTGAAAGTTGGATGCACACACACTGTTTTACTCTCCCGACTCCAACTCGCCCACAAACACCTATTCTGAACTCCCATACTGTCTGCATGCACACCTCACGGAGGCACAGTGATGGCAAGAAACACGAATCTGAGCCCTCAACTGAAAGGGAACCCTGTTCATGGTAACAGACGAAGGAACCATCACTGGCACAGTCCTCAAAAACAACAAATAAACCAGCTTTTCATAGGGCCCCAAAGCAACCACCATGTCTGACAGGGCTATGCCAGGTGTATCTGAAGGAAGCAGATTTGATAAATCGGGTACACGAGAACTGCTGCTGCCTACCTGTGCCCTAGAGAGAACGCAGCATCTGCAGATCCTTCCAGCAGGAGCTTAAAAATATTATAGCTGCTAAAGTTGGAAAGACAAACTCTAATATAATCACAAGTAGGAGGAAGGCCCTCATGTCATAAAGGCGGAGAACTATAGGGACCATTGTTTTCTACAACAATTGAAATAAAAAGAAAAAAACATAGCAGCAGCAGCAAAAAAAACAAAACAAAACAAAAAACCCTATTGGTCCCTCCTAAGTATTATAAATTGAAACGGAGCGAATAGCCATAGGGTATGTGGTAGCCCTGTGCATGCAGTCACATTGCACTCTATCAACTGGATGTCATGTCAACAGCACTCAACTGGAGGTCCGGCTAGGAGTGAGAAAAGGAGAATGGAAGAGTCGCAGTCTCATCAGCCACTTTCCCAGCTCTAAAATGCTGTTTATTTCTTCCTCAAGGGCCTTCTTGGCCACAAGAGTTTCCCCAGCTTTATTCCACATTTACTACAAAGTATTGTCCTACGCATGAGTAAATCTGAATTTTTGCCACGAACGCAAAATTACTGCTGCTTTAACCATCCCGGCATGAGCACATTATCCGCCACCACCACCACAGTCTGCGGACATCCGGAAGAACTCTATTATGCACGAATGATCCCACCCACGAAAACAAGGATTCCCGGGTTTCGTTTCCTCGAATGTGCCACCCTGCTGTAATTATTTCACATCCAAGTTTACGTGGTCAAGCAATCCCTGTCCTTCAGAAGGAAGGGACAATGAGATGCTGTGAAAGTTATAGCCCGATATCTCGGTGCTGTGTCAGCTACACTGGTCACCACCCAGAAAACGCAGTGGGGGAGGGGTGGGGAGGTTACAGCGAAATAATATTTCCATTCATCACAATCTGCAGCAAACAGGAGTTTCTCCATGCATGCAGGCGACCCACAACGCTTGCTTTGTTATTTTTTGTTACTGTGGTTTCTCGCACTGTCTCAGCTGCCAGGGCCAGCACGCAGTGCCGTCTTGGCGATACAGTACCAGTCGGTAAGGACTATGTCTGTCACACACACACACACACACACACACACACACATTCAAACACAAGGCTTTTTATACCAGGCCAGCAGTACACAACTGGTGGAGCTGAAGGAAAGACGGGAGAAGGAATTAAAGAAAGAATAGCTGAGGCCGTAACTTCTCCTAAAATAACTCCTGTGAGCTCAGTTGCCAACTGCTTTGGCCAAACTATTGGGCGCTCAGCCTCACTGGTGTAATAATGGAGAGGCCGGTCTCCTATACGGTGGCACACAGCGAGGAAGGGTAAAGTGGCTATTAACCAGCTTAAATGGTTCGTCCCACCTAGGCTTCTAGCCCGGATTTTCAAGTTGGCTGCAACCCGGGCTTCTGCTCCAAACTCTTACGGATTGGATTTGCCTGACTGTTTAATTCACATTTAAGTAAGCAATCTTTCAAAGTTTATTAGGAGCTGGTTTGGAGTTTCAGCAGTGCCAGGTTAGAGAGGAGGGGGAAGGATTTCTTATGGTTTAAAAGCTGCTGAATTTTGGCAGCATAACCACCGGCATCCGAGTGAGTGTCCAATTGGGAGTCACCCTTCCGCCAGGATCAGCAAGCCGGGCAGGGAACGAGAATCACAGCAGTCTCCGAGCCGGCTCGGACGGCCCGTCCAGCTCACCAGAAACCAGATGGGAGAGCAGAGGATCCGAGAATACCGCAGCACCATCACTAAACCCCAGGATCCACAATGCAGCCGTGCGCCACACAGCCAACAGGCAAAACAGGAGTTCCTGGCTGACTTTCAAACTGGACACTGCCGTGCGGAGGACAAAGGCAGACACCGGCTTGATTTCTAGGGCCCCTTCTGCTTTCTGGGCTGGCCGGGGATGCTGTGCAGGCAGCACCCCCAGTCCCCTAGGCGGGAGTCTCAGCCAGAGCATAAAAACAGTGACACCTAACAGCTGATCTCAAGGTCCGTGCTTTTTTGGGTTCTAGAGGGCGCAGGGGTCTGTGGCCCTTTGCTGAACAACAGGATAATGTGCCAGGGGAGAAAAGTAGGAGAACAATCCCTGGGGAGCTGTGAATGAAGGCTGACGGCACTAGGACATCCTCTACAGAAGCCAATTCCAGGGCAGCTGGAAGCACATGGGGGGGGGCGGTGGAGAAGAGAGGGGGAAGAGAGAAGAAAGAGGGGAAGAGAGAAGAGAGGGAGGGAGAAGAACTGGTGGGAAGGAGAGAGCAAAGAACCCCCCCCCCCCAAAAAAAAAGTTTTAAATTCAATAAAAGACACAAGAGTACAAAATGAGAAAGGGTGGAATGGGGGTAGGAAGCCTATAAAAAGTTTCTCAGCCCCGTTTACAAGACTTTTGACTGGCACCTCCCTTTCCTAACAAGTTTTCCATCCTTGCCATGTGGCATGGCGTCAGAGAAAGAGGTCTTAGAACATTATAACAGTGATAAACTCAAGAAAAATCCATCCAGTACACTCCGCGCACCCATGTTTGGCCACGAAAAGGGTGTTGCAATGACCCCACCGGTTCCTCTTACCCAAAGCCCATCAGAGACAGGCTCTGGTTGTGACATTTGCATTTGCTGCCCAATAGTTCTCCCTCTGAAGCATAGAATATATATATATATATTTTTTTTTAAAGAGGTATTTGTTGACCCGCACGACAATCGATTTCAGGGCCGCTTACCTTCGGGCGCTTCCACTGCACGCCCTGCACTCTCGAGGACTTGTAGATGAGCGAGTCTTCGTTGGCCGGGAACACGGGGTCCTCGAAGAGGACCCTCTTGCGCTGGCACTCCCTCTTCAGGGCAGAGTACTGCTGATTTTCGTAGGGCCTCACGGAGGAGAACATCCTTCAAAGCAACCACTGCGGGAGAGCAAAAAAAAAAAGAAAAAAAAAAGAAAAAAGAAAGGGACGAGTGAGCAACGAGTGGTGGGAGCTGCGGACATTTATGGATCTCTGGGGCGGATTGGAGGCGGAGAACTTTCTGGCCATGACGGCTCAGTCAACAAGTCAAATCAAAGCCTTACTTAAACATTACTGTGAAAAGCACCTAATGGGATTAGCAAGGAGCCTAAACAAGGCAGGTATTTTGCTAACTTGTGTCCCAGCAACCTGAAAGGCCCAAGGCATGAATATAAGAGAAGGAATCGCATGGATTTGGTTTGCATGTGCCATGGTGACCGTACTCAGGAGAGCAGAGTAACTGCTACAAACCTTTGCAACTGGGAAGCTTTCCTACAATTTAGAAACATCTTTATGGAATCGTGAGGGTGCTTCACTTTTTTTTGTTTTTAAAATCTGTTTTTCGGCTTCTCTGATTGTGAAAATAAAGCAATTCTTCCATTGAAAGCATAAAGCATTTTTTGTGCGCGCAATCTTATTTTTTCTGTGCACTAATAAGCCTTTTCTTTGCGCACATTTTCTGATCTCGTGCGCATTTTTTTTGTTTTTAACTCCCAGCGTATTACTTCACCATTAGCTTACTGCATTGGGAGTTAAAAAAAAAAAATTGGGGGCTCGTGCATTAAGAAACCGTGTGCCGAGTTTTACAGCACATTTTTAACACTCAGCGGATTATATCAGACCCTCGGTCAGCTCTCTAGCTTATCCTCTTGTCCTGGGGGTCAGTATGCAGAGCTGCAAGTCTAGAGAGCTGGGTAACCTTGTGAGATTTCTCACCCTAGGATAAATCATTTGATCTCCTTGTACTTCACTTTATTCAAGTACAACTTTAATATATTTTCCCCCTTTAGAAGCACTCGTACAATGAGACGGAAACCTGCTGCTAGACCATCCATCCCCAGAGCTGACTTAATGTCTGTCTTCCGACGTGCTTTAACTGTAAAGTTACGTTGGCATCCTGTCTAGGTAGATTAGTCCAAATATATTAATAAGATAATAAATCTTCTGGGTATTACTTATTCCAGGATTCCAGAAAGTAAAGAAGCACAAAAGTTAAAAGGTTACCACCAATGAACAACATGTTGTAGGTCGCAAGGACAGAGACATGCAAAATAGGAAAATAAAGCAATTCCATCTCCAATCTCACTTCAAAGCAGATTACACAACCACCAAATTTCTAAGTATTAGTTTAATCCTCAATGAGGGAGGAACCAGAGGGCAGCAACAAATCACGGTCCGTGTGCTGTCAAAAAGTAATTCATTTCTGCTCAAAAATAAGCCTTTACATTCCCAGTAGTAACTGAGTTTGAAAGAAGCTCCCATGCCGAGCACCTCCTGTCTGAAACTCCAAAAGTTTCTGTCCATGCAATCCCATGCACACCAGGATCCAGCCTGATTTCATGACCATTCACAAGCTTTCTGGCCCCGGGATTGAACTGGCTCTAATATAAAGGGATCCTGTCACACTTTTTTTTTTTCCCAGCAGACCCTGGAACCAATTTTACAGATAATTCTGTACATAAGAGGATAAGATTTCAACAAGGTGCTTAACTGGTATATGCATTCGTTTCTGCACACACATCAACCTGCTATTCAAGCAATCAGCAATTTGCAAGGTTTGTGTTCGAAAACTGGGTTGTTATGTAGATAAAAAGCACACACAAAGTCACTTCAAACACAGGCATAAAGTGCATGCACACATGTCGGAAGAGTAAATGCACACTTGCAGGTGTGAACCATGCCTAGGAAAGCCTCGTTTTAATTTGGCTGGAAGTATACACATAACTTTTTTAGACAGCTGGAAATCCACTCATGAGGAGGATTCAGTCAATCTATCCATATCAACTCCTTTTCAGACCTGTACAGATCTCGACGAAGCCTTTGCACACTTAGCTTATCGAGTCAGCAGAACTTTCTAGTGCTCCACTCGGAGATACTGTCTGAAAATCGCTATGATAATGCTGCGTTACATTTACATCTTCCTTTGAAAATTACCCTGATAGCCAGTTAGTTACAAGCCAAGCTGCTGCGGTCTGGAAGGACTGGCGTGGAGGAGTATCCTAGGGGTTACAGCAGGGTGGGGGGTGGCTATGACTAGGGAAATCCCACTGCCACTCCTTGTGACCTTGGGCACGTCACTCTACTCCCCACTGCCTCAGGTACAAACAAAGGGACCGATGCAAGCGCACAGCTTAACACGCGACCGGACGTGTGTCCATAACCCCGGATCCAATATGGGGGCTATGGATGTCCAAATCACCGTGTAGCTAACAGCGCTCATCACCTGTAAATTCCATGTAGATGAATGTTGGGAATTATTAGGAAGGGAATGGTGAATAAAACGGAAAATGTCATAATGCCTCTGTACCGCTCCATGGTGAGACCGCACCTTGAATACTGTGTACAATTCTGGTCGCCGCATCTCAAAAAAGATATAATTGCAATGGAGAAGGTACAGAGAAGGGCAACCAAAATGATAAGGGGAATGGAACAGCTCCCCTATGAGGAAAGGCTGAAGAGGTTAGGACTTTTCAGCTTGGAGAAGAGACAGCTGAGGGGGGATGTGATAGAGGTGTTTAAAATCATGAGAGGTCTAGAACGGGTAGATGTGAATCGGTTATTTACACTTTCGGATAGTAGAAAGACTAGGGGACACTCCATGAAGTTAGCATGGGGCACATTTAAGACTAATCGGAGAAAGTTCTTTTTTACTCAACGCACAATTAAACTCTGGAATTTGTTGCCAGAGAATGTGGTTAGTGCAGTTAGTATAGCTGTGTTTAAAAAAGGATTGGATAAGTTCATGGAGGAGAAGTCCATTACCTGCTATTAAGTTCACTTAGAGAATAGCCACTGCCATTAGCAATGGTTACATGGAATAGACTTAGTTTTTGGGTACTTGCCAGGTTCTTATGGCCTGGATTGGCCACTGTTGGAAACAGGATGCTGGGCTTGATGGACCCTTGGTCTGACCCAGCATGGCATGTTCTTATGAGGATATTAGCTAACCCCTGTGACCCAATACATTTTCCACGTGGCCAATGCACCCTTGCAATGCCGCAGATTTTACGCCAGCCCTGGGCTGACAATAAAGTATGACAATAAAGTATGCCCCACTCAAAGGCGCATTGAGAAAAAGAGAAGTCCTGCTTTCTGCGATTCCTCCTAATAGTATCGTCGCGATACCAAGTAGGAGGAACCAAATAAAGCAGTATTTAGTTAAAAAGAAATTCTTGACACCCAATACACACCCAAGACCGTATATGTCCATATGCCGGTAGCGGGAGAAAACGGACGCCCCCAACCCGCTCGACAGTCACCTCTCCTGTGCGCCTGATGCCGAGGTGTGGCGCTGGGGGACGCACATTTGTCCCCAGCGCCTCCATATTAGCGCGACCCCTCATTTAAATACAAGATTGCACGCCCAGGAGAGGTGGCTGGGCGCGCGTTAGGAAAACACAGAGCGCCCGTTTTCTGCGCGCGCTTACTGCATCGGCCCCGTAGATTGTAAGCCCTCTGTGGGGACAGGGGACTATCGACAGTACCCGAATGTAATCTGCTTTGAAGTGCCAAAAAAGTATAATATAAAATGAAAATAACCCAATAAAGAGACCTGCAGCCATTCAAGAACACGAGACTTAGAGCAAGAATGACGGAAACAATGATTTGGGGGTCTAACGGTCCGAATTGAAGACATCTGCTTCAAATGCAAGAAACAATTATGTACCAGAGCAGAAATAGGGGGGCTGAGCTGAGAGCTCTGCAGAAATCAAACCTGGACTAGAAAGGGAAGCTGCAACCTCTCTCACTCAGGGTATTACAGGGGAGGGGGTAACCTGGGCATATTTGCTTGGATCCATACCACTACTGCAGCAAGGCACGGTTTCAAGCTGGCCGAAGCATTTACTCGGTTCTGTAACAAACCACGCAATTTCTATAAAGAAGAAAACGCTAGAATCCATCTCCAGCGTCTCGGTTCATGAGCGATGCATGTTAAAAGGATAGGACTGATTGTATTACTCTTTGCCTGCTCCTGGGCCTCGTTTGTTTTTTTTAAATGTAGGCTTTACTGGATGTGGTGTATTATCCTTCCTATTCTATACCGCCCTGAGCTTAAATGGAGTGGCGAATATGTCTAAATAAATAAAAAGGAAGAAAAAGGTTTAGGAGATCCCTCTCTCCACGTGCTTGTGGGTTTCTCCCTGATAACCAGGCCTGGATATACCCATAGGGCACACTCTGCCTGGGCCTTAGGGGGCAGAAGGCCGGCTGAAGATTTGCTGCCTCCCAGCCGTGCTGAATCTGACTCAGCAGAGAACAGGAGGGAAGGGGGTGAGGCTGGAAGGGACAGAGCAAAGAAAACCTGCTTTGTTTCCTATTCCAGGCTTCACTGCCCCACACCCCCTCGCCCCAATCCGGGGAGTCTATAAAGAGCCACTCGGCCCCCTAATCCAGCCTCTCCCCCCTCCACTTTCCTGCCATTCAGAGACACGAGGGGAGGAGGCGAGCATGGACCAGGTAGAGCAGAGCCAAGAAGGCTGTGCCTTAGATCTTCTGCTCAACGTCCCTTCTCCGGGAGAGATGGCACCACTAGCGCCTAGGGGTGGCAAAATCCTAAATCTGTCATTGCTAATAATTTATTTTGTTCAATGTTCTACCCACACCACGTTTTCTGGACATGAGGACTCCCAATGGGATTTTTTTGGGGTTTTTTTGGATCGATGCGTCTGTGCGAGTCTGGAAAGCGGTCTTCTTTCTTGAGCTCTGGGTGGAACTTCTTGTTGGGGCGTGAGAACGCTCATCACCTCTTCAGCACTGAGCCTCTCTTCCACTGTTAGAGAGAGAGAGGAACGCTGCAAATACAAATTTCACCACAGACTGCCTCGGGCCTACGGCAGCACGCTTTCAGCTCCTGCTGGAATAGTGTGATGCTAATAAATCAACGAGGCGGATGAGTTATATTATTGCCAGCAACTGTAAGTTATTTAAGGAGTCTCTGTCTTCTTACCAGGAACCGGACTCTGCTGAGAGATCAGCAAAATCTGGTACCGCAGAAGTATAAGCAAACGCAACCACAGATCAGAACCACTCCCAGAATTCCAGCAACTTCAGTACAGAATCCACTGCCGAGCAGATTCCTTACACAACATAGAAACATAGAAATGACGGCAGAAAAAGACCAAGCGGCCCATCCAGTCTGCCCAGCAAGCTCCCACACTTATTTTCCCATACTTATCTGTTTCACTGACCACCAAGTTCAGGGTCCTTGTTGGTAACTGTTTGATTCGAATTTCCTGCCACCCCCTGCCTTTGATGCAGAGAGTAATGTTGGAGTTGCATCAAAAGGTAAGCATGAGGCTTAATGGTTAAGGGTAGTAACCACCACATCAAGCAAGTTACCCCGATGCTTGTTTACCCAGACTGCACAGATCAATGCCTTGTTGGATGTACAAGCCCACGTAAGATCAAGAAACCAAAGGCACTGGTGACGGAGTTAGGATTTTGTCACCCCCCAGGCCCCGAGGTGCTGTCGCACGCCTTCCCCCCTCCTAAGTCAGACAACAGGGAGCAGATCTACAGCACAGTCCCAGCGTTTCCTGCCGCAGAATGTGAAAAATCCGGAAGCACACCGACAAAGATTGCATTACAAACCTTGCTTGGGTCTGTCTCATTTATTTTCTTTTCATTGGGTGAGGAAGAGGGATCTGAAGTAGTACAGGGAGAAGATCACAGGGCTGGGGAGAGAAAGGGAGGAGAAGGACCAGAGATAGGGGAAGATGGGGGGGGGGGGGGGAAGGGGAGGGGATGGAACGGGAGATCAGGAATCTGAGATGGAAGAAGAAGAGGGAGAGGGCAGGAGGGGGATCCAGGCTCTGGGGAGAAGGAAGAGGTAGGAAAAGATCGTGGGTTCCTGGTTCTGGGCGATGGACTCCAAGATCAAGGCAAGAGGATGTGAAGTGTGGTGGAGCAGGGTGGGGGAAGGGCGAGGAGGTGGCAGGGCGTCTCCACTGTGCTTTGGTCCTGCCCTCCCCTAACCTTTCACCCAGCCTGGCACACAGACAGACAGCCTCCTTTCCCCACTCCCCTCTCTCTCACGGACACATGCCCCCCCCCCCCCCCCCCCCAGCTGATACCCTCTCAGCCCAAACTCAATCCCTCCCAACCTCCCCAAAACAAACCCTGTGCTCCGTTTGTCCCAGATCGCCCCCATGCGCTGGATCAGGAAGCAGAGGACCGAGTGAGATTCAGCCAGCCTGCTGCTCTATTGACAAACCCATCTCTGCCAGGAGCAGCAGCACAGGATAACATTTATACAACCACCAAGATTAATTGGCCAGATTGAGTCCCCTCCACTGCCTTCCCTTCTGAACACCCTGGGGGAGAGCAGCGATTGCACAGAGTGTATAGGTTCCTACTCTATGTATCCCCCCCCCTGTCTGCTGGATACCCCTCCTCCACCTCAGGCTACAAAGCAAACTACTCCTGTCCTCCCCTTGATAACCACATCCTTGTGTCATGTCAGACAAGATGCCTGCTGCAAGATAAGGGCCTGCCTCGTTTACAAACTAATCTCATCAGGTTATCGCAGACTCTGCCTTTATCCCCCCCCATTGTCCAGCCTGCACACTTACAGAGACCAAGAGATTATACCAGGCCTGCTCCCTGTATTCATCATTGCATGCACACAAAACATTACAAGCAGCAGCCACACCTGGGTGCATCCTCAAGTCACCATCAGAAAATCCAACTTCAAGAAATCAAATCAAAGCCACTTTAATGGGTCACAGCGCTACTTCTGCTGAGCTCCAACTGGGAGGCCAACTTCGGCAAGACCTGACTGGGAGTGTGGTCGAGAGAGAGAGCCTGCTGCAGTCATGGCCAACTCAACAGAAACAGCCGACTGTGCGCCAGATGAATTCTAGTCTTCAGAAAGGGGAAATTTTGAACTTTTCTCCTTCCATCGCTTAAAAAATTCCAGAGAATTAAAAAAAATAAATAAATAAAAATGTATGCAGGGATATTTTTTACCTCATTGAGGTGAGGAGGAAGGGCCAGGACTAGGACCGCGGAACGTGTAACACAAATAGGGCCGGAAGCAAAGTAAACCTCAAATGATTTTCAGAAGATTTAGCTAGCTCTGCAGAAACAAAGTCAAAGCAGATAAAAGGGATAGGGCCGAATGGGATACATTCAAGGGTATCAGGAGGACACAGACGTATTCCCGGCTCTGCCGCTGGCTGACGCTTTTCAATGCTTCTTTACGGTCAGGAGTACTTCTGGAGGAGGTGACTCCTCTTCACGAACGAGACCGTAAGGCGGTGGTTGGGAACTACAGGTCAGTCAGTCTAACCTCTGGGGTGAGGAAATTAATGGAATCACCACTAAAAAACGGAGGATAGCGCAGTTTCTGGAACCCAGTGGATTACGAGAGCCAAGGCAGCAGGCTTTTACCAGGGATAGGCCTCGTCAGATGAATCTCATCAATTTCTTTGACAGGGTGACAAAGTGAGTCGGATCGGGGGTGGGAGAGCGCTCGATGTAGTGTATTTGGATTTCAGTAAGGCCTTTCTGCATAGGAGAATCACAGCTAAACTGAATGCCTTTGGAATGGGCCCTATAAGTGACTGACTGGGTTAAAGGTGACAAAACACCCCTGGAAAAAAAAACTTTCGATTTACAGTCACCCTGAGATTTTCACCGATTAGGGGGTCTAAGGGTTTGTGAAGGAACAAGTCGGGCAGGGTACATACAAGCTTTCTCCTCTATCATACCTATACACACTAACAATCAATCTCATGCTCTCTCACACACACACCCCCAAGCCCCTCCACCTCACAAATACATGCACCTCCCCCCCCCTCCCCACACACACACACTTTACCCACCAGCAGCAACATCCTCCGCAGAGTCCCTGCAGCTGATGCAACGCCTTCCAGCCATCTTGTATTTTGCTTCTGCTCTGGGTCAATAGGATCCCCCCACCCCCTTTTTCCTGCCCTCCATGGGCCATTCAAAGACCTCCTCCCTTCTTCCTTCGAGCACGAGCCAATCAGAGGCCTCCTCCTTCCTATGTGCACAGGAAAACAGGAGGCGGCCTCCAATTGGCCCATGCATGGTGTGAAAAGGCAGCCTAGATAGGCCATGTGGTATTTTTCTGCCGTCATGTTTACTCAGAGATAATGAAAAGCATTAATCGGTCCAGGCCGCAGCCATCTTGGAACTCTGATCAATGCACAGATATAATTGTATGTGTACTGTCAGGGCCTCTTCACCCCCTTCCTTCACAAGTCCCAAAGTCTCATTCACAATATCAGTGGGAAACCTTTTTTCGTTAGCAGGGGGCCAGCCAAGCTCTGCCCTGGCTCCAGCCCCAGCTATGTTTACAGTTAATGTCATTCTTTCTTACATAAATACTTTGCACAAATTATAGATTAGAATTATTCATGCCCAGACCCACCAATAAAATACTTGATGCTAGAAAACCGTTAGGGCCTTCTTTCTGCCTGTGGGCAGGGATGGCCTGCCCCTCAGGTAATGTTGGACAGGCTAGGGCCTGGGTTCCTCACCCCATTCTGACACCTATGCAGTGTTGCCAATTCCTACTTGAAGAAAAGTCTCTAGATCCACTGTGAAGAGTCTCCAGACTGAGTAAAAAAAGTAGCTAAAACCATGTTGTTGCGCAGTGGCTTAAGCGTAGCTGGTGAGCCTAAGACTGGTGGGGAAAGAGGGGTGGCTCACATACACACACACTCTCGCTGTCTCAGAAGCTGACACTCACATACTTGCATTCTCTCAGTCACACACACACTTTCTGAGACGCACTCAAACACTGACACGCTCTCATGCTCTCTGACAGGCATTTCTTAGACACACACACAATGCTTCAACTGCTGCTCATGTGCTCACTTAGCCAGTCCAGAGGAGGGCGTACTCGCTAACTAAAGGTACTACAGTAGTATCATGTAAACTTCTTGTCCTTGTTGCTAGCCCTTACCCAACCTGCAGCAGCCACCTTTACACTCCCTCTTCCCGGCACTCGCTGTCTCCATTTGCTCCGTCAATGACCCACTGTACAGCCCCAATTAGCAAGGCAGAGAACTTCCCCCGACTCCCAGCAGACAAAAAAAAAAAAAAAAAAAGTTATTGATGATAAAGCATAGCCCTCACCTTGAATTCTGTTCTTCTGCTGCTGCTATAAAGTCTTTCATAAGGTGATAAAGTTGCAGCTCCTGCTTTTTGGGTTTTTTTTTTTGCTGGCTATGATTTGTTCTTCTTTCAGCAGAGTGAGCTCATCTGCGATGACATCAGATTATCCAGGGAGGGGGCTGGAGAGGGGAGAGACTGAACCAGAAGATCTTGTTCTGAGGAGGGAGGGGCAGGCCCAGCAAGCACTGCACTCTAACCAGCGGAGGTCTCACTCCCTGGGCCTCTCCTGCGGCACTCTAGCCAGAGGAGGTCTCACTCCCTGGGCCTCTCCTGCGGCACTCTAGCCAGAGGAGGTCTCACTCCCTGGGCCTCTCCTGCGGCACTCTAGCCAGAGGAGGTCGTCTTGCACTTTTCAGCTTCCAGATTCATCTACGGGCCAATTCAGTAAAGTCCGCGGGAGAGCA
This sequence comes from Rhinatrema bivittatum, assembly GCF_901001135.1. Taxonomy (NCBI): domain Eukaryota; kingdom Metazoa; phylum Chordata; class Amphibia; order Gymnophiona; family Rhinatrematidae; genus Rhinatrema; species Rhinatrema bivittatum. The sequence goes on along the minus strand of NC_042619.1, from coordinate 28,505,841 downwards.
GGAGAACGTCCGCTCTCCAAGTGCACACAGGCCACTTGCCTGTACGTGCGATTCAGTATTTAAATGAGGCCCGGTGGTAGAAACGGGCAAAAGGAGGCGCTAGGGACACTAGCGCATCCCTAGCGCCTCCTTTTGGCCCGGAGCGGCAGCTGTCAGCGGGTTTGACAGCCGACGCTCAATTTTGCTGGCATCTGTTCTCGAGCCCGCTGACAGCCACGGCCTCGGAAACCGGACGCTGGCAAAATTGAGCATCCGGTTTGACCCGACAGCCGTCTTCCAATTTTTAATTTATTTTTTTATTTTTTTACTTTTTTTTATCCTTCGGGACCTCCGACTTAATATCGCCATGATATTAAGTCGGAGGGTGCACAGAAAAGCAGTTTTTACTGCTTTTCTGTGCACTTTTCCCGGTGCCCGAAGAAATTAGCGCCTACCTTTGGGTAGGCGCTAATTTCTGAAAGTAAAATGTGCGGCTTGGCTGCACATTTTACTTACTGAATCGCACAGGAATACCTAATAGGGCCTTCAACATGCATTTGCATGCTGAGGGCGCTATTAGGTTTGGCGGGTTGGACGCGTGTTTTCTGCCCCTTACTGAATAAGGGGTAAGGGAAAATGCGCATCCAATGGCAGGCTAACAGTGCGCTCCGGAGTGCACTGTACTGTATCGGCCCGCTAGTAAGTAGGGAGCCAGATGGAAATTTGGAAGGGAGCTGTTGATGCCAGTGGTCCCCCCCTTTCTGCTGCCTATGCACAATATCATCTATTGACATTTCTTTGTGGTAACCCAATAAAATCTATCACAATTGAATGACTGGGATGGTTATGAAAAACATTTGGAGCCCTTACTAGACTTACTGTAACACTTCAAATTTCTGGTTACATATGTTTAGCCAATAATCTGTGCCTGCATTGTTTATACTGATGGTTTGCAAGACTGAGTTTGGAATGGACTGATTATTATATGCCTGCCAATGTTTAAAGAAAAAAATAAAAAGTACAAAAAACCCCCCCAAAAAACCACACATTAAAGCTCTGAAATTCCTCTGTGGCTGACACTCAAAATACAAAACAAAAAAACCAGTTTGTATCACTTAAAGCTAATTACAAGGAGATGAGAGATATTTCTAAAACGTAAAACTGAATGACGCCCACCAGGGGCGGAGGGAAGACACCACTTCCCAGGACTATCTCCCAGTTTCTACTTTATTTTTGCAGTTTTACATTACTGTAGAGGAAGTTTAAACACTTAGGGATTACGACACTGTCAGATGGCTTCACGGCGGAGCACAAAGTCAACCCTCGCTTTGACCTGTTGCATGCCAGTACCTATAGCTCTGATTTTCCAGAGGTAAAAAAAAAAAAAAACAACACAGAACTCTCTACAAAGTCCATGCTGGGTCAGAACAAGCTCCACTGAGTCCAACATTGTGTGTCTCACAGTGGCCAGTTCGGATCACAAGATCCCAAAAAGTAGATATATTTTCTAGTTGCTCACTCCCATGGCTTTCGTAAGCCTACCTGACTAAGAATTGTCTATAGACTTTCTCTCCAGGAATTTGTCCAAACCTCCCCTCAGAGGCCTTCTCTTTGTGATGACTGATCTTGTGTCAATATGAATTGTCTGGCCTGTCTCACCAGTGCAGCCTACTTCTTCACATTTTCTGCATTAAATAGTGTACGCTACATTAGAGACCAGACATGAGCAGGATCCCATTATAATGAATTCCCGCCCTCCCCCCCACAAGAGGACAATTATAGGAGCTTGTGATACGTGCAGGCAGCATGGTACACGGCAGGGATAGGCGCCCTGGTCTTCTGTTCAAAACTTGCTTTTTATTACATTTTTGTTTCAAAATAGGTGGTGGCCTGAAGGTCAGTGCTGGTGAAGATGGGAACATTTCCTTAAGGGTGAGCGAACAGGAGGCACGCAAGCTACCCAAATCAGGGAAGGAATAAATGGCTGTGCTGTCGAGTCTTGGCACCAGGAAGGCGCTGGAAGCTGAAGAGGGAGGGATCCGCCAGAGCACAGTGGCACCATGGCTCACAGCCAGGCGTCTCTATGGGTGCTCTGGGCAGGGAGCAGGACACAGGAGGAGCCACGGCAGTGCTCCACAAGCCAGGAAGAGCTGCCACCCTCAGGCCTCAGCCCAGAGGGGAGAGTTCCCTGCTGCCGCCGGGTCCCTACCCAGGGGGAGAGAGAGAGCACAGCTGTTCCTAACCCGGGGGAAAAAAAAGAGTCAAAAGAATAGGGAGAAGGTGGGGGAAGAGAGAATAAGAGTAAAAAGTGTACAAAAATTAAAGCAAATAAAAACATGAGAAAATAAAAAAAGATGAGGAAAAAATACAAAGAAAATTAGGAAAAATGAGTGAGAACAGTAGAGAAAACAAGTTAGGGAGGGTAGGATGGAGTTTTTCCTCAGCTTGTGTACAGTTCTGACTGGCATCTAAGTTTAAAAAAAGTTTTTTTTCTAGCCTTTACTGTTTGTCTGTAGTCTCTCTCTCTGGGACGGTAACGTATGTTTCTGTGTTCTCCGAGTGCGGAGTGCTCTATCCGTCTGTCTGTCTCTCTCTGTATCAGAGCGTGCTACATCTGTCTGTCTGTCAGTGGTGCGTCTGTTTTTCTCTCTAGATGCAGGATGTCTCTGGGTGTGGGGTATCCGTGTGTAGCAAATGAGCTTAATCCTTTCAATGATTTGAAGAGAAAGAAAACAGGGGCCCTCAGACCCTGGCTGGTACAGTGACTGCCTGGCAGCTACCCTTTATACAGATATATTTTATACACACGCACATACATATTATACGTGTGCGCATATAAAACATATTATATTGTTTCCATTTCTGCAGCTGTACCTCCCAAAATATAGAGAAAGGTTATAGGTAATTCATGGCCGGTGGAAGGGTATCAGGCACCTTCAATCTTGCACCCCCCACCCCTGCCCTCTCACCCTTCCCGCTGTTACCCAGCTCCTGCACTATTCAGCTGCTGGGGGGGGGATAAGTTCCGCTGCCACCCCCGGGGCCTCCGGCCATGCTCTTTGGGTAACAGCAGGATGGGCTCCACCAGTGGCCTCTGGGCCTCTTCTTAACCCCCGTCCCCCCCTCCCCCAGCCCTGTAGGTAAACCAGAAGAAAGTTATATGGGGAAGGAAACCCACGACTCCCTCTCTTCTGACCCAGCCTTCAATAGAAGGGAGCCTGCTTCAAGTTAGCCCAGGTAAGCTCGCTGTGGATCGCCATCCTGCTTCTTTGGGAACTTCCACCTCCCTTAGCCCTAGAACCCGCCTCTCACCTAGTGTCGGCCTGGAAGCTGTTGCAAACTCTCGGGAGAGGGTTCCGGTCCCAAGCTGTTCTGGACTGAAGATGGGGAGGCTATTGCAAAGCTGGACACTGGCTGTACTAGAGTGCGCCACTGAAGAACAGGCGGCCGCAGCTACAAGTGTCGCTTCCAACTGCTCCAGTCTTGGAAGACGGTCTGAAATTGCACTAGAAACCTTATGGACAGCTATAAAAGGTTTACAACTTTGTCATCCAAGGTTGATAATGTATTATCTGTTAGAATTGTATAGATTCACGTTTCAAGTCAAGAGCAATGCAAAAGCGTGAAGCTGCTCTGATTAGAGATAAACACATAGTAGGTTAGAGAAGGTTGGAAACTATTCTAGAAGATTAAATTTACAAATATTGAATTTCTCTAAATCCGCACTATTATCTCCTTTAAAGATGTAAAAAAAAAAAAAAAAATTTGCTTATTAAAGGTTCCAATTGGTTTCATTCCCCCAGTCTGTAAAGTATATTGCCTGCCAACCAGGGAAGGTATGGAACCAGTAAGCAGCACTCCTGTTCAGTCAGATGCTCAGGGCAGAGCTACACTGCTCGTTCCATTCGTTCTTAAACCCGACCGAATACGGACTAGGAAAATGTTCCAACGCGCAAACGAACAATCTTTTCTTGGCCACCAGTTGGCATGATTTCCTGATGTTGCTAAGGCAACACAACTGAGGCGGAAGGCCTGCTTATCGCAAAGCAGAGTGTGCTTGCCCTTGGAGCATCTTTTTTGCTTCAGTTTCCCTGCAAATGTCAGATCAAATTAGGTACCAACAGATATCTTTTTTTTTTTCCACCCCAATCCTGAACAACTTCAGAATCAGGAAGTGCCTGGGGCTGTTCAAGTCTGGCAAATAATTAATGATTATATTGTGTCTTTTTTCCTGTTTATAATTTCTGGTTTTCTGCACCCCATCCTGAGTTCTCATCTGGATTGTTATTTTAGTACCGACTTAACATTTCCTGTATTACAGTGAATAAATAAATAAAACAAAAGTAATGTGCTGTCAAAGTTTTTTTTCTGGACTTACTATTTGAAATAATGCAAAAAATAAAGAAGAAAAAACCCAAGATATTTATAAAAATGTATATTCCTCTCTCTCAGCAATGCTGTCCTGATGCAGAGTACAACACATTTGCTTACAGTAGCCTTTTGAAACAATCATAAAATAGCATGCAACACCACAAAACAACATACAACCAATTTAAATACAAACACTTTGCACGCACTGATCAAGACTATAAGAAGGCTGTCACCTAACATCAATCTTATCTGGAAAAGCTTCTTGGAGAAAAAGTTCACACACCCTTCTGGAACTTTTTCTTTTTTTTATACCAGCTTCCTTCCTTAGCCCTCCAGAAGACTACTGCAAAGGTTCGGGCCTCTGCGTGGAAAACGATCTTTTTCGGGTACTTGATAAATGGCCCAGATTTACTGAAGGAACAGTTAAGACTTCTTGCTCCCCTGAGCGTAACTCTCCCCCCTGGCTTGTAAGGGACCAACAATTCACTTAAAAAATAACTTGGCCCAGGCTGTAACTGAGCTTTAAAGACCAGCAGGATGGGGAGCCTATGCAGTTTTGGCAGACAGGGAGACTTCAGCACCTATTTATACCCTAGGAGAGGAGAGACAAGGGGGAGGAGAGAAGAGAGACATTTAAATTCCTTAAAGATAAAAAATAAATAAATAAAAAGACTATGCAGAAAGAGGTACGGTTTTATCAGAAGACAGAATGTTCTAGAACAAAGGTTCCCAACCTTTTTGGGAGTAAGAGCCCCTTTTTCAACTTCCAAAATATTTTGCAGACCCCCTCGTGCTTCTTTTTCATTTTTACCTGCAGTTATGTGCCGTGTATGGAAAAAGTATTAGTCTAATCACAAATTATATGCACTCATTCATTAAACAATGCTTACTGATAGAAACAGAAGAGATATAAGTGCAAAGTACAGCAGTGGGTGTGGAAGAATGCACTCGGATTCAGGAACTTTTGTAGTAACTACAGATAGCCACAGAGCTGGATCTGGAGCGAATGGGGGGGGGGGGGGGGGGAGAATGCACTGGTGGAGAGAGAGAGAGAGAGAGAGAGTGACTGGTGGAGATGGGAACTGGTTGGGATGGGCTGTGGATCAAAGACAGAGAATGAGAGACTGATCGGGAATGGCAAAGGAGGGATGTTTGAGACAGGCCCACATCATTAAGAGAGATATGGAGCGAGGTTTGGTGCACAGATTTCCCTCCCAGTCCCCACTGCTACAAACATTTTGCACCATTATTGCAAGGTGCTGGGCTGGGCGTGCATCTCGATGGCAACTCTAGGCAGAAGAAACTTCTAAGCAACAAAAAAAAAAAATCCCTGATCAATTTCAACCACTAAGTAAAATTACTACTAACACTATTCAAGAGCAATCAATCACACATTTTTCTATATAGGAGTGGGACAAATCCCAATATAAAACCTGCATCTCACGTTCTACAATCCGCTGTGTTCACAGGAACTCCCCAAGCAAAGGCTGCAGAGTAGAACAAGGACATTTCCTCTTACTATTCACCACAGAACAAAAAAATATTCAAATTCTGTTCTCACCTCAGCAACACAAACTCCATCCACTACCAAGAACATTGTATAGTATAATACATAATCCTGCAAAAAATGTACTCAGAATCTATAGGAAACCAGCATACCCTAAACCAGTGATGGCTAACCTATGACACGCGTGTCAGAGGTGACACGCACAGCGTTTCAAGGACTATCGAAAATTATTATTTTTTTTTTATTTTTTTTTTAAATCGGCTGCGCAGAGCCTTTTCTTTTTCAGCTGCGCCGACCCTTTAAAATTTGTTTTTTAGTATCCCCCTACCCTCCGGACCCCTCCACCAATGCCCCTGGGCACAGGGAGGCTCATGCGGCGCAGCGATGAGGCTCAAGACAAAGATCGCATTTAAACACGCTGAGGCTCCTCCTCCTTCCTGCCTGTGCGGCCCCAGAAGTAAATGTTGCCGGAGCCGCACGGGCAGGAAGGAGGGGAAGCATCAGCGTGTGCAGAAGAGGAGCAGCACTTGTGCTTACGGGCCGCCGCGAATCCCAAGTCGCAGCGGCCCGAGAAGAGGAAGAGGCCCGGTAGCAGGGCCGCCGCGGACCGAGAAGATCAGGGCCGCTGCAGAGCCCATCCTGCGGTGACCCGCGAAGAGGAGGCCCAGAGTCTGTAGAGTATGTGTGTGCGTGTATGACATGAATTGAGAGACTGTGTGTGGGAGTGAGGACCTGAATGTTTACAGAGACAGCATGTGAGAGCCTGTGTGTGTGTGTGAGAGACAGCATGTGACAGTGAGAGCCTCTGTGTGTATGAATGATTGTATGAGAGAGAGCATGTGCCAGTGAGAGCCTGTGTGTATGAATGATTGTATGAGAGAGAGCATGTGCCAGTGAGAGCCTGTGTATATGAATGATTGTATGAGAGAGAGCATGTGCCAGTGAGAGCCTGTGTATATGAATGATTGTATGAGAGAGCATGTGCCAGTGAGAGCCTGTGTGTATGAATGATTGTATGAGAGAGAGCATGTGCCAGTGAGAGCCTGTGTGTGTGTGAGAAAGAGAAATGCATGTGAGAATGAGAACCTGACTGTGTGTTTCAGGGAAGAAGATGGAGAGAAAAGAAACAGAAAAAAAACAACAACATAAAAGGAATTGGCAAAAAAATAAGAAAGGGAAGGTGGAAAAAAAAAAGCCTGTGACCAACCAATTAGAAAACTAAGATCAGACAGCAAAGGCAAAAAAAAAAAAAATTACTTTTTAGTGATTGGCACATGTAATCTTTGGGAATGTGCAAGAGTAGCACTTTCTCTATGCGGATCTCACAACGTACGAGATCAGCATGGAGGAACTGGAAGCCCACGGGGCCTGCACAGAGGAGGCAGCAGAATGGGCTTCAGTGTCAGTAGCAGCAATCGGCACCTTCCCAATAGCCATGTGGCAGCAGTGACAGTGGCAGCAGAGGAATGAGAGAGGCTCTGAGATTGCTGGCAAAAGAAAGAGAGGGGGGGTCTGCATTTAGTGTGTGCATGTGTATGAATGGGACTCTGCCTGGGGGTGTATGTGTGTGAATGCATGGGTGCCTGCCTGGGGGTCTGTGTGTGAGAATGAATGTGTGCATGCCTGGGGGATGGGGAGGGAGTGGTGTGAAAATGAATGGATAAAGGTGAACCGGTAGATATAGTATACTTGGATTTTCAGAAGGTGTTTGACAAAGTTCCTCATGAGAGGCTTCTAGGAAAAGTAAAAAGTCATGGGATAGGTGGCGATGTCCTTTCGTGGATTGCAAACTGGCTAAAAGACAGGAAACAGAGAGTAGGATTAAATGGACAATTTTCTCAGTGGAAGGGAGTGGACAGTGGAGTGCCTCAGGGATCTGTATTGGGACCCTTACTGTTCAATATATTTATAAATGATCTGGAAAGAAATACGACGAGTGAGATAATCAAATTTGCAGATGACACAAAATTGTTCAGAGTAGTTAAATCACAAGCAGATTGTGATAAATTGCAGGAAGACCTTGTGAGACTGGAAAATTGGGCATCCAAATGGCAGATGAAATTTAATGTGGATAAGTGCAAGGTGATGCATATAGGGAAAAATAACCCATGCTATAATTACACGATGTTGGGTTCCATATTAGGTGCTACAACCCAAGAAAGAGATCTAGGTGTCATAGTGGATAACACATTGAAATCGTCGGTTCAGTGTGCTGCGGCAGTCAAAAAAGCAAACAGAATGTTGGGAATTATTAGAAAAGGAATGATGAATAAAACGGAAAATGTCATAATGCCTCTGTATCGCTCCATGGTGAGACCGCACCTTGAATACTGTGTACAATTCTGGTCGCCGCATCTCAAAAAAGATATAATTGCGATGGAGAAGGTACAGAGAAGGGCTACCAAAATGATAAGGGGAATGGAACAACTCCCCTATGAGGAAAGACTAAAGAGGTTAGGACTTTTCAGCTTGGAGAAGAGACGACTGAGGGGGGATATGATAGAGGTGTTTTAAAATCATGAGAGGTCTAGAACGGGTAGATGTGAATCGGTTATTTACTCTTTCGGATAGTAGAAAGACTAGGGGACACTCCATGAAGTTAGCATGGGGCACATTTAAAACTAATCGGAGAAAGTTCTTTTTTACTCAACGCACAATTAAACTCTGGAATTTGTTGCCAGAGAATGTGGTTCGTGCAGTTAGTATAGCTGTGTTTAAAAAAGGATTGGATAAGTTCTTGGAGGAGAAGTCCATTACCTGCTATTAAGTTCACTTAGAGAATAGCCACTGCCATTAGCAATGGTTACATGGAATAGACTTAGTTTTTGGGTACTTGCCAGGTTCTTATGGCCTGGATTGGCCACTGTTGGAAACAGGATGCTGGGCTTGATGGACCCTTGGTCTGACCAAGTATGGCATTTTCTTATGTTCTTAGCCAATAAAAGAAACTGACTGACAGATGGAGTTTATAACTCTTGCTTGGACTTGAAGTATACGAAATACCAACCTTCAATTGAAGATTTAGCCAATGAAATTCAGCAACATAAAAGTCACTAAGCAGGTAAGGTAAAGAATTATTTGTTTTTGCTTTATTAATAAATACAGTACATATATTAAAATTATAACTTTTTGTTATTCATTAGAGCTACAAATATCACAAAATTATGGATTTTTCTAGAAGTGACACACCGCCCGAGTTATGCTCGGTTTTTTTTATGAATTTTGACACACTGAGCTCAAAAGGTTGGCCATCACTGCCCTAAACTATCAGACTCTAAACTATAACCACCTTATCTATGAAAAGGCAACACTGCAAATATTACACCAGGCCCTAAAACACCAATACACCTCCCATAAGGAAAACAGAACAAGTCAGGCTGCTATAGATCCCTATATAGAAACTGCATGCGAGTAGAATACCTTGCTTAAGTCACACAGAGAACACAGACAGACCTCGCCAAATACATAATACAGAGACCAAAAGTATAAATACAAACATGCAGACAAAAACTGAACTAGAAACCGCAAGAAGCCAGACTCTATGCATTGCAACAATGGAAAAAACAGAAACATCGCTGTTCCTCATAAAACATGCAATAATGCAATAAAAAAAAATCTAAAATATCTGTGGCCCCCATGCCAGAAGACGTGTATAGGAGTTCACAGTGCTAGCAGATTTCATGGTGAAGTAAAGATTTCCACTAAAAGTAAACCCTGAACGGTTTTAAGCTGTGTGTAAACATCGGCTGGACGTGCACAGGGTACGAGGTTAATGTGGAACCAGTGCCCTGGGTCAGCTAAGTGTCAGAAGGATTTACTTACCCTTCTGACAAGACAAGGAGGTACATCCCTTAGGGGCTCGGTCATTGAGCAGAAGTGATAAAAGCCCCAACGCCACAGAGTTTGGGGCTGCTCCAGATTGCAAGGGGAAGAGACTGGATAGAGCTGTGATCCTCTCCCAGGATTACAGAAGGGAGCAGCAGGAGTGGGCAGGGATTTTCCCCCAGAGGAGAAGCAGCAGAGGACTTTAAAAGATAAAAGCTGTGCTTAACTGGCGGCTCCGGAGGATCCTGATGCTGCAGCAGAAGGATTGTTCCTTGAGCTGAGCAGGACATTCTTGTAACTGTTTTGCTATCTGAGGAAAGTAAAGAGAGGACCAGGCTAGGTTGTGCAGAAGATTGAGGAGGGATAAGAACCAAAAAGTAACCGGAGACCCTGTGTTGCTGTAAGAAGGAACTGTTATGTGAGGAGAGGAGCTGTAAGGAGAAGAGAAATACTTTCTGGAGCTGTAAGTGTTTTCTTTCTGCATCCACCTGAGCTGTCACCGTGTGTGATTTGGAAGGTTCTTCCATGAACTATTTTTTGGTGCAGACCTCAAGTCCGGAGAGTGCTTTGTTTGTGTGGCGCGTTCTCAGCCTGGTACTGCCCTGCAGGTTCTCCTGGCCCCTACTCATGGCCCCGGAGATTTAATTCTGCACCTCGGGACAGTAACCCCAGTGCTCCCGGAGGCCGGGAAGGTGACCCCAGGTGTACAGGGGGGTTACATATCAATAATAGCAAACCAATCTTATAAAACTTTTTCAAAACTACTGGCATACAGAACATCCAATAATTTAAAACAAATTATTTTTACATTTCCCAAACAATAAAAATATTTTAAACTATTCGACAACAGCCAATAATTCAAACTAATAAAGATTTAAAAATTCCCCATACCTCGGAACCATGTCATTTCCAGTCATCCTGAGACTGCAGTGGATTAGTAGGGGTGGGGAGGAAGTTTCAGACTTTCTCCACGTTTTTATATACACACGCTCACACACACACACACACACCTGACTCCCTCTCTCATATACATGCTTCCTCCCTCACATGCTCCTGCTCACACCCACATATACACTTCCTATCTCATACACTCATGCTCTCACAAACACAAATACTCCCACTCTCCTACAAACATGTTCTCTCATACACTCTCCTACAAACATGCTCTCTCATACAAACATGCTCCCACTCAAAACACGCTCTCATTCACACACACAACCTCCCTTTCTCTCATATACACAGGCTATCATATTACACACACATACACACAAGCTCCCTCTCTCTCATTCACACAGGCTCTCACACCTTTTCTCTCACCCAGGCCTCTCCTTATCCTGGAGTCGACAAACAGACACTCAGCCTCCAACTCACTCTGGCTGCCGGCGGCCCCGCAGCTTCTTCAGTTTTCGGCTGCCAGCAATCTGCACCAGTGATCTGCAGCCTCCTTCACACTATGGCCCGGCGCCGACAAGATGGGAAATGTACTGGCAGCCTCTTAGGACTCCTCATTTGCAGCTGCCGCAGGATGGGATCTGGCGGCAGCCTGTTGGGCCTCTTCGTTGCACTGGCTTTTTTTTTTTTTTTACTTCTCCCACACCTGGTGGACCCCTTGTTATGGACTGGCAGACCCCCTCGGGGAAACCACTGCTCAAGAACAAGATGTCTCGCTATGAGCTTCCAAAGGGAACAGACTCAGAAGAAACATCAGAAAATATTTCTTCATAGAAAGGGTGGTGGTGGATGCATGGAATGACCTGCCAGAGGAGGCAAGAACAATTAACTGAACTCAAAAAATCCCGGGATCAACACAGGGGACCCCCTAGTTGTGCAAATAGGAGGAGCAAGTCAGAGATGAACAAGGGAGCGCAACATTGAATCAGAAATTAAGTTGGGACGACTAGATGGACCAAAAAGTCCGCTTTTGGCCATCATATTCAATATTTCTATGCCATGAGCTGCTCAGTGCAGACAAAAACCATATAAGATGTTTCTGGCACTGTGCGACTCACTGTAAACACAGCCATGCAGAGCAACCTTCAGACAGTCCACGGTTTTATCGGGGACTATTTCTCTTTGAGACAAGGTCATCGTCATGTTCCAAAAATGCTGATAAAACATCCTTTTTGTTGTTTATAGTTTGTGGGTTTGTTTGGGTTTTGGTTTTGTTTAAATGTCATTCTTTCCTGGTAAGCATTCCAGATTAGTAAATATTTAAAAAAATACATTTATATATCTTATCTCTTTTATTAAGAGGCCCTAGAAGAAAAAGGGATGTCCCGTGGTGTCAAATACCTGGAGCAGCATCTGTCTTCTGTCTTTGCAGACTTCTAGCTGTTTCTCATTAGGGATCTATCCGGCAGGCACAGCCAGGCCCTATCACGTGAGGACCGGGACAAGACAGCGCCTTGTGCTATTCACAGCCCTTGCGCGCACAAGTCCCCAGGACAATCTTTAAGTTCACCAAATCCAGAAATCAAGCTTAATAGCATTTTACAACAGATTGTGTTTCAATAAATCAAGTGAATTGTTTTCCACTCTAGTGGAATTTTATACGTTGTTTTAACTGTTCTTTCTATATAGCCCGCAAGACGGTTTGGCTTCTAGATTCTTTGAGCCAGGAATTTTGCAGTCAAATCTGCGGAGGTATTCAGCCCACGCAGCTTCTCTCGTGCTGGTAAATGAATACGATTGCATACATCCATCCCGATACTCCGCAGAAATCTTTCTGGCATCTCTGCGACGGTCACCCGGTCCCGAAGGAAGGGACATCTACATGATCCCCCTGCCTGTGTCTGTCCTCAGCTAATAGCCTTTCCCATTCCGCTTCCTATCGAGGCCAAGTTTTCAGGGACGTCAGGGGAGCCAAGATTGAGTATTTATTTTTCCCCTGGATCAACACATTCCAGGAAGAAACCTGCGTTTTCCCCTCCAAGAACTTATTCGTTTTACATCTGATCCACACCAAATGCTACAAATGCTGTAGCATGTCGGAGAGGTCATGGGGATTCTGCCCACGGTATTTTTTTTTAATTAATTAAATTTTTTTTTTAGATCTATGTATTCCGTGAATGCGCGCACATAATTAAGCTGCCTGATAACTTTGTTTTTGCATCTGACTCACCCCAGATTTTCTGAACATGTGCATAAGGATCATGAAGGGGTAATATTTGTAGCATTCACATATCTGATGAATGTGTGCATGCACAATTACACCACAACAACATTTTCAGTTCTGCATCCCCATTCACACAAAATTTTCAGAATATCTGGGGGGGGGGGGGGAGGAGCTGCCAAGATGACTTAGACACGGTATTTCGTTTCTCGGATCCGTGTTGGCAAGCTTGCATGCAATGCAACCTGGAAGGAGGCTCCCGGTAGTTCTTCTAATTATTTCTAAAGCATCTCTCTGCCACACCAGCCCCTGTCATCCGAACTGGCAGTACAGGGCTGCAGCCACTCTGGAAAAGAACAGAAGCTTTGGGAGTACTGCAAAGTTAAAAATAAAAAAAAACAAAAAAAAAACTGTAGAAACGAAGAACTAAATCCAGGCTGCTCGCAGCTCCTTCCTCCTCACCGAGACCTACCAGACTTGTGTTTTCACATTGGTTATCCAGAACCACCCCTTAAGGATTACCATAAAAAAAAAAGGGCAGTAAGATAAGCCAGCTGTCATTTACTCAAGGAGGAAAACTCGGCACTTAAATGTAACAAAACACGTCACGTCCGTGCCAACATTGCCCTTCCGCCGCCCCATTCATAGACCAGGAATAATTTTTGGGCCCCCAAGGGACGGCACTTTGAGCGGCAGAAGACACCTGAGATTTTCCCTCACCTGCAGAAGCGAACCTCGCGGTCTTCTTACCTACTCGGATATGGTTAAGGAAGCTCGAAAAGCAATAAAAGCTTCTCAAAAAAAGCCGTGTGACCAAACTCTTCACATAGGAATTGTCGATAAACAGAGAGACTATGTATGAAAAAGGCACCGAAAGCAGGCGCCGTGCTGCAGGCAAAGCCACTACCTGTGCCAGGGCTGCTCTGGGTTTGCCACGTGGCAGGACCCGTTCCAGGTGTCCGTCGACACCAAGAGGCTTGGCAGCGGCAGAAGCCAGGAAAAGGATGCACCAGACAGCAAAACCCGGAACAGAGCCACAGGCAGGAGGGACAGCAGCCCGGCTGTTCAGCTGCAGCCCAGGCTACATATGAATTGCAAACAACAACAAAATAAAAAAGCATATTCCAGAGTGCTCCATTTTTAAAATGTTTAGCAGCCGTCACAGTATTTTCCATTCTTCCCCACCCAATTCCTTTAAGTAGATCACCTGCTGGAAGGTCTTTAGGGATGATCAATAATCTGTATTTAAAAAAAAAAAAAAAAAAAAAAAAAAATCGGGTAAACAAAACAAAAAAAGCCTTAATCCATGTGACCTCACACTTTTTGGTTCGAGCCACAGAATCTCTGAACAATTCAATTCCTGCTTTAAAAAGAGGATATTCCCTGAAATTCCTGGACCACAAATTGGTCAAAAAAAAAAAAAAAAGTTATAAACTGAGTTTAAAAGCCTTAGAGGACAAATTATTTTTTTGGATGATGGCTAAAGAAGGAAATTATTAATTTGCTTTCTGTACATGCAAACAAGGTTAATCTACGATTATTGGAAAAATGAGATGCATAGAAAAGAAAAAAAAAAAAAAAAAAAAAGAGGACAATGTAAAGACTGGAAGTTGAGAGAGGAGTTTATTAGAAACGATACATAGGAACAATAAGAACATACGAAATTGCAATACTGGGTCAGACCGAGGGTCCATCAAGCCCAGCATCCTGTTTCCAACAGTGGCCAATCCAGGCCATAAGAACCTGGCAAGTACCCAAAAACTAAGTCTATTCCATGTTACCATAGAAAATAGTCACTGCCATTAACAAAGTCAACTTAATAGCAGGTAATGGACTTCTCCTCCAAGAACTTATCCAATCCTTTTTTAAACACAGCTATACTAACTGCACTAACCACATCCTCTGGCAACAAATTCCAGAGTTTAATTGTGTTGAGTAAAAAAAGAACTTTCTCCAATTAGTTTTAAATGTGCCCCATGCTAACTTCATGGCGTGCCCCCTAGTCTTTCTACTATCTGAAAGAGTAAATAACCGATTCACATCTACCCGTTCTAGACCTCTCATGATTTTAAACATCTCTATCATATCCCCCCTCAGTCGTCTCTTCTCCAAGCTGAAAAGTCCTAACCTCTTTATTCTTTCCTCATAGGGGAGCTGTTCCATCCCCTTTATCATTTTGGTCACCCTTCTCTGTACCTTCTCCATCGCAATTATATCTTTTTTGAGATGCGGTGACCAGAATTGTACACAGTATTCAAGGTGGGGTCTCACCATGGAGTGATACAGAGGCATTATGACATTTTCCATTTTATTCACCATTCCCTTCCTAATAATTCATTCTGTTTGCTTTTTTGACTGCTGCAGCACACTGAACCGACGATTTCAATGTGTTATCCACTATGATGCCTAGATCTCTTTCTTGGGTGGTAGCACCTAATATGGAACCTAACATTGTGTAATTATAGCATGGGTTATTTTTCCCTATATGCATCACCTTGCACTTATCCACATTAAATTTCATCTGCCATTTGGATGCCCGATTTTCCAGTCTTACAAGGTCTTCCTGCAATTTATCACAATCTGCTTGTGATTTAAGTACTCTGAACAATTTTGTATCTGCAAATTTGATTATCTCACTCGTCGTATTTCTTTCCAGATCATTTATAAATATATTGAAAAGTAAGGGTCCCAATACAGATCCCTGAGGCACTCCACTGTCCACTCCCTTCCACTGAGAAAATTGCCCATTTAATCCTACTCTCTGTTTCCTGTCTTTTAACCAGTTTGCAATCCACGAAAGGACATCGCCACCTATCCCATGACTTTTTACTTTTCCTAGAAGCCTCTCATGAGGAACTTTGTCAAATGCCTTCTGAAAATCCAAGTACACTACATCTACCGGTTCACCTTTATCCACATGTTTATTAACTCCTTCAAAAAAGTGAAGCAGATTTGTGAGGCAAGACTTGCCCTGGGTAAAGCCATGCTGACTTTGTTCCATTAAACAATGCCTTTCTATATGTTCTGTGATTTTTATCTTTAGAATAGTTTCAACTATTTTTCCTGGCACTGAAGTCAGGCTCGCTGGTCTATAGTTTTCTGGTTCGCCCCTGGAGCCCTTTTTAAATATTGGGATTACATTGGCCACCTTCCAGAGAGAAAAATGATGCCAAAATGACTACAAAATCCATTCTCCCTTTCCACTGCAATCCCACAGACCTCACGTGACCTCTGCCTTTCCCCCTGCAGCTCCTTCTAGGCATCCCCCAGCCTTTCTTGAAATCCATTTTTTTGCCCCCCCTCACCAAGCCCTGGACTACTGGGAATCAGCTTCATACATAAACCCTCTCCCTCCCCCTTTCCATAAAGAAATATTACTCTTCAGCCTGTTCCCCCAGTCTCAGATCATGATCCCTAGATAATCAAGTATTAATAAAACATAACCACAGTTAATTGCAATTAATTACCAATGTAAAACAAAGATGTACAAATAAAATAGGCAAAGCTACCAAAGCAATATACAGATAAAATTAGTAATAACTACAGATCAAATCTAAAAAAAAAAAAATACAATAAAAATAACTAAATACAGTTAAAATTCAAAGAAGAAAATATAAAGTTAAAATATACTGACTTTAGTTAATCCATTGTGGAAAAGCCTGTGCAAACAAATAAGATTTTAGAGCCTTCCTAAATTTTAGGAAACAGGAGTGTCATAGGTCTACAAATTAAGGTTCACAAGATTATAGTCAAAAGTTTCATTAAAAGATAATAAAATATCTAAATATATTTATAATATAAGGGGCCCCAGGTGAGCATGCACAGCGACGCTTACCTAGAAGCCTGGACCCGGCCGGCACTCCACTGACAATGATCGAGACTATGGGGCCTTCCCAGGTCCCACCAGCCACAGAGAACAAACAGAGGCGTGGCGAATGTAGGAAGATTGGTGGGGCTTCCCAGACTGCACCAGTGGCAGAAAGAGAGGAGGAGGAAGGGAGAAAGGTGGGAATTCTGGGGGGGAAACTGTATACACAACCCCCCTCTCCCAACACACACAAACCCATCCTCCACCCCCGACCCTGCTGCTATCACAATCATACCCCCTCCAAAAACAGAGGAGGAGGAGGAGAAGGGGGAGAAGAGCGCTCTAAACAGCCCCAGCCTACCTCACCCCACCCGGCACACATAGGGAGAGGGGAAGTACACACATACACCCCAAGGCGCACCCTCACTGCCAGCTCTCCCCCCACCACATACAGAAGAGAGAGGCCTAGCTTTTTTGCTGCCCTGTGCGAACAAGTAGAGTGCTATCCCCCCATTGATTCATTCATCTCCCTCCGGTAATCTAATCTAAACTGGGTCCACCCTCTCTCCTCAAACTCATGGCCAATGCACGAGTATTAGATGTCCTAGCAGCCCCCTCCGGCCCTATACAAACACACAATTTCAAAATTATACATCTATAATAGCAGATTTTGCATTAAAATAACATTCAGGGTACAGTCTTCTGAGGTGAAGATATCCTTACAACAACCTGTATATTATATTGACGTGCACTGCTGAGGTGCCAACCAGAAAACCCTGCAAACATGCCCATATTTTATTAGGCCTATTGTAATGCATGCTGAATGTGGGCTTGACCCTCAGAAAGCCATGAGTAAAACAATTACAATATAGCAAACCTCCCATGCCAAAACAGCACTAATTGCCAGCACTCAAACGATAACAATCTTGCCTATGAAAAAGTAGCACTGCAAATAAAACACCAGCTCCTAAAATACCAATACACCTCATATTAGAAAAATGAAACAAGCCAGGCTGCTATACAACCCTACACAGAAGCTACACACTAGCTGACTACTTCACCTCTGTCACACATGCAGAACACTGGCAGACCCTCACCAAATACAGAATAAAGACCCCATTAAATAGAAACAGAAATGTGCAGACAAAAACTGAACTGGACATCACAAAAAGCCAGACTATGTTTACAGTGCAACAATGCAAAAACAGAAATTACCATTCCTCATTTATTTATTTATGGGTTTTATATACCGACATTCATCAGGGATATCACATCAGTTTACAGTAAACGAGAAAACTACGCTTAAGATGTGCTTGACAAGTAACATAAAACAGGTACATACAAAGCCATTAACAGAATAGATGTCTATATGTCTATAAGTAATATGTATAGGACTAAGGAAATTGAATATAAAGGTAACTTATGTACATAGCATTAGAGATATTTACAATACCTTGAAAAGTTACTTATATTGGGAAGGTTCCAATTAGATGAGGCAATAGAGGATGAGCGGATGAGGGGAACATAGACGAGGATGGAATGGCGCAATGTGAGGCTTGGAGAGAGGGGGCAGGAGAGAGTGGAGGTGGGAGATATTGCACATGTATGAAGATTGTGTCAAAGGATA
This sequence comes from Rhinatrema bivittatum, assembly GCF_901001135.1. Taxonomy (NCBI): domain Eukaryota; kingdom Metazoa; phylum Chordata; class Amphibia; order Gymnophiona; family Rhinatrematidae; genus Rhinatrema; species Rhinatrema bivittatum. The sequence continues at coordinate 28,487,612 of NC_042619.1, read as the reverse complement.
TGGGATATCTCATAAGATATCAAATAATAAAATCAAGAAATATAAAATATAATAGTAAAACCATATTCATAACAAAAAGAAATAGTTCAAAACAGCTGAAGAATAAGCATCCAATATTTAAAAGCATTTATTTTGATGTTTGGTTTTTTTAAGATTTCCCAAACACCAGTAAAATATTTCAGAACAGCAGACACAAACACCCACTAATTAAAATTAATAAGGAGGGAGGGCATACAAACTTTCTCCTCTCACTCTCTCATATATGCACGCACACACACTTTCTCTCTCTCATACACACTCATGCTTTCTCTCTCTCTCTCTCTCTCCACCTTTTCTTTTCTTCCGATTGCTCCCCTGGGAGCTCTGGGCCCGTCTCTTCACTTTGGCCTCTGTCGGGTCGAGATCACAAGGTGGCCTCCACTCCACTTGCTGGTGGGATGCGGTCCATCGGCAGCCCAAGGCCTCTCCTCTACATAGGTCATCGGCGGACAGATGGGGTCCACCAGGTGGACCGTGGCCCCACTACCTCAGCTCTTTCCTTAACTTCTCATCCCCTTAGCTCAGCACCTCAGCTCTTCCTCCCCACTCCCTATGCTCTTCCCCCCACCTTCTTACCCAGTCATTCCCAGGCTCTTCCTCCTCCCACTCCAAGTGCAGGGAGTCCCTCGCACCGTTTTATCAGCATCAGGCTTCTCCCTCACCTCGCATGAGCCGGCAGCAGGAGCAGCATTTGGGTAACATCGTCTCCTACTGTTGCAGAGCCAGTCTCACAGGGATAGCTGTGAAATCTCGCTGCTCCTGTCGCGAGACGGGCCCCGCAGCAGTAGGAGATGACGTCACTCAAATGCTGCCACCGCGCACAGAGGACGTGCATTTTTTTTCTCCCTACATCGGATCAGGCAGGGTTTTATCAAGCCTCCTATGCGTCCCATGGCTTTTATTTATTTTTTAACACTTTGGCTGCCTGTAGGGTGGAGTTCCCCGGGTGGCCCCGCAGATTCCACTCAATTTGGCCACTGGTGGACCCAGGCCGCTGCCTTTTCTGAGCCGCCACCCTTTGCAAGTGCGCTACTTGCACAGTACGTCGCACCAGCCCTGGAAGAGGGGAGACACCTCAACCTATGCACACATTCTCCTCCCCCCACCACACACACACACACAACCCCTCCATCACCACCCCCTCACCCCCTCCTACCAGCACACCCACATAACCCAGACACCCACTCTCTATGCACCCATAACCCAAACACTCACACACCCAACCTTCACCCGCTGCCAGGTCAAGAGTGCAAGGGGTGAGTAGTATCCCCACCCCCACATCCCACCACACCTTCCCCACTGAGCCCCTCACTCAGATCCCTACTCCCATGACATGCACACAACTGGAGGTCAAGGAGTCATACAATGTGCTCTTTGAAGTTGGCTTGCATTTCCTAAGCTACTCTCTCTCAGGGTTCCTCTCAACATGTGGGTATGCTCAGTCAGGGGGTACATAAAGAAGGGTTGCCATTAGGAATTGTACAGGTCTCTCCCAGCCCTTCCTGTCAATAAGTTATCAGTTAGCCGCCCCTCCTAGCTATTCCTTGCATTTTACACCTAGACGGCAACCCAGGGTACAGCGTGGCAAGCGTACCAGCGGGGCTGGCCAGCAAAGGCACAGCTCCTTTGTATGATTATATTGCGATTACTACATATAGTTTGTCTTTACTTTTTTAAAATGTCTCATTTCATAAAATGGCAAAACCTAGCTAATAATGCAGCAGATTTGAGAGGTTTGAGCTGTGGGGGGGGGGGGAATATAGTAAATCTTCTGGGGGTAAATTTTCCAAGCCTTACACATGCAAAAAACCTGGTTTTGTGCGCATGAACTGTTACACTTAAAACCGATCCGGGCTCAGCGCGTGCAAACAGCGCACACGGAACCCAGTTTCACAAAAAATGGGAAGTATTCATTCTGGGAGGGGGGAGGGGCCGGGCTGCAATTTCCACACACACTTTTTAAAATCAGAAAGGATGCATGGAAGTTGCCCTGCACGAATCACGCCCTGCTAGGAGCAGGTGCATCTTTGCGCAAGGTCATCTGTGCACTTAACTCGGCCAATTATCCGAGGATTTCCAAAAGCAAAAAAACCTCATGCAACGATCCCCATGAAAGTTAGCATTAAACATTACCCTGAGATCAGATCATGGCTACAGCTTTTTTCTTTTTGCAAAAAGTTTTCTGAAGCATACCAAAATCATTTGTTAGATCGCCACTGTAAGTGCGCAGTCACGAAAGGAAAACCCTTGAGGTAATTTTAAAAGGAGTTACATTTACAAGGGTAACTTACTACCATAGCAATTTTTAAAAATAAACGTGCGGAAAGTGCACTGCCACGTGAATGTCGGAAGTACAATTCAATGGCAAATATCGTAGCAAATTTCAAAGGCCTACTTACACGGGCAAAGTGCATTTGCATGTGTAATACCCAATTTTAAGCGTGTACATTTTGTTTTTAAAGCATCGGGTCCTTAATAAGTGGCTACTTGAGCCATGGTTTTCAGTCAACGGCGGGGGTACGGTGGGGCTGGTGCGCCCACTCATTTCTTAGCCTCAGGCTTTTGGAGCCGACCCTTTCGCTACTTGGAATCCCCTCCCCCCCCACCAATTCCAGGCAAAAAAACATTTTACAGCGTGTCTGAGGACAGTGGAAGGAGCAAGGAACAAGATTTGTCCCAAACTGTTTTTCCTTTTTAATTTAAAAAAAATAAAATATATATATATATATATATATATATATATATATATATATATATGTGTATGTTAAAACACAGGCAGCTAAAGATCAAGAGAGGAAATCAGGAGCCACTGTGCGAGTCCAAGCCCCCGCCTGAGCAGCGTCACCGGAAGCCGGCAGCCAAGTACGGGGCTGAACCTGTAAAACCTCACCGATTTCAAGCACAGCCTTTTGTTACTGGACGTCATCTCTACAGAGTCTAAAGAGCCAAGGCTGACAGATTGAAGACTGCACTGAAATTATTTTTATTTCCGTAACTAGGCTCATGTTGCAAACTTTCCCCCTTATTACACTTTTGAATGCTTGCAGAATCCAATCCCTCTACTTTTTTTTTTTTTTTTCCTTCTCCTTTGGCTGCCTAATTTATCCTTAAAAGTTAAAACCATGCACAAGTGATTTTTTTAGGTTTCCACATCCTTTCAAAATTTCACACAGAGGAAGAGATCAAGAATCAAAACCCCGATCTCCTGCACAGCGTTGGCACCCTTAATAGATTAGGGTTCCCCCAACGTCAAAGGTGTGCTCTTTAATTCCTAGGTCTCATTTGAGAAACGAGTAAAAAAAGTTGAGTTCTAGCAGCTGGACCGAGGACCAGGAGAACGAAGACGCTGTAAAGTCTGAGCCTGGCAGACCACAGAGGCCCCTTCAGGCTGAAAAACCATTTAGAGAAACTTTAAAAACACTCAAGAAAAGCCACAAACCTCTCTTTCAGCTCCTTGCAAGCCGGCTCCCCAGCTTCCTCCTCCTGTGTTCAAAGCTTCTGTTTTTGGCTTGAAGCTTGGACCCCGGTCTTCAGGTGGATCAGGGATTCTTAGGGCAGATAAACACCAAAGAGCTCCCTCTACTCTGCCCCTACTTGATCCCGGTCTCATTCTGTTTCCTCTTCCTGACCGAAATGGTTTCGCTGTCAGTCCTATCCATGACTTCTCTCTGCACCCCATGTGGCAATCACCAGGCACGGTCAATGATCAACACAAATCTGCCAGGAGCGAGAGGGGGGGTCCCTGCCTTGGAGAGCTTCCGGTCAACCAATCCCAGCCAAGTGCCATTAACTACATTTATAATAATTTGCATTTGTACAAAGTTTTTTTGTTTTTTAATTGAAATGGAATCGCCCCACTCCTAGGTCATTTTGCTAAGGAAGTTTTTGAAAATATAGCTGCCCCTGCAGTGGAAGCAGGCAAATTTTAGAAATTTGCAGTACACTGTCCCAGCCAGGAGGATATCAAAGAGCTAGAAACGGTTCAGAAACTTGAATTTTCACAGCTCCTGATGCACCTAGCTAACAGCGCTCATCACACGTAGATGAGCGCTATTAGCTAACTCCCGCGATGCAAATAACTTCCCACACGGCCAATGAGCCCTTGCCACGCGGCAAATATTAGGCCAGACCAGGGCTAGCGTAAAGGCCTGCCGCACTCAAGGGCACATTATAAAAACCCCCAATTCCTGCTCTTATTAGTATCGTCGGGATACTAAGTAGGAGGGACCACAAAAAGTAGAATCAGTCAAAAAAAAAAAAAAAAAAAAAAAGGTTTTTTTTCCACACAAAAAAAAAAAAAAAAAAAATTTCTGGGCACCCAATCTACACCCAGAATATACTCAGTCCAGGCCGTGTATGTTGTGGGTGTGTATTGGGCCAACAGCGGGAGAAAACGCCTGCTCGCACTGAGGGTCCGTTTCCTAACCTGCACTGACAGCCACCTTTCCTCGACGCTGAGGAGGCGCTAGGGACGTATAATTTCCCCCAGCATCTTTTTTTTTTTTTATCGCAGCACCTAATTTAAATATTAAATCAGGTGCCTGGGAGAGGTGGATTGGCGCATGTTAGGGGAGCGGGTGCTCAATCGTGAGCGCCCATTTTACACGTGCTGATACTGCAATCGGCCTTATAGTGTTACAGCGGCACTACTCTTTCCTTGAATCTGAACTCTTCTTAATCACAGCCTTGCTCTCGTATCTAGTGTGTCAGTACAGCGCTGTGCGCACGGGGTAGGCACTCTTACAAAACCAGGATGCCGCCACCGTGGCTGGAACAAACAAAAAGCACCATTTAAGACTGATCTCCAAGGTCACAGGCATATTCGCTAACTGGCTGTGACCTCGTAGTAGTACTGAAGTGAATCATAAATTCTAAACCTTTTCAAATAGGTTTTTTGTTGTAATGGGGGAGGGGCTTCTTGTAGGCTTCCAGATGACATTTGTATTCTACCAATCCTGGCTACAGGTGTTGTCAATATCCAATCCGGATCAGCATTGGAATCTTATGGAACTGAATATTCAAGAGAGACTCTGAGTTACCCAGACAGACTTGGATGTCTGATATCTGAACGGACATTACCCTGGGAATATTATCCAAAAGAGCCTTTGTTAAGGGTTTTTCCCCATAGCTTTCTCCACAGATTCCCCAAGCTCTGCCAAGACAATTTGCTTAACAGAACTTCTGCTGCAGTAAACCTGTTTAAGAAAAGCCTGAAAACAAATTATTTTTTGAACAGGCATTTGGGTAAAGTTAGAATGCTTTAACTTTTTATGTCATTTTATTGTCGTGTTTCATTGTTATGTTATTGTGATGTTTTATGATTTTATTATTGTGATCTGCGCTGGACAGATACTAGGAAGTTGCTGAATAAAAAAGTTTTTAAATAAAATAAAACCTGCAAGCTAAACTGAGTTTCAGGTATTTAGTACAGTCTGCTCCGTAACTGAGAGGCAGCTGGTTCTTGCCAACATCTCTTGAAAGACTTTTGGCCAATTAGTGAATCTTATCCTATTTCTGCCGTCATCTCTCACAGAGACAGAGTTTTGGGTTTTTATCTGTCATCCAAAGGGGCTACGGTAGATTAACCCTTGGTGTTGAGGCGGAACCCTGGACTTGGGCAGTATCACAGAGGGTGAGAACACTGGCTTACTTATCTTTCAGCTGGGCTAATTTAGTGGGGCAATTGTGTAACTAAGTGCAAAGTTGACCTTAAAGATAAGCAGAATATAAATGTCTCTTACACGATAGTGCTTGTGCTGTAAAACTAAAACTGAAACTGTAACAAAACCAAAGAAGCAAAGGACATAATTGTACTGTATTAACCTTTTTACCTTATGCTGCTAATAAATTGACTACATCACAAAAGTGTCTGTACCTGCTCTCTAAAACTAATGAATTCATATCATAAAGTTACCAGATTAAATTCTGTTAATCACATAAGATATCCACACCAGATATTCCTATAGAATGAGGGAAGAAAGGAGATGGAGGTATGAATTGGCTGGGGCTTCCTTCCTTCTCCACCTCATCCCAGTCTTCCCTCCTCTCCTCCATCCCCACTTTCGTCATCCTCCTCTTCCATCCCATTCCCAATACTTCCTTGCTTTCCCCCTTCCCATTTCGGATCCTTCCTCCTCCATCCCTCTCCTGACACTTCTCCCCCCTTCCTCCTATTCATGCTCCTATGATACAATCTCTCTTACATGCTCTCCCACACACACACACACACACACACACACACACACACACAGAGAAGCTCTCACTCTTACGTTCTCCCAACACACACACAAGCTCTCATTCTCCGATGCTTTCACCCCCACACACAAGTTCTCACTCTGACCTGCTCTCTTCTCTCACAGTCTCCCACACAATCTCAGTAAAATACATTCTCCCACATACATACAAGTTCTCCCTCACATGTTCCCATACACACATACTGAAGCTCCGCCTCTCAAATCCTCTCCCACACACCTTTTATAATGCATGTATGATGTGGGCTTAGTCTTCAAAACCATGAACAGAATCATCATTACAATATCGTAAACCTCCCATACCAAAATAACCCTAACTTCTAGCATTCAAACAGTAATAATCTTATCTATGAAAAGGCAATAATGCTCATATTACATCAGACCTTAGAACACTAATACACCTCCTATTAGGAAATGGAAAATGGAATAAATTAGACTTCTATAGATCCTATATAGACACTAAATATCAGCAAAATACCTCACCTTGGACACACATGCAGAACACAGATGATCCTGACCAAATATAGAATAAAGAGACCAGAAAATATAAACACAAACATGCAGAGAATAACTGAACTGGAACCCACAACAAGCCAGCCTCTGTATGCAAAGCAACAATGGAAAAACAGAAACATTACCGTTCTTCATAAAACATTAAAACAGAATCAAGAAATATAAAAATTATACAGTAAAATCATATTCATAAAAGAATATTTCAAACCAGTTAAATAGAATATATCCAAAATTCCCCAAACATTAATAAAATATTTCAAAACAGCAGACACAAACACCAAGCAAGAATTAAAACAAATAAGGATTTAAAAAAAACAACCTCTTTCCCCTCACCTCTGGAATATTTTATTTCCAGATGCCCTGAGATTGTGGGGATTAATGGGGGAGAGGAGGGGAAGGCTCCCATTAACACCCACGAGCAGATTTCCTACCTCTCTCACACAAACACAGGCAGGCAGGCTTCCTCTTTCACACACAAGACGCAGGCTGTTCCCCTGGCCGTCACAGTAGCTCCTCAGTCTCTCTTCTTATTTTGGCTGCCAGCAGCCACCGGCAGGTTTGGCTCTCCCTGTGTCCACACAGTCTCTCCTGCTGCCGCCACCCCCCGCTGTGCCGGCCCATGCAAATGCACGGTGCATACACCTGGCCATGCCAGGCCTGGTTCTCCCACACATAAGCTCTCCACACACACACACAGACAGGCTCTCACTCGCTTTTCCACACACACAAGCTTTCACACTCACATGCTCTCCAGGGCTGGATTTAGGGGGAAAGGGAACCCTAGAAAAAAAGCACCATCCCTCCCCAAAAGTGATGGCACTCCCTCCCCCTCCGGGACTTGCCTGTAAATCTGTTTCTCCCGTACAGCGTGGGAAAAGGGAAAATAAAAGCCTGCGCTCAGGAGCAACTGCGGAGCAGGAAAGCCGCACGGGTGAAGCGGAGAGGAGTCACTTGGGGAAAGGGAGCATCAGCGAGAAGGCAGCACCACCACCACCTCCGGAAGCAGCGACGGCGGCTTGGGGACAGGAGGGCGGAAGGTCACGAGCCTGAGCCATTAACACGTTTCGCTCCTCAATTCTCCCCCATCCCATCAGTTTCCTCAGGCTGCAAGTCTGGCCGTGCCTCTCCATCGTCACGGTGCTCAGGGTGCCCGGCTCGCCCATCCCAAAAACTAGCTCTGGCGCTCTCCCACACGTACACGCACAGAAAATCTCTCACTCGTGTGCGCACACCCGCGCGGCCTCTTCTTCAGCCACCGTCGGGTGCATCCTGCAGCCGGTCTGCTGCAGCGGCACTTCCCCCCCTCCTTCGGCGCCTGCAGGAATTGGATCGGCCGCCACCATCTTCTCCTTCGGCCACCGTGGGATTGGGAATCCCGCAGTGGCCATTCTTCAGGCCTCTTCCACGGTCAGAAGCCCCGATTGGATGAGGCCGATCCTAAAGTGAGGGAGCCATGGCCCACCCGTGGCTAAGCCACGGGTCTGTCTCTCTCTCTTTCTAGACATTCAAGGCTCAAGCCTGTCCTTGCTTCAAGTGAAAGGCAAGGTTCCTACCATCGAGAGAAGGCCATCGTTGATTACTCGGGACATCATCGTCGTCGCATTTCAGACTGCAAGCCTTCATCTTCTGTCCCTTGCCAAAACACAAATGCAGATACATACACAGCGAGATAGAAAGAGAAACAGGGGAAGAGATGTAGTCAAAACCTTTATTATTAATCAGTGTTCCCTTGGTATTAGGGCAAAAATCCCAGATTTGCTCTCTCCCCCTAGGTCACGTCAGCTGTGCAACAAGGTGGCCGAACTTTGCATATATCGGGGGTCCTGCTGGGGCATACGAGAGAAAGCGGAGTGACCTAGTGGTTAGAGCAGTGGGCCAACACGCCTCGGGATCTTGGGCCAGTCACTTCCTCTTCCACTGCCCCAGGTACCAACTTAGATATAGTAAGCTCTCTGGGGCAGTGACCTGCCTACTTTACATGAATTGCAACTTGCCTTGAGCAGGGGTTTGGAAAGGCAGGGAATGAAATCTACAACTCCAAATCCACCCCAACTCCCACACATCTGGCAAAGGAAAGATTTAAAAAAAAAAAAAAACACAAACCAAAAACAAAAACCCACCCTTAAATGAAACTTTACAAATTAAAAAAATTTGTGAAGACGAGGTGAGGATCTTGATTTTGCCAGTGGAAAGGCTCAGCGTCAGATTCTGCTGCTTTCTCCCACTGAGGTTTGTAGCGGCCACACTGCCAGGGCAGGCTGAAGCAATCAGTAAATTTGGCTGTCAGTCAAGCCGCCAGAGAAAGGAGGCTGCCAGAGGTCATTTCCTGGAAGATGCCCGTGGGATGAGTCACTAATGTTATGGAATCCCGTTCACCTCGAGCCTTAGAGATACAGAGCACGGCCAAGCTGCCAGCGCCCCCCCCACCACGAAGCTGTACTCGGGTAATTGCTATTTACAGCAAGCGCCGCTCACACGGGGATACACTGTACGTATAATTAGCGGCAGTTTTAATCACCAACTTAAAAGCCACCACAGCAGAGCGATTACACACATCCACCCCCGAGTCAGGATTTGCTGGCAGACCTCACCCTGATCATCCACGGCTGCAAAAACAGCTCATTCTGAGGCCACGAAGCCAATGGAAGGGGTCCCACCACATAACATTCAGCCACCCCAAATCACAGCTCCCCCCGCCCCCCCCAGCTTAGGGAGGCAATGCTGCAAACCTAGAAACCATTTCCAGTTTCCAAACAACCCTGCACTCAGTTTGACACCCAACAATGCAGACAACGGTTTGCAGTCCCATTTAAGAGATTTACTGTCATCTCTCCCAATGAACTTTCACCTTCTGTCACATATGACCTTAGCCAGTGGAAAGGGCCGATACAATACTAACAAGTCTGCACACAACTGCTCAGATATTTGCATACATGCTGCATCTCTGATGAGGTTTTAGTTACAAGAAAAAGCAGAGAAAAAAAAAATGTGCCTACCCTGTCCCTGTGCAGTAATCGCATTACCAACCCCACCCCCCAAGTGATTAATTGCTAGGGATGCGTGCAGGAACGTTTTGAGGTGCCGGCTCTGGTTTTAGCTGCTTCACAGGGCAGGCAGCGGTTGGCATCCCAAGATCTCCTAAATCTGATGGCACTTTGCTCAGTTTCTTGGCCCGTATCTAGTGCCGTACAACACAGTACCAGGCCACAAAGCCGTGACGCGTGCGTATGATGCCCATATGTCTGGAGAAAACCAAGTACTGATCTATCTTCTGTACTAAAACCTTTTGACTACAGCAAACGTATAGCTTCTGAGCCCCTCATGGGGAATCCTGATACGGTGCATCAGGGCAAGGCGATTCGATCACCAAAACTGAACGATTATCAATAGCACCATCTGTCACAGATTAGGCAACGGTGCCTATGTTGAGTTCATGTACAGATCACCGTCCATCCACGTTGATCTTTTTTTTTTTTGCTTGTGTAGGTTGATATTGAAGATCTTCTTTCTGGATCTTCTGTAAGCAAAGAATTCTGGTTCTGTTGGTCCATAGGGTCAAACAAGTTGTAGGCGATACCTTTTCATTGAACTAACTTAATACTTTGGTGACCAGCTTTCATCAGGTCGGTGAAGAAACAGAGCAGTTACACTGGGTTTAAGCAGAGTCATCTAGGTCTTAGGCTGTCTGCCTGTGGCATTACAGTTCAATAAAAGGAAGGCAGGGGAGAATGCGGAGGTGGTGAGACAGTTAAACTCTGCAGTTGAATTAAAGGGCGTGGATTAGGTAATGGATGAGAAAGCAAACCTCCTTATTGAGACCTTTTTTGTTTCAAAGTGTTTGAGCATCCTAATTTCAAAATGTATACAAGACAAGAAAACCTTTGAATTAGGAATGAAGGACATTGGCTCTCACCCATTATCAGAAATAGGTCCTTTCAACTGCCTCCTCCCTGCTGCTATTCTGCCCCCTCCCTTCATTTAAAAGTAATGCCACTTGGAGACAGCTTAAGCTCTATTGTAGATGAGGCTCTAGTTCAATTCAATGTAAATGTGTTTCTTCACGGATCTGATGAAGACAGGAGAACGCTCCAAAGCTCTTCCCAGATGTGCCAATATAAAGGTATTCCCTACAACTTATTTGTAGACCCTTAATTCCATAGGGGTCTTATATTGTTTGTTTTGTTTTTTTAATTTTTATTTACACATTTTCACAAATTATATTCCAAGAAAACATCTTGAACTCCAATACACATATCCAAGAAAGAAAATAATAAAAATTTAAGAAAACAATTATCAAGATATATGCTTCTAAAGTCCACTTATGTGAAGATCCAATCCAATTGTACACCCCAGTGGGAGAATATACTACAATTCTAAATAAGGAAAAACAAACTAGCTTATAAGGTAGCTTTTAAACATTTTTAAGCGGCCTAGTTGTTAACATATGTGTTTAGCTATTAAACAGGGGAGGAGGAAGGGAGAATTCCTGATTTATTAGATAGAAAAGATGACAGTTGAGAGGGTTGATAGAAAATGTAGGAAGCCCCTAACGTTTGACCACACATTTACAAGGAAACTTAAGCAGGAAAAAAACAAACAAACCCTAGTTCCAGAACTTGGGGTTTCATTAAAAGGAATTGTCACCTTCTCGTCTGCGTGGGCCTGGCCATATCAGGGAATATTTGCACTCTATCATTTAGAAAGGGCTCTGAATGGTGTTTAAAATACTTCTTCAAAACCCATTCTCTGTCCGACTCAAGCAGGAAGGAATTGACTAGTGAGGCTGGTGTAAGCAGATTCGTTTCAGATGTTTCTAATGCTGCGGAAATGTCCAGCTTTGGGGCTTCTATTGGAGATAGCGTTTGCATGCCGCCTTTATCCAAAGATCTCGTCTTAAAGAACAGAAGATAGTATACCTGTGAAACTAAGGGGAGAGTCTGTTCGGGGATCTCGAGTGTTTCCATGAAATACTTTTTCCACATCTCTTTGGGAGAACATGCTGTGATTTAGGAAAATTAATACAGCAACGATTCCTTCCTCTAATTTGATTCTCCATATTTTCAAGTTTAAGTTGGAAGGACAGGTTTTCTTTATTTAATGCTTGTTGTAAACCAAAAGTACTTTCCAACATTTTCTTATTTTCACTGAGTTCTTTCTCCACTTTTGTTAGTCGAGACTCCACAATATTAGCATTTTCAATAAGAGGGTTTATTTGTACCATAATATTTGTATTTACAGTCTGAACAGCTTCCCAAATGACCTCTAGGCTATACGTAGCTGGTCTTACCAGTTCCACTGGATGAAATTGTAGAGGCTCAACCCGGTCTCCTCGATCCTGCAACACTGCCAGCAACCTCCCCTGTTCCTACAGTGTTTTTCTGAAATGCTGAAGCGTCCTCCTCCAGTCCCCCAGGCTCAGTACTCGAGTGGTCGCCGCCCACTTCCTCCAAAGGCTCCCGGTCTCGCTGCTGGGACTGCGCTCGTGCTTCTGCTGGGTTTCAGGGGCAAACCGCTCCTCTGAGGACAAAGATGCCGAGAGCTCAAGGAGGTGATCAGGCTCGACTCCCCCCCCCCCATCCGCCTCCAGCGAGCCAACTCCCAGAGCTAAGACAGAAGCTCCTCTTCGGACGTGAGCGTCCATCGGGCCAGTCGGAGGGTTTAGGGAGAGAGTGGCAAGCCGTTTCGCTCTCTCGCCCTCCATTTTCAAGCCAAATGCAGCACTGAAGAAAGAAATATTCAGCTAGGTAAGAGAGACACTCACAGTCTCCTTGCTGGTACGCCATCTTGGATCTCTCCGATTACCTTCACTCTATAGTTCTTTTTTTATCCGAGTTTTATATTCACAGGATAGATATTCTCTTCTTATATCTTCAGTCCCATCCTGTCTATTACATCCTTTAACCAAGGGGTAGGCAACCCAACCGGTTTGCGGCACTCGAGGACCAGAGCTGCCTACCCCTGAACTTTTAACAGATCTTAAAAATGTAATTTCTGCTGCCTGAATTCTACTAACATCTATTATTTATACATTCAGATCTCCAGTCCACAGAAAAAGATGCGTTGGTGCTGCCACAAAACTTAAGTTGTGCTTCTCTTCTAGTTTTCCTGTTAAATGGTCTACGGATGGTACCACAGATTGAATGGCATCAATACACTTTCGTGTATCGAGTGTCTGAGGTTTGTTGTAGTGCCTTGGCTGGTTTTAATTGTGTCTTATGTGAGAATTGTATTTTTTGTTCATTTTTGTTTACTCCTTTGGGTATGTAGCATCTTTGGACCTGTTGCAGTCTCAGGAGCACAGTAAATTTGTTTACAATGCTTCAGAAATACAGAAATCAAAATAGTAGCTCACCTTACATCAGGTAAACAAACATACTTCATCCGTGTGTATCATGAGGTTCTACACGATACATCAGGCCTCCCCAAGCTTTCTAGGCCTGGGTTCCTATGGTAGGGTGAACCCTTCACCCAGAATCCCTTGTGGTGTTCTGCCTTAAGGAGGACTGGGTTAAAACCCTGAACCGGGCTTCTAAAAGGTAGAATGAGGGACTTGTTGGTACACTGTCACATACCCTCCCCCCCTCAGCTCGAGCATCCAGACATGTCTGGGGCACACTCTAGTCCTGTCTCAAGTGCCTCCCCTCTTTGGCTGTACTGTCCAACACTCATGAGTTGCCTCCATAAGGTTGCAAAATGGGGATAATCTCAACCCAGGACTACTGGATTGGAAGCTTGAGGAGGACAGCGCTTCTAACACAGCTGTCGTCAAGAGAACGTGGGAGGTTGAATACACTTGTTCGCCCTCCTGTATACATGCCATTGTCTCTAGCTTCTTATATTTGATGTGACCTTGACTTAGTAAGCCCTGGTGAATGAGCCTCTTGCTACAGCCAGAATCTACCAAGGCCTGAGTAGAAGTTTCCTCTAATTCCACCCGGATTATAAAATCCAAAAGTTGCGCATACGGGACATCCACATGTTTACAGTTTGGAAGTTTTGACAATTTGTGATCCCAAGCGTGTTCCCATGTCATTAACATTCTGGAACTCTGACCCTGTTCTTAGCAGAACAACATGAGAAGGAGCAAACTTGTGTTCACACTCCAGGTCATCAAGCCAAGGGTATTCCTCCTCTGCATGATCTTCTGTTTTACAGAAAGAACACTCCCATAGGGCTGGACAGGTTTCTGCCCCAACAGGTTCACGTAGACTCTTCGGTTTCCAGCTGCCTATATGGACAGCAGTCCTCTTCATGCCCATTCTCCACATAAAGGGCACAAAATGAGAGGGTCTTACAAGGCCCTGTTTCTGGGTTGTTCCCACTTCTCCAGATTCCCCCCCTTTTTCCCGAGGTGTTTTACCCCAACACCCTCCCCTTCCTCCTAGTTCAGCTCTCCCCTCTTCTATTAACACATCAGAGAGAACCAGTGGGGGGGGAAAAGGGTTCAGTTTCATCAACGACATCCAAACCACCAACATGATCAGAACTCCACCCTGCGTGAAGCACAGAAGGAAAGTCAAACAGTAGCAGGAGGGCAGGACCCCAAGAACAAGACAAACAATGAAGTCACCCAAGGCTGCCTGTCTTTGTTCTGGGATGCCAGCAGCTCAGAAGACAAAGGGCATAAAACAAACTGCTCCACTCCTTCTCCAAACACCGCACAATACAAACACAACATAAGGAGGAGCGTTCTTGACTTAAAGGGGAGGGACTCCTTGGTGGTGTTCCTCAAAATGCATCTGTGGTTCAAAAGAAGTTAAAAATAAAGTTTTACATCAGTTTAGAGCATCTTTCTCTGAGAAACAGTGAAATTATCCCAATTAAGTATCGCCTTCCTACTACAATGTACCTAAATGAGGAACTCTAAAACATGTCATTGAATCGTGTGTCGATAATATCCCAAGCTGATAAAAGAAAAGACATTTTTTACAGTAATATATTTATATATATTTTAAATATTTCTATTTTACACATGGCTACATTATTTCTTGGTCTCTTCTTGTAATTTGCTGCTGTTCCCTACAGAAATGCAGGTGAGCTGCATGCATACCATTAAAAAAAAAAAAAAGCATAGTACGCATGTTCTGATCAGCCTGTAAATGCTCACCTTCATTTCAGGTAATGTTTGCTGTGCCCCCCTGAGTCAATGGTGCAATTTATTTACATTTAACTCATATCTTGCTAACTGGTAGCTCACAGCGAGTTAAATTCCTGTCTTACATGAATGTCTGTCCCCAAGGGGTTTATAATCTAAGTCTGAACCTCAGGCGGCAGAGGGATGAAATGACTTGCCCAAAGTCACAGAACTGATGGCAGATAAAGACCCAAAGGGTCCATCCAGTCTGCCCAGCAAGCTGCTTAGGGTGGTAACGGCTGCGCCGTGCAGGTTACCCCCAATGCCTTTTGTCAATAGTAGCAACCACTGCTCCGTGAGGGTTACCCCGCATTCAGAAATGTTACACCTAAGGTTAAGTTACTCCATTTTTTTTTCCATCATTTCCATCCTCTAGTCTAGACTCTAGGGATCCACAGTATTTATCCCACACTCTTGAATTCCATGACCATTCATGTCTTCACCACCTCTTCCAGGAAGACATTCCATGCATCCACCACCCTTTCTGTGAAGAAATATTTCCTGATGTTGTTCCTTAGGCGACCTTCCTGGAGTTTCATATCACTCCTTGTACAGCTTCCTTGCCATCGGAGGTGGTTTGATTTTTGTGCATCATTAATACAGTTGAGGTACTTAAAGTCTGTATTATATCTCCCTTATCTCTCCTCTCCGGTAGTATTATACATGTTTAGGTCCTCCAGTCTCTTCCCATAGGTCTTTCAGCGCAGACCCCCCCCACACACACACACACCCCCACCCCATTTTGACTGCCTCTATCTGGACCACGTCCATTCTGTCTTGATCCTTTTTGAGATACAGTCTCCAGAACATTGTACTCCATGTGAGGCCTCACCAAAGATCTGCATAGTGGCATTTATTGCCTTCTTTTTCCTGCTGATTGTGCCTCTCTCTGTACAGCCCAGCATTCCTCTGGCCTTAGCCACCACCTTACAGGCCTGGATATACCCATAGGGCACACTCTGCCTGGGCCTTAGGGGGCAGCAGGCCGGCTGAAGATTTGCTGCCTCCCAGCCGTGCTGAATCTGACTCAGCAGAGAACAGGAGGGAAGGGGGTGAGGCTGGAAGGGACAGAGCAAAGAAACCTGCTTTGTTCCCCAATTCCAGGCTTCACTGCCCCACACCCCCTTGCCCCAATCCGGGGAGTCTATAAAGAGCCACCCGGCCCCCTAATCCAGCCTCCCCCCCCCCCCCCCCCCCCAATTCCACTTCCCTGCCATTCAGAGACACGAGGGGAGGAGGCGAGCATGGACCAGGTAGAGCAGAGCAAAGAAGACTGTGCCTTAGATCTTCTGCTCAACGTCCCTTCTCCGGGAGAGATGGCACCACTAGTGCCTAGAGGTGGCAAAACCCTAAATCTGTCATTGCCGCCTTGTCATATTGCTTTGCTACCTTCAGATCGTCAGCCGGTATCATCAAGATCTCTCTTCCGGTCCGCGCGGTCTTTCACACCCCCCCCCCCTCCCCATCACATACTGCTCCCTGTAGAATAGTGAACCCCAAAAGTAAGAGACTCCGCATTTCTTGCCATTGAATCCCAGCTGCCAAACCTTCAACTAATCTTCAAGCTTTCTTAAAATCACTTCATTCTTAGTATCAACTGCAATGTCGCTCACAGAGATATTGATCAGATCCGGTCCCAATAACGATCCCGATGGCACTCCATTTATCAAAACTTAACTGGGCTTTGAACCCTGGCTCTCAGCCTCCACTCTAATGTTGTATCCTTGTTCCACAGTATAGAGACGCACTTGTTCATAGCGCTGACAGAAGTAGAAATAGGAATCTAATATAGTATCTCAGATCTGCTGAATATGGCAGGCTCCCGTACTCATACCCTTCCAGCATGTTCAGTTACTGGCCCCACAATTTCTGCCCTCACTATTCATCTATGCCACCTCCCACCTTGTGCTGCCTGAAGTTCTTTCAAACCAAAATGGCTGCTCTTCTGTTCATCCTGTCCTCTAAGCTTTTTTTTTTTTTTTTTTTTTTAACACTAAATGATGCATTTAAAAATTGTCCAAATTCCTTATAGAGCTAAGACAGAAGGTAAAGATTTCCTTTTAGTGATCATCATCTCATGTCCATCCAACATTGTATTTCTTTCCACTGATAAATGTATTTCAATGCTCATCAGTTGGCCTCTGAGATCCCGAACATGCAGGGGCTGTCACCAAGCAGTTGGGAAACCAAAAGATTTTGCATGTTCTGCCTCTCACCAAAATCACAGGTCTCAGGTACAGTAAATTATCCCCATTTTGCTAGGTCAGCTCTCGACCTGCTGATTTGGGTATGGAGGCAATTTAGGGCCTTCCAGGTGATCCATTTCTCCTTCACCCTTCCATACCCTCTAATCCCAACGGCAAGAGCTCCATGTCACACGCAACATCTCCTTACAGATTCTCTCTCTCTTTCTCTGCTGAGAGGAAATTACTGTACGGCTATTTTTTGCTACTCCTTGACTGTACAGAAGACGTCTCCTGTCCTCTATGCACCACTTCCTCTCCTTTAAGTGGACTCTAGACCAGCAGCTCCCTACCCAGTCTAGATTCTGGGATACCCACAATGAATATTTATGAGATCAATCTGCATTCAATGGAGACAGCATATGCAGATCTCTCTCATGCATATCCATTTTGGTTATCCTGAAAACCAGAAAGGCTAGGAGCTCCTCTTGGCCGTGATACAAGACCACTACTGTAGATCCTGTGGTATAGGTTAGGGGAGCAGAACTCAACTAGCAACTGTTTAAAGGGTTAGTGAAAGCTAACAGCAGGAAGCTTGATTGGGCATGCATGCAGTCCACCGTCTATGGACACAGTTACTTATTGGATTGATTGAAATAAGACCCTAGAGGGTCTACTGAGTGCAACCTTCTTCCACCTACGCAAAAGCTTTGTCTGCATGGTAATTCTAGGGAGGGTAGGAAGAAAGACTACTGGTACATCTATAGATAGTTCTGCACTACTGTAAAATATTCCTTCCTGACCCCAAATCGACACTTCTCCCTAGTATCCAATATCACGTCCATCAGTCATTTAATGCTGTAGACATAACTGCCTCTAAAATTTCTTTTAAATACTTCTTGCGTTAGTCATGTGGTCATACAATGAAGTAAGATCTGCCAGGGGCAGGTTCAAGTCTATTTTTTTTTTTAGTACTCTTAACAGCTATCTACCAATGCACTGGCATCGCTGTAAGATCCTGGGTGATTTAAACACGCATGATTCATGAAATACCAATGAGCATAATTAGGTTTTCTCCAAATAAGTATGAAACACTACAACACATAATTATGAAACACTACAACACATAATTATGAAACACTACAATACTCGAATTTCTGCGTGTTAACATCCACCCTGAAGTTCCGTACAAAATAAATCCCCTCTAGGTATTTCTCAAAGCCTGACAAAGACAGGTTTGTCGAGTTTCGGTCAGTGAAAGGAACAGGTTTGGCAAGTTTCAGTCAGTGCACAGAAGCTGGGAGGACTCCAACCTTCAAATTCTGTTTAGAGATGTATTCCCTGCATCAAAGTCGTGAGAACAGATGTATTACTTCCGGCTTCCATGGCTCAACACCAATGTAAAAATGACATTCCCTTTTTGTCTATAGTCAATTCCCTTATGGGTTACCTTGTTGGCTCTGTTGTGATGCGATTTTACCTGCTACAAAGTCGTGCTCTGAAAATCCATCACATCAAGGATGGTGTTCAAGATTGTGGTGCCCATAGGCACAACCAGAGATCACAGAGTGTGTGTGTGTAGGGGGGGGGGGGGGGTGTGTCAAGGAGAGGCTCCCCTGGAGATTCAAAAGCACCAGCACACTGGCCTAGAGGAAGCTGCAAGCTTAGGTAATTGGCACCTTCGGAATCTGGTGCCACAGGAAGCCGCAGGCCTGTTCAGACCTCAGAAAGGATCACTTGAAACTGAAAGATATTTTCCCCAAAAGCATCCAGCACCACCATACTTATACAATCTCTGAATCCTATTGGCCAGGCAGATTTGGGGAAAGCCGCTGTTTATCGCTGGGAGTGGACACCACCTTTTGGGAGAGGCTGGGCTTCCTAGATATCCGGACTGGCCACTGTTGGAAACAGGATGCTGGGCTTGATGGACCCTTGGGCTGACCCAGCATGGCACTTAGATGTTTTTAAGCAGCGAATTTTAAACAAATCTGTTCTCTAAATAAATTTTTTTTTCACATTTCTGCAGTATAGCAAACTTTAAAAAGTGACTCATTACTAACAGGTCGATACAGTAAAGTGTGCTCCGTCGGAGCGCACTGTCAGCCTGCTCTGGACGCGTGTTTTCCCTTACCCCTTATTCAGTAAGGGGAGGAAAACACGCGGCCCACAATAGCGCCCTCAACATGCAAATGCATGTTGAGGGCCCTATTAGGTATGCGCGCGGGATCCAGTAAGTAAAATGTGCAGCCAAGCCGCACATTTTACTCTAAGAAATTAGCGCCGACCTTTGGGTCGGCGCTAATTTCTTCCGGCGCCAGGAAAGTGCACAGAAAAGCAGTAAAAACTGCTTTTCTGTGCACCCTCCAACTTAATATCATAGCGATATTAAGTCGGAGGTCCCCAAAAGTAAAAAAAAGTTAAAAATAAATAAATAAATAAATAAATTTGAATTCGGCCCGCGGCTGTCGGTCCGAAAACCGGACGCTCAATTTTGCCGGCGTCCGGTTTCCAAGCCCGTGGCTGTCAGCGGGCTCGAGAACCGACGCCGGCAAAATTGAGCGTCGGCTGTCAAACCCGCTGACAGCCGCCGCTCCTGACAAAAAGGAGGCGCTAGGGACGCGCTAGTATCCCTAGCGCCTCCTTTTCCCCGTTTTTCCCGCGTCACCTCATTTAAATACTGTATCGCCCGAACCGGCGAAGGGCTGGTGCGCGCGCCGGGAGAGCGGGCGTTCGTCCGCTCTCCCGCGGTCTTACAGTATCGACCTGTAAGGTAGAAAACAGAAGGTCAGATCATAAAACTGCAAGCAAAATCCAGTTTCAGATATATAACAGCAAGCTGTAGGGAAGCAAACAAGATGCTTGGGCCAGGCACCACCCTTGGACCACTGAATGTACAGAGGGTGACAGGAGGGAATAGGAGAGGATGGAAGGCAGAAAGGACGGAGACGAAAACAGAAATTCACATACACACACACACACCAAAACCACAATAAAAGCAAAAACGTATAAAAATAAATACCTTTACACTATAAAGAAAATCAATCATTTTCCCTTTGGCTGTCAGCTAACCATTCTAAATATTTCCCTGTTCCTGGGATAGCACAAAGGAAGCACTGTTGTAATGTTTACCGGTCATGAGCTCGGCCTGCAACTTGCAGCACTCATCCAACAGCAGCTGCACGGCATTTGCGCCACCACAATACGACGCCCTGGCTCTTCACGGCAGCCGCCACAGGAAGCCCCCTCAGGTGCACACGCATGCATGGACCACCCAAAGGCCCTACAGCAGGAAATCAACGAAGGCTCCCAGGGATGTCATCTGCGCTGGCTGGTTACTGAAGCCCAGCACTTGCCACCAAGTCAGTGCCTCAGCAACGGGTCTCTTGCCTTGTGATCCTGCTTCCTGCCTTGCTTTGCCTAGTCTCGTCCAACCTGCCTAACCCTGCCTCATCCAGTCCACAATGCCTTGTCCAATCCTGCCTATCCAGCCTGCTCCAGTCCACCCTACCTAGCCATGGATTGACCCTTCCTTCAGATCTGGACCATCCTCCTACAACGGACCATTGCTTCGGACGTGTGCCTTGCTCGTCGCCTGATCTTTGGCTTGAACCTGGAGATTGCCTGACTGCCGTCTGCCCTGACCTCAATTTGGCCTCTGACTCTCTTGTTTGCCCTATGGGACTGTTGCCTAAGTCTTGCTGGCCCCTGGAACCCAAGGACTCTACCTGCGGGGGAACGGGGCTGGTACAAGTGAAACTACGGTTCCGTTTTGGCCCAGGGTAAGTTTGCCACTTTCGGCCTGGGCCAGTGGCTTCACCTACTACGAGTTGCGGATACATCTTGAGTGGGTCAATGTGTTTGAATGGACCCTTTTATTGTGTGATTCCTGAGTACGCCGTTTGGCATTTTGAGGTAGGTGATGAAGTATATAGAGCGGATTTAGTTGTGCATTTTTGTCAAATATACAGTACACATTTCTAATGCTTGATTATAATTATTGTTTTAGGATTGCTTTATGAAATTGAAGGATCGTTTTGATCGTGATGAAATCATACGGTTCAGAAGTGTTAGTGGATCGAATTGGGGTGTAATTAGAAATTTTCTCTTCATGTGAGATAAAGTCCGTCCCTGAGGAAGCCCTTTACAAAAAAAAAAAAAGGGGCGAAACAAAGATCTTTGTAGGATTTATGGACTGTCATCTTTTGGATCTAAGGATTGTAATCATTTGATTCACGGAAAGTCATCATCACTTAACATGTGCTGATAATTATTATGAATTAATGTATTAATGTAAATGTACTTAATTAGTGATTGATATAATACATTTGGTGAAAATCATAGAAATATATAATTTTGATTTTAATATGATGTGTGTGTGGGAAAGTATGTGTGAGTTAGAGAGATTTTAAATGTTAATAAGGAGACAGAGAATACTGGCAGACTGGGGTCACTGCACTGGCTATATCTACTGTAACATCGGTTTGCTCCGTCTCCATCTGCTTTCAGGGGAGCATAACCCACTGGTCCCGATTCCATCTATTCGCACGCTAGAAAAAAAAGTTCTGTTTCAGGACTTCCAGGGCAGCAGCAAAAAGACTTTGAAGAAGCAACAAGGCAGTAAAAAGCACACAGAGGCCAAAAATAATAATCAACATAATAAAAAAAAACCGCAAGAGACACGTTCAAGTGGCAGCTTGAACAAAGAAAGATTGAGGGGCTCACGAAGCAGCGTGCACGGGAACTCTCGCAGCTGCTCAGAAGAGTCTTTACTGAGCTCTGTGTTGGTGCCATCAGATATTACCCTCACGTTGCGGCTAATTCGTGCCTGCTTGTTGACGGAGAAATCACTTAATAAGATCACTCCTTTTTCATTCCCAGCTGTTACACAGAGGAAATGACGTTCAGGAAGGGGATCCCTTAGTTACAAAGAAGCGAGTGGAAAGCTAGATATCAACAGGGGTCTACAGCATTGCCCTAGGAATGGAACTGGGCAGACTAGACGGGCCTTCTGGTCCTCATCTGCAGTCCCATTCTATGCTCTCTCTGCCACGGGAATCATGGAGCAACCCACTGACCTCACTGGACAATTCTGGTCCCAAAAAGCCACTAAAGGCTTGGGTGCCAAACCGTGGAAATCAGCTGAGTTGTTATGGATGTAAATCTAAATCTGATGAATGTTCATTGTGGATATCTTGAAAAGCAGACCTGTTTGTGTTTCTTGTTGCTACTTTCTATTCTGGCATTAGCAATGGAAAACGTGCCACGGACTGCATAATATTACATTTCCATTATGCACCGACTAGAACGATAAAGAAAAAGTCGTTTTAGCATGTGCACTGAGCGTACAAACTTGGAATTTGACAAGGAAACCGAAGCTTCTGACTTTCACCCATGACTTAGTGCTAAAGGGAAACCACTGTAGACTTATAAAACCTAAGAATTCTGGAATAATCAGAGAGAGAAGTGGACAGATCAATAAACCACCTCGTCAGTTCATGTAATAAGTGTGCAGGGATAGCCTGCATGGAGTGGAAGTTGCTACCTAGGGAAGCTTGCTGGGCAGACTGGATGGGCCATTTGGTCTTTTTCTGCCGTCACTACTATGTCGCAAAACAATATCTGCCAACAGATTTGATATTTTTAAGAGATAAGCAGCTCTGGAATCATTAATATACAAACTGGATTTTTATAATTCTCTGGCACTTATGAATTCGCCAAGAGAGATGCACAATAATAAAATATTTTAAAACAGGAAAACAATATCCTGAAGCCTGTGCCTCAGACAACAATGCCTCCATCTTTGCTGCTCATTCAGGATGTTGATTGCACAATTCCTGCCAAAACCTATTAATTACATCACAGGACAAGCTGCATCCCACAAGCCCAAACCACCGATCCTCTCATGTGTCAAACAAACCACAGGTCCAACCGAGTCACACAGACTCATGGGAAGATTAACAGTTTGGGAAAAACAAACACATTTACTGTGCTCGTAATCGTAGTTAAGGGTCCAATTGGAAGAGTAAGCAGACAGGGCTAGAAGGGACCTCCCACAGGCCAGCTGCTCCATTTTCTGGTCTTCAGGCTCGATCCACCGTCCTGTCCCTGAAACCTGCTCTTCCAATCCCTGGCAACAGATTCCACCACCTCCTTAAGCATCCCCCGTCCTCTCTCAGGCCGCAGTAGGATAGGGGCCACCTCGGCCACTATATTGCTCCCTGTGGCCGCGGTGTGATGGGCTGAGCCACGGCCACGTTGAGAGCCTCTCTTCCTCTGTTCTTGCGGTGTTCAGGGTGTCCCAGGCAACCGCCCAGCCCAAAAAAACTGGCCTCATCTTTAATGTTCGTGAACACTGCCATCAAGACCCCCACCCACTCTGGCTTTTCCTCCTTACACTACGTGAACTCAACCGCTCCAGTCTTCCTTCACAGGCCATGTTTTATGTTGACTTCTGGTAATTTCCACATCTTGCAGTTTGACGGATTCCCGTAAGGTAAAACTCTGATATGGTCCAATAGTAACTATTAGTTACCTATTTCTAGCAGTTTCTGCCCCTTCACGAATAATCATTTCCGCTACGTCCAGTCTCTGCTTCTCTAAACGTTTTACCGCCGACAGTAAGCAACTCCTACGTGATCTGCGTAGCGAGATCAGCTTCAACTTGACCTTGAAAGAGAGAAAGTGAAAGCCCACACAAGAGGGCCAACGGTCCGCTTTCTAAAATGCTCCCCGCGCCCCTCCCCCCCCCTCCATAGAAAAGGCACTAAAGATTGGTTATGCACGTAGGCCCGCACACCCAGGCACCTGGGAATGGGGCTCTGCTTAGCTCTACGCCACTGGGCAAGTCCCTTTTTTTTTTTTTTTCCAACCCCAAAAAGTTTCTACCTGCTTCTTTTGTGTTTCCAGAACAACTGGAACTGGGGCTGGGATCCGGCACCGTGAGCCTTTATTCACAATTACCTGGGGATTTTTCTGGACCTCTTGCGGCGCTGAGACAGCCAGCGTGCGTATGTGCGTGGGGGGGGGAGGGGGAGGTCACCCCTCCCCCCCCCCCCGTGGACGTGCACCGTCCGGTTCTCCTTCAAAGACACGGCCGCACGCAGCCAGAGGGGGGAGAGATTCCTTACGCTGTTAGCGGGGCGGAGGCGGCGTGGTGACCCCCGCCCGGTGCCCGAGGCGAGCGCCAGTCTTGTCCACCCCTACCAGCGGTCCTGGATCCCCTTCCCCCCCCCCCCCCATTTTATATCGCCTCCCAGCTCGCTAGATTTTAGTTTTACCTTTTCACAGGGCCCCGGTGCGCTAAACACGATCATTTTTAAAAGTGCACCAACTTTACTTTCCTGTTTTTAACTTTGCAACATGGGAGGCTCTTTTGCTCCAGGCCCACGAGAGAAGGCCCCTGTCCCGGGACCAGAAAGCCCGCTACAGACCCCCGCTATACTTACCTTTCTTGGCTCCTCCTGACTCCATGCCAGCCTGGGGTTCACCTCAGGACACTAAACCAGCTAAAGCCCCGCAATTTTTAAGTGGCCAGAACTGAAGACAGGAAGACCCAAGCATGGAAAGTAGAGTGGGGGACATCGGAGGTGCTGGAGGCTCTCTGCTCCCATGAAAGCATGGTTTGGGGGTGCCAGGATCTCTGAGCCGGGGTGCACCCAGTCTCATGTACCCCGGAGCTAAAGCTCACAGGGTTATTTTCTCCCCGTATCTTTATTACTGTAAGTGATTACACCGCATAAAGAGGAAAAAATTCATATCACCAAATACGCACATCCAAGACGTAACCTTACAGCTTATAACCGACATGAGGCTCACACTTCTGTGATTTATGTTCCCCATCACTTCCCTCCCGAGAAAGCATTCACACCCTACCCTGTCTGCAGGGCTCACCCAAACCCAATTACAGTAGGACTCCAGTTACTACGCCGTCTCAAGTCTTTTTCCACAGCTCAGAACGTTCGCTATGACCCAATACGTCTCTTTGTCAAAGCATTTCCATCGTTGCATGAGTCTGCATTTCAGTTTTCCGTACCAAAACGATGGCGATGCATCAGAACACCACGATTCTCTTTGCAACAGTTAAGAGCGACCCATAAAAATCTCGCTCCTCCTGCTGGTAACCGCGTATCTTCACCAAAACTGTGCAACGTGTCAACGCGCCACTCCAGCCAATGGTCTCATCTAATACATCGTGAATTTGTTTCCCATGCACTTGCACCTTAGGTCCCTCAGAAAAACAGAGCACAATCCGCCACCTGGTTACGACATTTTAAATAAGGGTCATTACCCCGAAGCTCCATTTGTGCCCCCCCTTGTTCTCGTTAAATACACCCCATGTGAGATCTTGAATTGTATCTCTCTCTCAAATTAGCCAGCCAAGGATTTCTCTACAATGCCGTAAACGCTTCATTCCATGTCAGCAACTTGAAGAATCAGATCTAAATCCTCCCCACCAACACCGCCAGTTTCTCTGATGACCGTCTTGAAATCTCCTACTCCGGTTCATCCAAATACACATTTTATTACATTTTGGCATGGTTTCCGTAAAACATTTCTTGTAGTAAAAGGCAATCTAGCGGTCATTCCCTTTTTGTGAGGCAGATGGCAAACTTGGGGATATTCCACTCTTCCCGCAGCTGTCAAAGCTCCTGGTGGACAAGTTGCCCCAAACAATACAACACTTGCTCTTTCCAGACCTGAAAGATGTGATCCCTTCCCCCCCCCCCCCCCCCCCCCGAAATTCAGGGTTCCCCATACATTTTTTTTTTTTTAATGCTTGAAATTAAAAAAAAAAAAATGTACTTCATTTCTGACTGAGAAGTTAACTTGCATTTCTGGGGCCAGCCTTAGTCTATGCTGCTGTGCCAGTGTGGACCCAGACCAGCGGGGTTCCTGGGTATTGTTGTCCACGGCTAGGACCTCTGCACCCAGGAGCTCCATGTCCGGGACCACAGTAGCCACCAGAAATGCCAATACGTTTTACTCCACTTCTGACCCAGGAGTTAAAATTTCCAGCATTAAAAAACTAAAAAAAATCTGTTAAACCTTCAGTGCTTTAACACACCACCTGCACTGGGGAGTAGTAATCCCTACACCTAAACAGGATTTGTATGGAAGCAGCTTGCTTCTTTTTAGCTCATATTGTTTGAATGGTAAAAAACCTTAAGACTTTAGTTTAATTCACAAAAATATACATGAAAAGGTAGCACACCTCATTACATTGATCCCTATGCCTGCAATCGAGCAGACAGATTGCCACTGCTCTAGCTCTGGTGGAAACTGCTCTTTCAACACACACACACACACACACACACACACACACACAGCGTGTTAGTCCAAAGCCTGAAAGCTAATAGCAACACAAACTCCCGTCATTACCAGGCATTCTGTGAAAGAATACAAAACCCTGCAAAATACACACAATACGATGCAGCCATTGCAAACCAGCACAAACACCCACCAAGCCTGCCTCTGACAAGGTGGCAATGTAAATACTGCAACACGCCCTAGTACACCAATATACTGCCTATTGAGAAGTGCAGATTGGGAAACAGAACAAGCTGCACTGATATAGAGCCCCACCTCAGCAGAATCCCTCCCCTTCACGACCCTCACCAGACACAGAATAAGTGACCACAGAGTAAAAACAGATATATGCAGACAAAATAAAAAAAAACAAAAAAAACACAGAACTGAAAAACGACAAAAAGCCAGACTCTGTATGCAATGCAACACAGGAGCAACCTAAAGAGAAATGCATTTCTTCCTGTTCTGTGCAACATGCAAACATCTCAAACTTGCACATTTCCCAAGGCTGACAGGGATAATGAACGACTCCCCACAAAAGACTGCATAACCCTAGGGGGAACGAGGAGAAGCAACAGCAAAATGCATGGGGTATCCTGCTCACAAGGCCAGAAACGAAACCCAACCAGGGACAATACAGACCAGAACCAAAGCCCAGCTATTGACCTTTCTATACACTGTAATTTTAGCTTACTGCTATTATTGCTACTATGTTGTAAATGTTCACCCTGATTTTTTTTTTTCATTTTATGTATTACTTTGGCAACATTACCATGCCAATAAAAAGTTATGAGTATCTGAAAGCTGGTCGTGCATTAGGTTGTCAAGTGTCAGGCAATAAACTTCTAGACATGAGCAGTTCCTGAGGGCCCTTACGTAAATTCTGTAAACTTTATATTGGTCAAATACACATTTACATGCCAGGTCGTAAGTTATTGACATTTTAAATTAAGAACCAAAAGTTAGATGTACAATATCATGCAGAAATTTTTAAATATTTTGAGCCGAATTTCCCTAGACATTCAATTGTAAGAGTGTCCCTTCCACTCGCTCTCCCTTACTCCCCCTGGCCTCTTTGCCCTCTCAGGCCTCAAATCCTCCACCTGCCCAAGTCTCTCTTCCCCTCCACCTCTAGGCTCAACCCCTTCCAACTCTATCCGGCACAGTCCCACAGTTTGACCCCGTTCTCAGTACTGCCCCTCAACCACGGCTCCTCTGTCTCTCCCTCTCTCACACACATGCTCACTCTCTCTCATACACATAAACACACCCTCATACAGGCTCCCTCACTCTCTCGCACCATACACTCTCCTCTCGCACACATACACACCCCCTCATACAGGGCCCTCTCTCTTGCAAGCTCCCTTTCTCTTTCACACATACATCCTCACACAGGCTACCTATGTCTCTCTCTCACGCACCCGTTCACACAGGCTCTCACACATACACAATCCCTTCACACAAGCTAGCACCCTCACATACACACAAGCTCCCAATCTCTCACACACATATACACTCCTTCACAATCTCCTCATATAGACTCCCTCTCTCTGAAACCCACACTCAAGCATCCCCCCCTGCTCTCTTACCTCCCATACTCTCTCTCTCTCTCTCACCCTCCCTCACACACATTCTCTCTCACAGAGGCCTTCCATCTTTGCCATGAGCGGAGCACGTCCCACAGCACACAGTATGCGCTCCGTTCACGGCATGCCGGGATCTCCTCTGCTATTTTCTGCGCAGAATTTGTCAGTAGCGCAGAATTCCCCCAGGACTAACCAATGGAGGAAGAGAACAGACTTAAAGAGGGAGAGATATCCTGCAAAACAAATCAATCAACCTCCTAGAGGTGGCATCTGGGATATGTTCTTGGAAGTGAGCACTTTTATTACTGGGCAGACTGGAAGGGCCAACTGGTCATCATCTGCTATCATTCACTAAAACTGGATACTGAATCGCGGGTTAGACTTATGCATCCAAAATGGATTAAAAACAGGGTAACCGCGGCCGCGCTTTACTGTATCGGCCTGTCAGTTACTGTATTACCTTCCTCCTGTTTCCTATAATTATATATATATTCGGGGTAAAATGCAAATCAAATGCACATCCAGTAATAAAACAGACATTCTTCTGGGGACTTGGTGTGAAGATCCGATGCTGAAGCTTGCAGGCCCTTGCAGCAAGGCTCTCCAGGATAAGAAATTGGTCATAACGCAAAAAATAAAATTTAAAACACATAACAGACACCTAAGAGACTGCCTGATCTACCAAGATTCAGCAAGACTGTCGCAAAAAGCAGTAAGACTGCAGCTTTGATGGAAGTGCAGCAGGCTGTTCAACCCTGCATGAAGCAAAACCCAATTATTGCCAAGGGATCTCCAAATCCTTTCCTTTGTGTGTATATAAATTGAGCTAATAGCTTGCTTTTCTAACAAGGTTACAGCCCCTAAAAAACATTTCTGCATCCTGCAGGCCCCCAAGCAGAACAGCTAAAAAGGCGCACAGAGTGCATTATTGAATAAGATGTTATTAGTATAACTGCGTGCACGGCCGATTCCTGGAAGCAGGAGGCTCTGGAACATACCAGAGTTCATTAGCAGGCAGTAACGAGGCACAGAGCCCCAGTCCGAGTGCCGGGGATGAGAGGGCTTTCATGAACCACCAGGATTCATAAAATACGGAAGTCACGTGGCCTGTATGAGTGGGCCACTTCTGGGAGAAGCGTAACTGAATACAGGCACCACCCCTGATGAGAAACCTGTCCCAGCAACTTAATATTGCACTGGAAATCAATAGAAGCATTCATTTAGGCTCTTCTATTAGTGCAGATCTGCAAGCAGAGAAGGGGAAAGCAGTCACTTTCATGGTCCACGTCTCCTGCCAGCTTTGCCTGTGGATGCAGCAGCAGAGACAAAGTGTCCTGGGTCCACGATTAAGATTACTTGGATCGAGCAAGGGAGCTACCTGTCTACCCTGCAGGACAGCAGGAAGGGTCTGACAGAACACGCCTCAATCCTTCCGCAATTTAAAAAGTGGTTTGACACCAAGGCCGATAAGAATGGCAGATCAGTGGCAGATCTGGGTTTGATTTCTGAACCCCAGGCCCGTAGAACATGGGGGGGGGGGGGAGGAGGATCTCTGCCACCGTTCTTACTGGTCCGACGGCGCCAACATCCTGGGTCCCTAAGAGAGGGTCATGGGCTGTGGCCCCTTGGCTGAGAGCCGACGCTGCAACAACTGGGCTAGAACAGAGCCGGGTTTAAAGAAAAAAAAAAGTCACCGGCAAAAGCCCAGATGGTTTAGTCGAGAATGAGGATTCACGCCACCTTCTGAGTCCCAGCAGAGACCGGTTCCAACCGGGCTGGAAGTCCAAAAGAGCAAATGGAAAAATATTTCCTGGTTGGAGGTGGGGGGAAGGGTCCCTAAACCAATTTCTGAAAAATGTACAGGAAGAAAGTTGAAGAAAGACCGAGATGTAGTTTCACACAGGCAGAGATCCACTCCCAAGGATTTCAAAACACCTCCAACGCCACCCGAAGCAGCAACCCGGTTAATGCCAAATTGTACCGGCACAGGGCTTCGGATATGATACCCAGAAGTCCTACCAGTTCCCCTCTACAGCCCTGGTTTAGGGAAAAAAAAAAAAAGTCCTCTTCCCCCAAGTTATTACGAAAGAAAAAAACTCTGCCGTAGCACAACCTCTCTCTACCAACCTGCCTGCTCGTTAGAAGGGGGAAACCTCAGCGCCGGGCTGACGGCCAGCGAGGGGCTCCTAACCCAAAAGTGCCAGAGCAAGAGGCTGTTCCACCTGCCCACAGCGTTTCCTCCTCCTCTGAGCCTGCGGCACAGATACTTCATGTCACAGACTCGATGGCTGAAGACAGACTGAACACAGCCTCGGGGGAAAGGAACGTTTTCCTCTCTCTCTGAGAAAATTAAAACACACACACACACAGGCGGTCTATCTGTGGGTCTTCAGGACCCCTAGAGGGAGAAAGTCCTAGGGGGAATCTGTGAAGATAAAGCCTTGGACCCCCTTATAAACAAGGCACACCCCTCCCCCCCTTACCTAGGCTTCCTTATCCCCTCCCCATCCCACCCCATTCCTGCCTTTAGGACCCTAACAAGGCACCACACACCTGTGACAAACACGTTCACGAGGTCACTGCTGAACCACCAAACCCCACCGTAACACACACACTGCTATCCACCTGGTGAAAGCAAACACAACCCAGTTTTAAAAGCCATTTCTCTCAAAACACTGTTCCTGAAGGGAGACCCGCCCTTTTTTTTTTTTTTGTCATCCCGACCTAATGCACGTTGGCACCTGTAGTGCCAATTTTAAATAGAAAAAGCAAGACTACAAATACCAGAATGCACTGGGGTGGAAATTCAAAACCATCAGAAATGGTCAGAGCCCTGGCAGCGGAACAAGGGGCTTATCTGGCTCTCCACCTTCCTCCTCCCTTCTCACCCGCTGGAGAGCTGCTCGTGGGAGGTTTCAGGAGGACAACGAGGCAATCCGCGGGCACCTCATGGAGGACCCCAAGGCTGTTTTCAGGAAGAACAGAAGGAAAAAAAAAATGTAAATGGGAGGCTGCCCAAGACAAAGGAAAAACTAGCTCGGGCTAGGGTTTTTGGGGGGTTTTTCCCCACCTAAGGAAATAGAGCAGTTTGATATGCCCCATTGTCTCGCGACACGGCGCACAGCAGAACTGCAGGCATGACCGAGTTTCAAACGAGACCACCAACTCTTTAAGCCCCAAATCAACTCTGTGACTTCGAAGTGCAAACTTCCCTAACGCTGCGACAACTCCCCTTACTTGTCTCTACTTTTTAAAGTTACTTAGTAAGGAAGGGCTAAGTCCACTGCTAAAAGACCCCCTACCTCGCCTCATCGTGGCCGTGACCTCCTTTCTTGAGGCGACAAGGATCACGGGATAAGCCGGGGTTCAGATTCAACAAGGGGGAAATCCAACGGGTTCGGAACCCATAAAGAAAAAAAGAAAAAAAAAAAAGAAAAGCATCAGGCCCCGGATGTTGCACAAAACGTTTGCAACAGGCGTGGGGCCTCCTGCTCTACCCCACTGACCCCCTACGGCCAGATGAACTTTCAGCACATCCACAATGAATACGCAAGTGATACAGTTACCTCACTATTTATCCCGTCCTTCCAAGATCGCTCAGAGCTAATTAAACATAAAAATGCTCTACTTCTGTTACACTCAAAACAAAGTCAAACAACATAACCAACAATCAACACAGGTTAGTACACAAAAAAGGTTTCTAAACAGCATCTAGGAGACATACGGTCAGATGCTAAGTGCACAGCTTGTGGTAAAAGTTATTCCACAGATTTGAAAGCGTATAGGAAAACCCGCAATTCTGGGTCATAACCAACTTTTAAAGATTTTCGGGGGTGAAACCAACTAGATAATTACCCTCTGGTGCCCACCTCCAATGGAGGTGGAATGCATGGAAACAACCACACAGCCAAATGGGGCTGTGCCCGTATCGAGCTGGGCCTTAAACGCCTTTAAGTTTATTACGGCAAGCAACCAGTGGAGCGTGGTCAGAACGAGCAAAACAAAACAATGTGCTCCGAACCACGCCTGGACGAGCAGGCTTGGCGGAGGCGTTTTGAATTAGCTGTAAAAAAAAAAAAAAATCGTCCTCTAGTTTTTGCTGGGAAAACCCAGAACAGAGGCAGTTACAGCAACCCATGCGTACCCCCTCGATGCCGTACCATATTGGTTCGGTCTGCCGGGTATAAAAAGGAGCCCGATAACTCTCAGCCATGGCAAACAAACAGAAGCCAGGATCCATCATGGAGGAGCCGTGTTATCCAAGGTTAGAGAGGTGCCACACTCTGCAGGCCTGGAATACACGCCTCAGCGTTTGCTTCAGTGGTGACCCTGTCCCGTTTCACACCCGGGAAGGGCGCTATACAATTTGTTTCTTCTTCACCCACAGTACCACTATATTTTTTGTGAGAATTTATTTTGTATGCATCTATCCAAAAGTTTAAATATCTCCTCAGACAGCAATCTAATCTCCCAAATGCCCCATCCCGGTCTACGCCTGGTGGCACATACAATCGAACACTGTCAGCAGACATCTGAAGATTTTTTTTTTTTTTAAAGTAGCTTTTTTTTTTAATTTTTAAATAATCTTTGATCAGGGCTCCAGGTGGAGTGAGGAAGAGTAGCGGGCCTTGTGACACTCCACAGGGTAGAAGATTTCTGACCAGGGAAACAGGCTTCTGTGTTCACAAACTGGGCAGACCATATACGTGCCTTCCCCAGTATTGCCTGTCGTAGCCAAGAGATCTAAAAGAATATCATCGTGTACTATGCTGATCACCACGCTTGTCCAAAAGAACAAGAATCAAATCGTTTGATTTATCCACCTCCGACATGCACCGGAGACCCAGTATATGCAAATCTCCTGCGTGCACAACCATCGTGGGCTATCCTGAAAACCCAACTGTCTGTGGGGTCCCCAAAGGAAGCCCTGGGGAAGAGCAATCAAGATTATGAAGCCACTAGGCCACTCTCCTTCAAGCTCAGCTAAGGGAATTGCTTTGGATAGCTCAGCTGTAAGGGGGTCCTTGGTTTGGAGCTGGAGAGGGATGGACCGATCCGGGCATGCAGATTTAAAAAAAAACATTTAGGCCAAAGCAGTGCAGGATTCACGTGGATAATATTTGCAGACAAGATGCTCACTCAGAAAGCCGCAGTACATATACAGATAACAGACAGCTGGCCAGGCAGCGCCTTGCTGGTAACTCGCACTGCATGAAAATACATGGACAGGAGAAGGTTACGTTATGGGATACAGAAAGAGATTCCCCTGTATGGCACTTTCATTCAAATAATATCTGAGGCAAACCTGACAGCTCTGTGCTGGCAGCAACTTGCTACAAAAAAAAAAAAAAAAAAGAAGAAATCCCAGCTCAGACAATTATAAAATATAAAGGCATGCAGCGCTGGATTGTTGTGTATTGTGTGTGTGTGTGTAATGCTCACATAGCACTGACTGAGATCACAAGGGAGAAAATGGTACACGAGGCAGGGCACAAGCACGAAAATCAGATAAACCAGGTCAACTTTGGGGGCAACCAGCACCGGGCGGCAGTTATCACAGTAAGAACCTTGCCGGCCAGACTGGATGGACCATTTGGTCTTTTTCTGCCGTCATTACTATGGTAAGAGCACAAGAGAAGCAAGGAGAATCCCTAAAACCAGGGGTCTCAAATCACAGCTCTCCTGGCAGATTCTGCAAGACTCGGGGGGCAAACCGGTTTATTAGTATCAGATTATAGGGAGGGAGGATACACAGGCACGGCCACTGACAGCCAGGTCTTTGCAGCTCAGACCGTGGTTCTCAAGTATTAAGCCATAAAGGGCATCAGGATCCACCTCGGATTAAAGCCCCAGTTAATAGGAGGCCGGCGTTGTTAAAAAAAACAAAAAACGGAGCCTTAATACAGGATCTGCGTTATTCCCGACCAGCAGAACAAGGAGCCACCGACGTTTTCACAGACTGAGTCCTAATGAAGTTGTAATGAACCAAACCTGCTGCTGCTGCCACAGATTGAAAACAAGGATGGCCCACGCTAAAGAAACAAGTGCATTGGTGTGAACAGATCGGGAGGTGTGTGAGCACGGTCAGGCTGAGAACAGGGGCATGAACGACTCTCTCTGCTGTCCAGATACCGCTCCACAACAACGCTCCATGAACTAACGAATTATATCTCCGCCTACAGAAAGCGATCGCTTATCTTCCTGGACCTGGTAAGGAAAAGGCAAGAACTGAGCGACCATCCCCAGTGAATTCAGCTTTCCGGGAAGCAACCACTTATGGGGGAGACAACCCTAGCAGGGACTGCTATACGGAGCCATTTCATGTGTGTCCGGGACACCGCTCCGGGGTCACCCGAGATGTAGATCGTGCATTTAAAGTTCCTTTTTATTCAAGTTTTAATACCAGATCAGAGCAACGAAAACCTGGATTGCTTTTAGTCGAGAACTATGGTGTAGTACTCTAGGATTCCCTAATGACCATAGATGGTCTGAAGGTAAAATTGTTTGCATTTATACAAACACACACACACACACACAAATCAGTTATACGCATAACCTCGTTCTAGGCGGCAACCGCACGCCTTTCTTCTTTACGGCAAACAAAGCATTAACAAAAGCCACTTCTGTCCCCTTGCGGTCGGTCCCCCCCCCGCCGCCGCCGCCGCCGCCTGCTGTAGTAAAAACAGGAGCCGTGCAAAACTTGCACGCAAAGCGAAACCCAACCAGGAACCAGCGCCGGCAGCAAAACACGACCCCATGTGATCTGCCGAGCCCCCCCCAACCGAGAGCCAAACGACCCCGACCACCCTTTCATAGTGAGACCTCGCCCCAACGAGGACGTCCCATGTGCACCTCGAAGCCGAACAATGCATGCAAACCGTAAGACGCCCGGCAGTGCAGGCTAAAAACCCCCAACGGGGTAACTTTCTTCCCCAGGCAGCACGCTTTGCATGCTTTTTTATGATTATTTTTTAGTTGCAACAGTTTTTCCAGCCGCCGCCGCCGCGCTTTCAGCTTTCGCCGGCAGAGGAAGCATGGCTGGGGAGGGAGGGAGTCCGCGCTCTCACCTGTGCCAGTCCCCCGGGAGGATCTCTGCAGCAGGAGGCTCTCTCCAGATGTTAGCGCTGGATCTCCGCCTGCCCGACTCCTGCCTTTGCCGTTCTCCCAGCCGCGCTAGCTCCGCCTCCTCCTCGGGCTCTAGAAGGAGTGGGCGGGGCATGGCAAAGCACTATGGGACGTGTAGTGTTTCCGGGGAGAGGGGGTGGGCAGGGCCCTATTCTGGATTTTGTCGGGGGCGATGGTTGGATAGAGAGGGAAATTTGCCGTTTTTGGGAGGCCGTTTGGGCTGGCACACAATTGCGTTCTTCCATCTCAAGCTCAGTACTGTATTGTCCTAGCTTGGTTTTTATTTTCCTCTTTCAATATTTATTGATTTTATCCGACAAAATACAAGAAAAAATTATATACATTCTAAATCTTCAAAAAGGAAAAAAATCACCAAATACTGTTTTGGGAAAAATCTACCAAAACGATAGCAATATGAAGTTTGTGTAATAAATGAAATTCTAGTCCATTAATGTAACGAAAAAGTCCGAGAAAGAAAAGAATCACACCAAAGTAAGAATCTCAACCCATATAATATCTCTCACCGGGTGGATTAACATTTATTTCATCAACCCTAAATTTCACGCTACCCATTTTAAGATGAAGCCACCGGTGGCGCCCTCTGTATTAGATTTTTAAACGTACACAAAGTACAACACCTTGCATTAAGATTGCCAGCTAGCTCCAGCTTTTCAGGAGAGGCTGATCCAGTCCTGATTTTACCCCCACTAAATGCAGGCAAGTATTGCTTTTCTTAGACTTATTTCAAGGCATTGTTCCCAAAAATCCACCAGGTTGCTCTTCTTAAGAGAGCCTATTTCAGCCCAGAACAAAACGAATCGGGGAGGAAGGCGAATTAGCCCCCCCCCCCCCCCAAAAAAAACAATGAACACCAACTGATGCGACCCTGCATCCCGCAGGGTACACAAAGGAGGACTGAAGCAAACTCACAGGTGGTATGCATGACTAGCTGCAAGGATGCCAGAGCTCATGAGCCTTGAGCAGGAGAAGTGGGAAAAGGGAGGAAAATCGCCCACTGCTTAGATGTTCCAGAGACCACCTGCATGATGGACCAGGGAAGAGGGGATGGGGAGGGGGTTGGGATGCCGTAACCCAGGCAGGGGGGCTTTGGGGTTGCTCCCAGTTGCCCACATGGGACCCCAAGCTTCTTAAGAGAGCTTGCACAAGGAAATAAGAAACTACAAGTCCCTGTATGCAGTGGGATAAAACCAGGACTGGATCAGCCTGTCCTGAAAATCTGAAGCCAGTTGACAACCACCCTACTTGCATATAGAAACACGTGGGGATCTACATAAAAAAATAAACAATAATTACACAATACTTGATATAGGGAAATAAAACCTAATATAGATTCCCATTACTCGGACATAAAATTAGGAGACCTGAGGAAACAAGTTGTAAAGAAACTAGCCTAACATGAGACATCCTGCTTGATTTGCTTGCCTTAAAAATTCACAAGTGACACATGCATCACGCACCATGGCACGAGTTCTGAATATTTGTATTATGTATATACACACACATGCGCATGCATGCACACACACAAAACAAAAGTTAATATTTAAAAGTATGTGGGTAATTTTCATAATTGTATGGTTTGGGGCTAAGTCCACGGGTACTTTTAACCATGGGCTTTGCACCAGTTCTCAAAGTGAAAGTATGAGCATATATTATTCCCTTTGAACCAGGTGTAGTTTTAGGCCTTTTTAGGGTTGGGCAACATTCAAAAGCTCTTTTGTCCAGGTAAATCAGTATTCACCCACATAAATGACTTTGTTCAATTGTCCTCTCTATGTCCAAATTATGTGTTTTTAACCAAGATGGCATTTGACAGTAACTGCTAGCGAGCACACCAGGGATATACCGCTTATGTGTAGGCTGCAGCTGAGGCATCGTAAGGGTCCGTCTAAGTCACCCCGGGAGAAGATTGACAATTCGAAACACTGCATCCTCGGGTTCATTTGTTTAGTTTCTGACAGCTGACCATTTCTTTTGTGGAATCTCACATGATAAGAATTGGGCTTCTGAAACTCGAGATACATATTCTGAAGCTTAGCAGCTAGCATGTTTCAAGAAGATTACCAGACGTGAAATCAAGTTAAGCTTTGGGACTTTTGATACATATTTTTATCTGCTAAACTGAAAAAAAAATTTTTTAAAAGAAGGATGAGATGACAAATATTACAGTCTCTTAATGAGCAATAATTAAAATTCCTTGAGCACACAAATAAGGGCTAAGTCATACAACTGATTTCTGCAGTCCCAGTGCTAGCATATGAAGGTCAGATAAACTCTCTTAATGAGGTTATAAATAAAATTCTGTGTGCACATAAGAGCACTGCTACTGTTAAGAGGAGTGAGATCTTGGTTAGAAATATATATTCTTTTTTTCCCCAAAGTTTCTTTATCTTATAGTACAATTACTGATTGTGATTTTACAGGATTGTTCTGGAAAGGGATCATGGTGGGATCATCATGAACACTGAGTTCAATTATCAAAATCTCAGGGCAAGGGGGAGGGGGATTGGGAAGGGAAGAGATGGTGGTCAGCCTACTGGCCTGAAATTTAAATGTGGGCGGGGGTGTGTGGAGGGAGGGGAGGGGATGCACAAGGCTGAGGGTTTGCCTAGGGTGCCCTGATTTGGTGTAAGTTAGCTCCACGGGCCTCGTTGGTATTGCAGAGTTACCTTCGCTATGTTACGAAGTGGGATTTGCAGGTTGGGGAGGGGGTCAGAAGAAGGGCCGCCAGGCTTGTGAGCCCGCGACAGAACTGCTGCTTAAAGGGAGCTCCTATCTGCGACTTGTAAAGGAGAATTTCCAGTGTTTCCTGCTGTGGAGAAGGAGACCTGCAACTTTCCCGGATACAGGGAAAATCCCAACTGTGGGAGCATCGCTAGGGGCACCTCTACTCCCATCCCACCCCATGGTCTGCAGATTCCACGACTGAAAAATCATTGACAGTAGGTTTGGATATTTCTTTTTGGGGAGGAGTCCCCTTTTCTATATGGATGGCACTGGGGAAAAAAATGTACCATCTACCAAGTCATCCATCTATGTCCTAACCTGTGCAACATGGAGGTACGTTTAGGGCTCCTACTTACGTACCTGAATTTAACACCGTGGATGGAGTAGGATGGTGATAAAAGGATAGGGGGCCAACCCCTGGTAAGGTACATTGGGAACGCAGAGCGTGCCAGGTGACTCCTTCACCACCTTTCCCAGGAGCGGCCGAGAGGCTTTCTTTAGTTCATTCAGCCGCGTCACATATTTCCACACGGCCCGTGTGATGCAGAAGAACCTGAAGTGCCCATTGCGGCTTCTGTTATTTTCAGCCAGTCAGCGACGAGCTGACCTCTCCTTGTTGAATATAAAATGGAGCACGACTCATGCCGCGAGGCAAAGGAGTTTAAGGGGGACCTCGCCATCCCACCCGGGAGCACGGCTAGGATGCTGGTGGTTGGCATGGTTGCATTGGTGAGGGTGTTGATAAACCATCCACGGAGATACATAATCAGCAGGAGATTGCATGGAACATAGGAAAAGTTATCAGTTTGGTGAGTCACGAGCAATCTGCTGGCAATGAATCGGAGTTGGACTACCAGTATCATGTTTGTATAGCTACTTAACCCAATAAACGGAAAAATAAAGAGGAGATCTGTTGAAATAAGTTCCAAATCCTGTCTGCTCCCGGATGTTTTAAAGATAACAGCAACCACACTACAAGCTTTCAAAGCCCTATTGAATAGGCCTTTGGTATAACATCAATTTTAAAGATAGAAATTATTTAGCGAAGCGAGAGACAGTATATAGGACACCCAAAGCAGAGTCTAACACAGCTTTTAATCTTTCAAAGGGGAATCTTGCTGCTCTCGCTATGCTGGGAGCAGCGTTCGCTGTTAAGAGAGAGCTGGACTTTGACGTAACAAGAGCTACAGGCACATTTCATGCTCCTGATGTGGGAACTTGATGAACTAAAGATGTGTGCATTCTCGTGCGTTCCTGAAGGCAAGTGAGTCCAATCTGATGAGTCCCAGGCTGTTCAGAAAGCAGGCAGTGAGCAGTGGTGGTCGCCACAGTGCCTCAGCTTGTAGCAGCAGTAATCCACACCTTCCTCCAGGGTTAGATTTATCTGGAGTGCCTTGTAACTCGCCCTGGACCAGCACAGATAAGGCGTGAAGGAAAGGTAACACAATAAACCAAGAGATAAGACGGCCAGATGTTGGAACTAGGAGCTAAAAATCTGGAGAAACCGTCCCCTACCACTCCGCACGCAGAGCGAGATGGAGCAGATCAGCTAATCCGCTGGTCTGCCTTTGTCCAGTTTGAAGACAGTGCTCCAAGCGTTTTACCCGTGCAAGTTGTCTGTCTGAAAATTGGCCCCCTTGCAGGTGGGTAAGAGTGCACACACACACAGTTCCATCACCCGCTTACTTTCACTCGCAATGTATGGAGGCATTCTGGGGCTGGGATTAGGTTTGGGGGGGGCGTAGGTTTGAGTTTTCCAAACTAGGCAGGTGCTTGCCTTTGGTCTGGGAAAAAGCATCTGCCGAAGAAGCAGGTGCAAACCCTTGCAGGGACTCTTACCTGGGGCAACTTTTGTAATAAAAGGACGTGCATCCTTTTACTTTGAAAACCGATGCAAAGACTGTGGGTGAAAAGTTAGCAGGGGGCTTTCGCAGCTGTGCGGGCAGTTGGAAAATTGTGCACAAGGTGTGGTTAATGTAAAAATTGCAAGTTGTTATGTGTCTGCCTCCAGCCTCTGGGAAAGACAGTTTAAATGGAAGAATACATAAAGCTCCCTGTGCCCAGAGTTGAGGATTTAAGATAAGGCAGCAACATAATCACATTATAGTAAATTATGACAGATGAAGACCAGGTGGCTGCATCCACTCTGCCCAGCGAGGTGTTTAGGGTTGTAAGAGATGCTCTGTGCAGATTACCTCCTCATCTTCTTGTTTAAGATTGCAGCCATCTCTCCGTAAAAGTCATCCCCATTGAGAAAAGTTACCACGTTACCCCACTGCATCATTCTTATTCTCTTGCCCCTAAGGATCCTCTGTGTTTATCCCACACCCTTCTGAATCCAGTCACTGTGTTTGTAATCATGTGATTTCTCTTCTGTAGTAGTGTATACTGTTGACACTTTTTAGAAATAATAAATAGCAATATTATCATTGGAGAGGAAGCATGACAGTGTGAAATCTAAAGGCCCCTACCTTTCACAGCTCCCTTCCCTCCCCTTCACCCATGCCCTGCATGAGGTATGCATTGAGCCAGTGTAAAAAAAAAAAAAAGAGCAGGCTATTACTTCCACGCCCCCCAAGGAAATATTTATGCAAATTGCTTTAAGACTGCATAATTACATTTCCAAAACATGCAACCACTGACAAACTGGCACCAGAGTGTCACAAGTATGTGTGTGTGTATGAAATGCACATGTGCAAACAGTGAAACTGGTTTTCAGTGTTCCAGTCAGAGCCGGTGCTTCCATTAGGCAAATTAGACAGTTGCCCAGAGCATCAAAATTTTTTTGGGGGGGCGGCAAAATCCTGCCAGCGTGAAGCCCAGAGAGGTGCTGTGCCAAAGCCAATATTGCCAGAAGAAGGGAGCATTGTGCTGGGGCACTGCAGTAGATAGGTAGGAGCGCTGCACTGGATCTGCCACCAGAAAGTAACTTGAGGGATGGGGATGCGTGACTGAAGGTTCGTCTAGGGCACCAAATATTCCTGCACCAGCCCCGATGGTGGATGGTGCAGGAATATCCACCAGATGGCTGGATTCGTGCTGAAAGTCATATTCATGGGATTAGTGCCTGCAGTATGGAAGTACATTGCTAGATAAATGCTGAAGACCAAGGGCACATGTTGCAAACTGACAGCACCTAGGGAAGCCCAACAGAGCCAGGGAAATTACTCTAGTGATTGTGGTCCTCTCCGAGTCAAAATAGAATTCATAAAAAAGACAAAATCTAAACATAATTTGTAATATATTTTATTTTTAGTCTAGGCAAGTAGGCATCTGAAAATTGACTTAATCATCTCTCTTTCAACTACCCCTTCATTCTTGAAGTTCCAGCAGGCTTCGGCTATCCCCGGAGAGCTCACGGTGGACTGGCAGATGCAAGCCCTCCACTTCCTCCTGAGCTGATAAGCTTCAGCGTCAGGTCTGAACGGCTTTCAGGATCTCCTGCAAACCGAAGAAATAGTGTGCCTGCTTCCCTTCCTGACAGAGATGCAATCCTGGAAGGAACAAAGAGAAGAAACATATCCTGAGCCTCTTGCAATAACAGGGAGACAGCAACCCCCCCCCCCGAACTAATCAATAGATCAAGGATCAATACTTCAGCTGAACCTATATTTACAATCGAGAAAGACAGGGAAACCGTCCGGATGAAAAGAGACACCGGCAAGTTCGGCAACTGCCTTGGGACTTTGCGGCATCAGGCAGGTAATGAAGAGTAAAATAAAATAATGAACTTGTTTTCACAGTAGGGATGGGGGGATTTGCTGAGCACAAAAGCACACAAAGATACGATCAGAAATATTAACTCACATTGCAGTTCTATTCAAATTCAGTTTGAGCCATGTTGACCAATAAAATATTGGATTCGGGCCCGTTTCCATATCATTACCATAGCATATTTGCTTATTGCATGCCTTCCCATAGATAGTGCTCAGGGTGCAAATAAAGTATCAAAATACAAATATAGAAAGTCAATAGAATTCCTAGAAATTCATTTAAACTGTTCCTTATCTTGTTTGTTGGAAAATAAAATAAAAGCTTAATTTCTGAGCAGCTGAACAAATAGCAGAACACTTGGACTGGGAGTCAAGTGAAAACTGTAACTGCAGATTTATACAGAGAAGGAATTTGCTGGAACTTATGAAACCTAATTATTCGCTTTGGTGCTTTTTTTTTCCAGTGGGGAGGAGAGGGCATAGTTTACTAGTTTAAAACATGACATCGCTAACTTGAAAAAAGGGTAAGCCAGCTCGCCCCCAGGTCAGCCAAACAAACAGAACCAGTCCTGTTTTGCCCCATTGCATGTAGGGAGTTGTAGTCCATATGATCTAAGGCACATCAATGGGGCAATCAGACCCCAAAGCCTCCCTGCCAGGGTTACGGCCCCTGTCCCTTTTCCCGGCCCTTGAAGACGGCCAACCCCAAACTCATGATGCCAACGCAATAAGGCACCTTGAAAGCAGGCCTAACAGTGGTGCATCCTTACCTCACTTTCCTCACCCCTTCTGTGCTCAGGAGACTGCTCTCTCAACAAATACCCCTTCCTGACTGGTAAATGAATCACAATATGATCTGAGATATTAGTTTAAGGCATTTCCATATTAGGAGCTACCACCCAAGAAAGAGATCTAGGCATCATAGTGGATAACACATTGAAATCGTCGGCTCAGTGCGCTGCGGCAGTCAAGAAAGCAAACAGAATGTTAGGAATTATTAAGAAGGGAATGGTGAATAAAACGGAAAATGTCATAATGCCTCTGTACCGCTCCATGGTGAGACCGCACCTTGAATACTGTGTACAATTCTGGTCGCCACATCTCAAAAAAGATATAGTTGTGATGGAGAAGGTACAGAGAAGGGCGACCAAAATGATAAAGGGGATGGAACAGCTCCCCTATGAAGAAACACTAAAGAGGTTATGACTTTTTAGCTTGGAGAAAAGACGGCTGAGGGGAGATATGATAGAGGTGTTTAAAATCATGAGAGGTGTAGAACGGGTAAATGTGTGACCGGCGCCTTGCCAACCAGCTGACCTGCCTGATGAAACACCGAAGGCTCCTGCCTATTATCCGCTCTCCCTCTCTACTCTATCTCCCTGTCTTTCTGCCCCCTTCCTTCCCCTGTGCTTTGTCTCACCTGATCGCTGCCTCTTTCTTTTCTTTGTTTTTTCTCTGTTACAGACACTGTCCCACGACGCCCCGAGGAACCCGGAAGAGCAACTGCGCTCCTCCCCCTTGGCTGATGCTTCTGACGTCACCGACGTCGAAAAGCGTGCCAAGAGGGGGATTTAAATTGCAGGAAGGGAGCCGGAGGCGCCGTGCTCCGGCGTCGCACACCGAAGGAGCGCAACAAAGGGGCATGTCCCTTTGTACGCCCCTTCATGCACCCCGGAGGAACCAAGAACAAACATACATTCCACAAGCCAAAACCCGTCAACTTGGAACATGGACAAGGACGGTGAAATATCAACTAAACATCCAATCATGGTCTGCCTGAATAAAGGTAAATATGAAAAAAATTATTATTTAAAGAACGGATTTAGACATATAACAAAAGAGGTAAAGAAAACATCACAAAATAACCTTATACAGACAAAAAAGGCACCTAGTGCTAAAAGCTCTGCCATAAATAACATGCTAATGTTAACATTCCTCTTAGTAAATGCACAATCGGTCACAAAATAATTCCCAATCATCGCGGATTTACTATATGACAATAAACCAAACTTCGTTGCAATAACTGAATCATGGTTTAAAAAAAATCAGACGTAATTCTAAAAAGTCAAATAGCACATAGAAATTACGCGGTTTTCTCAGTCCCTAGAATAAATAAGCGCGGAGGCGGGCTCTTACTAATCATTGAAAAAACCTTCAAATGTAAACTAATCCAAATAACACCCCCCCCCCAATCATGAAATTGCCATTTTTGATACTTCCAATTTACAAATATGCCTTATTTACTGCCCACCAAGTCTCCTAGAACTAAATATCTCACCACTAATTGAGTTTCTTTCACTTAGGGCCTCATTTTCCAAGGAGTTACCGCATGTGAACATCAAGCTAGGTGGAGAGAACATTGCACAAATCTCATCTTGGAGTGAGTTTCCTTACTCCGAAGGCCATCAGATCTTCACAAGAGACGACTGTTCTGTTCGTACGTCTCACGTTAAATGTGAAAGTGGCCCCTAACCCCCTACACTAATACTTAACCCTACCTCGAGTTACTAGATGGGCCTCCCATAGGGATACAAATACCTGGCTAGGGAGGGAGCACTATAGCAAG
The DNA here is from genome assembly GCF_901001135.1 of Rhinatrema bivittatum. Taxonomy (NCBI): domain Eukaryota; kingdom Metazoa; phylum Chordata; class Amphibia; order Gymnophiona; family Rhinatrematidae; genus Rhinatrema; species Rhinatrema bivittatum. The sequence continues at coordinate 28,443,448 of NC_042619.1, read as the reverse complement.
TCTCTCTCTCTCTCTCTCTCTCTCTCTCTGAAACAGGCCTGTTAGGAAACATCATGAACTGTGATATATACTGGCAATGTAGCCCAAATTGGGCTAATAGCACAACTTGCAATAACAGCCTTTCACATAGCTGATATTGCCATTTACAATACACATGCTTATTGGCATAAGGTCCACCCCTTTTTGGTATCGCATGCGATACCAATTCGATATTGGAAAATGAGGCCCTAAATTCCTTAAACCTCAAATCAAACTAAATTATAAACCCATAGAATTTAAGTATCGGCCACCTTTTAACATTGAAAAACTAATAGACAAACTAGAGGAAAATCTAACAGATATTGACTACAAAGACTGTAGTGCCGGTACGGAAACATGGTTAGACTCAACCAAAAAAATAGCTGATGAAATAAACCCCATCAAATCAATATGTAAAAAAGAGTCCATACAAAATAACCCCTGGCATATCGAAAAAATAAAAGATGCATAAAGAACTCTCAGGAAAATAGAAAAAAGATGGAGAAAATGCAAAACAACTGAAACCCTAACTAAATACAGAAAACAACTAGCTTATTACAAACAACTAATCTTTAATGTTAAGAAGGAATACTACAGCAGTAAAATAGAAAAATTTGCTAACAACCCAAGAACCTTATTCTCCATAGTATCAAACCTCACCAATGACAAACAAGAATCACCACAAAACCTACCAGAATCAAAATGCAATGAAATAGCCAAATTCTTCAGTGACAAAATTACGAACTTAAGAACCAAATTGCCATACACCACCAAACAAGAAATTAAAATGAAAAAAAGAGACTTTAACCAATGGTCGTCATTCATTGAAATATCAGAGCTGGAAGTAGAATCCATGCTAAAAAACCTAAACCCAGCTCCACACAAAATCGACTCAATACTAAGATCATAAACCTATCCCTAGAAGAAGGAAAAATGCCAGACATACCAAAAGGGGCAATTATAAAACCAATCACAAAGAAAAAAAAAGTGACCCCCTGATCCTGAACAACTACCGCCCAGTCTCGAATCTTCCCTTAATAGCTAAATTAATAGAAAAAACAGTACAGAAACAGCTAGCTGAACACCGTGGGGGTAATTTTCAAAGGAGTTACGCATGTAAATGTGACATACTATCGTAGCAATTTTCAAAAGCTATTTACTCGAGTAAAGTGCACTTACTTGAGTAAATCCTATGGACAATTCAATGGCATATATTGTAGCAATTTTGAAAAGCCCACTTACTTGAGTAAAGTGTATTTACTCGAGCAAAAACCAGTTTTGCTCGAGTAAATGCTTTTTAAAATCTACCCCCTAGACAATAACAACATACTATATCCATCACAACATGGATTTCACAAGCAATTCAGCACTGAGACACTACTACTCTCCCTAACAGATAACATTCTAAGAGGTTTTGATAGTGGTAGACATTACATTCTATTAATGCTGGACTTATCAGCAACATTCGGAACAGTAAACCATAAAATACTACTAAAAAGACTAGAAGAAATTGGACTACAAAGCAAAACAATAAACTGGTTTAGTTCATACCTAAACAATAGATTCTTTCAAGTCCAGATCAATAACATATTATCAGAAAAAGTCAAACTTAAAACAGCAGTACCGCAAGGATCAGCTCTGTCCGCAACACTCTTTAACATTTACATGTTACCCTTATGCCATCTACTCGCAGGACTAGGAATCTTACATTATATCTCTGCAGATGATATTCAATTAATTCTACCAATCGAGGACACATAAGAGAAAACATTAAACCTACTGAACATGTACCTAGACATTATAAAACAACTGCTAAACCGAATGGAACTTGTGATTAATATTGAAAACACAGAATTTCTACACTTAGAATGAAAAAATATCGAAATCATCCAAACTCCAATAATACTCAAAAACAACCAGAAAATCGAACTAGCTGAAAAAGTACGGAACCTTGGAATAGTAATCGATCCAGAAATCAATCTAAAACAACACATATATCACTAAAAGTAAAAGAAGGCTATGCAAAACTCATGATCCTCAGAAAACTAAAACCACTACGAACACAAGCTGATTTCAGAACAGTACTTCAGGCACTGATTTTCTCCAGCACGGACTACTGTAATGCTCTTTTACTAGGACTCCCAAATACAACACTAAGATCAATTCAAATACTGCAAAACACAGCAGCTAGGATATTAACCGGAAAGAGATGGAGGGACCATATAACTGAAACTCTAGCAGAATTACATTGGCTACCCATTGAGCACAGAATAAAATACAAAGCCTTATGTACCATACATAAACTAATGCATGACGAAAAAGCAGACTGGCTAAACACAGCACTATGGGTACACATCCCACACAGAAACCTTCGTTCAGCAAACAAAGCACTATTAACCATTCCTTCAGTAAAGACAGCGAGACTAACACAAGTCAGAGAAAGGGCCCTATCTTTAGCAGGCCCCGCTTTATGGAACACTATGGGGTGGATTTTAAAAGGCCCGTGCGCGCTGGCATAGGCCACCGGTGCGCGTAAAGCCCCGGGACGTGCGTAGGTCCTGGGGCTTTCGAAAAGGGGAGGAAGGGGGCGTGTCCGGGGGTGTTCCTGAAATGACGCGGCGTTTCGGGGGCGGGCCCGGGGGCGTGGTGCCGGCCCGGGGGCGTGGTCGAGGCCTCCGGACCAGCCCCCAGGACCGGAGGACGGAGTGGGGCTGCCGGCCGACGCGTGCAAAGTTAGAGGGGGGGTTTAGATAGGGCCGGGGGGGTGGGTTAGGTAGGGGAAGGGAGGGGAAGGTGGGGGGAGGGCAAAGAAAAGTTCCTTCCGAGGCCGCTCTGAAATCGGAGCGGCCTCCGAGGGAACAGGCAGGCCGCGCTGGGCTCGGCGCGCGCAGGTTGCACAAATGTACACCCCCTTGTGCGCGCCGACCCCGGATTTTATAAGATACGCGTGTATCTTATAAAATCCAGCGTACTTTTGTTCGCGCCTGGTGCGCGAACAAAAGTACGCGATCGCGTAGTTTTTAAAGATCTACCCCTATGCCTCAAGAGATCAGATTACAAAGAGATCTCAAACCCTTTAAGAAGAGTTTAAAAACATGGCTTTTCAAACAAGCATTTTCTAAAGAGAACGGAGAATAGAAAATATACAGGAAAGGCAGAAGAGTACCAACACACACAACCTACGTAATTATATAAAGATGGAGAATTTGAATTTTTACCTGTAAATAGTACCTGACAGATACACTTGGTCATGAACTACATTACTAATCAATCAATTTTTTTTTTTATTATGATATATTGTAACTGAACCTTTTGGCACCTGTTAGAATGTACAATAGTACCATTCACCAACCTTAATTTATGTGCCTATACGTAAACCGTTGCGATGGTATATAACTTACAGCTCGATACAGTAACGTGCGGTTGAAGATTTCCCGTCTGTAACGTGCTGGGAGCGCACAATACAGACGAGTAAGGCGAACCAGCGATACAGTCTCCAGTTTCACGCGTCCTTAGCGCTTCTTAAAATAGACACATAACCCTTTCCGCATGCAGCATGTATATGATGTGTAAATGAATGAATTAGCTGTATAATGAAGGAATTAGCTATTCCCCTCCGATACTGTAACGGGCGCTGATATTATCTCCTTAGTAACCCACTGTTTTGCCGCGGCCTTAACGTGTTAGTTTACCGCCTCCCCCTAGTAGGTGTTAGGACTGTGAGTCTAGTAACAAATCCATCGACACCGCTTAAGATACTCAAACACAATAAAACACAATAAAAAAAAAAAAAAGCGATACAGAGATGAGCGAGAAAATGTAATGCTGTGGGACACATAAAAACCTGTCAGAAAAAAAAAAAAAATTTTAAATACCTGTCACTTTCGTGCGGTCATCCAGGCAGCGGCGGGAGCCGGGTGTTTGATCGAGGCCGCGGGCGGGTGGGCGCGTGTTCGATTGGGCGGGCGGCGGCAGCGGCGGCAGGATCCGGGGGGCGGGTGGGCGCGTGTTCAAACGAGGCCGGGTCGCACAGGCGCGCATTCATTCACTGCCGGTGGGGGTTGCCGGAGGCCGCTTTCGCCGCCGGCTCCCTCCGCCTGAATTAATGCGCGCCTGTGCGACCCGGCCTCGTTTGAACACGCGCCCACCCGCCCCCCCCGGATCCCGCCGCCGCCCGCCCGATCGAACAGGCGCCCACCCGCCCGCGGCCTCGTTTGAACACGCGCCCACCCGCCCCCCGGATCCCGCCGCCGCTGCCACCGCCCGCCCGATCGAACACGCGCCTACCCGCCCACGGCCTCGATCGAACACCCGGCTCCCGCCGCCGCCCGCCTGGACCCACGCGGCCCTCCGGCTCCCACCGCTGCCTGGATGACCGCACGAAAGTGACAGGTATTTAAAAAAATTTTTTTTATAACACTTAGGTTTTTACATATTTTTGGTTTTTTGTTTTTTTTTTACACTTCCTGGTGCCTGTCATTTCAAATGTCATTTGAAGTGACAGGTACCAGCGCACCCAGGTTACTGTATAGGTGCTGTATTAAGCGCCTATACAGTAAAATGGGTTGCGCGGGCATAACCCTTCCCTAACGCTTCACAGCCGCGGCATGCATTTGCATGCGATTAGAAGAGAGTATCAGGCGCTAGGTCAAGAGAACTGTGCGTGCGGGGAGGAAGGGTGCGCCTGACACTGCCGCACTCTTTCTGCCGCGGTTTTAGAGTATCGATCTGTTAGTGACTGTATAGAAAATATTTTAAATAAATAAATACTCTTTTGGATAATAGGACTAGGGGGGCACTCCATGAAGTTAGCATGTGGCACATTTAAAACTAATCAGAGAAAGCTCTTTTTCACTCAACGCACAATTAAACTCTGGAATTTGTTGCCAGGGGATGTGGTTAGTGCAGTTAGTGTAGCTGGGTTTAAAAAAGGATTGGATAAGTTCTTGGAGGAGAAGTCCATTACCTGCTATTGAGTTCACTTAGAGAATAGCCACTGCCATTAGCAATGGTAACATGGAATAGACTTAGTTTTTGGGTACTTGCCAGGTTCTTATGGCCTGGATTGGCCACTGTTGGAAACAGGATGCTGGGCTTGATGGACCCTTGGTCTGACCCAGTATGGCAACTTCTTATGTTCATTTCAGTGTGGCCACTTGCGAGATGCAGTGGCTGCGAAGGATTTAACGTTATTTTCTGCATGCCAGGGTGGCAGCCACCCTCGCAGATTTTTCAGAACAATGCTTTAAATTGGTCAATGGGGCAATCAGACCCCAAAGCCTCCCTGCCAGGGTTACGGCCCCTAACCCTTTTCTCGGCCCATGAAGATGGCCAACCCCAAACTCATGATGTCAACGCAATAAGGCATCTTGAGAACGGGCCTAACAGTGGTGCACCCTTCCCTCCACTTTTCCCCATCCCCTCTGCGCTCAGGAGACAAAAGGACCATCCCCCCCCACAGATACCCCTCCCTGTCTAGTAAACGAGTCTCACTAAGTCCTGTGATATTAGGCTTTCCTTTAGTGTGGCCACTTGTGGGATGCAGAGGTCGCAGAGGACTTGACATTAGTTTCCGCATGTGATTCTTGTTGGGATTAATGCCTTGAAATAGGGTCAATGGGGCAATCAGAACTACATCCTCGTGCATGCAGCGGGGCTAAAGCCAGGACTGGATCAGCCTTTTGGGTCAACCTGAGGTGATCTGGCAAGCCTAACTCAGACTCCAGTTTATTGTTGCCTGCACCGACACCTCATGCTATGGTGCTGCTGTCAACCTGGGTCTTTTTTTTTCCTTTCCTCCAATTTTGTTCTTGTTAGAAACAAATCCAAGGGAAGAGAGAGACTAACAACTCATATTTGCTGCTTAGACAGGTCCTATTCTGTGTGGAAAGGGGGAGCAAGAACTGGTGTTGTCACCTCACCTCAGGCCGATCCAGTCCGGCTTTTTGCCCCACTGCATGGATGGATTTATAGTTCTGATTTTTTTTTTTCCTTTGTTGAACTACAGATCCCTGCATGCAATAAGACAAATCAGACTGGATCAGCCTTTTCGGTGAACATGGGGTGAGCTGGCGACCCTACTGGAATGGGGCAAAATGAGAACCTGATCAGCCTCTCCGGTTTGGCCTGGTGTGAGGGGAGAGAATGAAAAAGCAGGCCCTGGGAAAAATTCAAATATAGCAGGGGGGGGGGGGAAACTAAAATAAAGAGCATCCCACCCGTTACCGAGGTGAATGCAGCGGGTTAGACAAACCGGAGACCTGTGCTTGAGGCTGGGTGAGTAGCTGGAGGGAAAATGTTAAAGCAGAACTACCTGTCCTGCCAAATCCTACACTGCCATTCACTGCTCAGTTTCCAGATGTTTCTACTTCTGCAGACAAAAAAAAAAAAAGAAATGTTTGCTATAAATCTCTAAGAGCCTTATACTTAGACAACTTTCCTTTCTGGGTGTCTGACAGGGTAAGTACCATTCATTTTTGTTTGCTTCCCTGTCTCCCTGAGGCTCCTGCTCCCAGTTGCAGAATTAATACCGTAGTGCCTTGATATTCACTCACAGTCCTCCAGGGCCACCATAAATATTCATGAGAGATTTGCATGCAGGCTGCCCTCCATTGTATGCAAATAGATCTCATGCGTAGTCATTAGGGAAATCGTCTTTGGTTTCAAGGGCTACAAGTGAATACTACTGCTGTAGCAAATCAGCTCCTTAAGCAGCCATATTAGGCTCAGAAGCCGCACGCATGCGCAAGCTTCGTGCTCATCTGCTGTACATCCAGCAGGGGGCAGAGCTTGCAACCCAAACCCTGGCCTAGCAAGGTATAGTGTATGGCAGGGGTGCTCAAACCAGTCCTATGGGCCCCTCCCCCGCCAGTCGGGTTTTCAGGATATCCCTAATGAATATGCATGAGAAATATTTGCATACCACAGGAGGCAGTGCTTGCAAATAATATTTCCAAAAAGCTAGGGAATAGAATAACATCCAATAATTAAGAGCTAATACAAAATTTAAAATTTTTTTTCAAACATTAAAATATTTCAAAATGGCAGTAACGTAGACACCCAATAATTAAAACTAATAAGGATAGAAAATTCACTGCTCTCCATACCAGAGAACATTTTGTTTCCAGTCATCCTGAGTATGACTGTTGCGTCCGTTGGTCTTTGACGTCTTCGCCCCGCCTGCCTCATCTTAATCTCGGCTCCTCCTGCTTACCTGGGCAAGATGGCCGCCGCAGCGTTGTCAAGCCAACCTCTCTGGCATCCCCGGAACGGCTATGGTGCAGCCTTCCGCCATTGCTCCTCCCAGGTATCTGCTAGGGTGCGCATGCACGCGCAACCCACGTCTTTGTACCATCCTTGGCGCGAACCTCGAGGGCGTTCCCTCATGCTGACGTCACGCCATCCGGGTATATTACCTTCACTCATTTGCTAGCTCCTCGAGTTAGCAAGGACTCGAATCCGTTCCTGTCTACGCTACTCTGCCGCTTCCGTGCTGCCGCAGGAAGCTCTCTCTCTGCCCTTCGGGGTAATTTCTAACTTGGGTACCCGCTCCTCGGGGGCCTTCTGCTTTATTTCAGGTGCCTTACAGGGAATAGGTACTCGCTCCTCGAGGGCCTGCTCTCCCTGCCTCGGTGCCTGTGTTTTGTGCATTACGAGTCTAGCCCAGTGCTGTGGCTCCTCACTGGGCTCCTCCCCATGGGCGTGTTCATCTCCACAGCACCCAAGGATCCACAAAACACACGTTTCCATAACAATGACATGGATTAGTGGGGCAGCACAAACTTTCTTCACGCACACACACATCTAGACAGGCTCCTACAAACATACACACACACCCCAGGCAGGTTCCCATACACACACACACATACACACTAATCAGGTTCCTACATACATACCCACACACACCTGTCAGGCTCCCATTTTCACATACACACACCAGTCAGGCTGCTGTTCACATACACCCACACACATATGCACAAACACCCAAGTCAGGTTCCCATGCACACATACAAACACACTCCATTCAGGCTCCCATACACACACACACTCCATTCAGGTTCCCATTCACACACACACACACACACCCCAGACAGGTTCTCTTACACACACACCCACCCTAATCAGGTTCCTACATACATACCCACACATACCCCAGTCAGGCTCCCATTTTCACACACACACACCAGTCAGGCTGCTGTTCACACACACATATGCAAAACACCCCTGTCAGGTTCCCATGCACACATACACACACTCCATTCAGGCTCCCATTCACACACACACACACACACACACACACCCCAATCAGGTTCCAATATACACACACCACACCACACCCTCCAGTCAAGCTCTCATCCACACATTCACCCAAACCCATCAGGCTGTCATTCATTCATTCACTCACACACACACATACCATCAGGAGCTATTCTGCTGCTCCTCCCTGTGCATCGCAAGATCAGCATGGAGCACGTGCTAGCCCCATGCTTTTTGAATAGCGCATGCTGGCACCGAGGAGGAGCAGGAGAATGGGCTCCCTCTTCTTTCTTCAGTTGTTGGTGGGATGTGGTCCACCAGCGGCCTCCTGGGCCTCTTCCTCTTCTTGTCTGTCAGTGGGATGTGGGCTGGTAACCTTGCAAGCCTCTTTCTCTTCTCAGCCACCAGTGGGAGGGGTCCACTGATGGCCTCATGGGCCTCTTCTTCTTCTGGGCTACCGGTGGGATGGGATCCACCAGCGGCCTCATGGACCTCTTCTTCTTCTCAGCCGCCAGTAGGATGGGGACCAATGGCGGCCTCGTGAGCCTCTTCTGGGCCGCTAGTGAGATGAGGTCTCCAGGTGGCCTTGCAGGCATCCTCTTCTTTCATTGCCCCCCCCCCCAAGTGTGCCGCCCTGTGCAATTGCACAGTGTGCACACCCAGTAGCACCAGACCTGCCGCCAAATAGCAGTCCTATATTTATCCAACTGCCTAAGCTGGATAACACGGAATATCAGCATTTATCTGGCTAACGTAGCCAGGCAAGTGTCCCCGCCCCTCACTCAGCTGATTAACCTTTTAGCCAGATAAGAAGTTGGAGGCTACGTGGCAGCTGCTGGCTGTGCTGAATATTCAAATAGCATTACTTAACCAGCTAAGTGGCACTGAATATCGGGCCTTATGTTTTTTTCCCTGGAGCTAAGCAGTGGATGACTTTGGGGAGGAAGTGGGGGAAAGGGGCATTCAGTGCAGCCTTAAGCAGCATAAGAACTGTGTTTGCTGAAATATTGCCTATTTTTTCAATAAACGTTTCTCTTGTTTTATTTTTGTGGACTTTGAGCAGTGTTGAACTGTGAGAACTTCTTAGTGGCCCTCGCAGGAGTGTTCCTGCTCCACTCCACAAGAGCCCGTATTCACCCACCCTTTCTGGAGTGGTCCAGTGCTCACCCGAGCTGGGAGGGTGGCCCGCTTACCCCAGGGGAGGGGGCAGCTGCAGCAGGACCTGCACTGCGGAGCCTGCATGTGCTGAACTGGTGAGAAGAAGAACTGGAGGGGAGAGCCTATGACAGGCTAGGAGTGGACCCTAGCCTGTTCTAAGAGTCTCCCCTCCAGGAAGGTGCGACCAAGAGGCTTACCCTCCCCGTGGTGGGCTGCAGGCCACAGCAGGGTCGGTGTCCGGTTCAAGGCGGTGGCAGGTGGCAAGCAAGACATAGTCAAGGTCTGATCCCAGGTCATGGAAGGTAGCAGGCAAGATGGGGGTCAGTGTCAGGTGCAAGGTTGTGGCAGGCGGCAAGCAAGGTGTAGTCAGGGTCCGATCCCAGGTCATGACAGGCAAGGCAAGGCCAAACGTTCGTTCCGAGGTTGTGACAGGCAGCGAGCAAGGCGACGTCAGAAACAGTCCAAGGTAAAAGCGATGAGGCAACTGAAAGGCAGGAAAGATGGGAGCAGGGCAGGACAAGGTTCAACGCACTCGACGGGTCAGGCGCTTGACAGGAGACCTGTTGCCGAGGCTATGGAGAACTGCCCAGAAGGGCATTCGTTAATATCCTCGGGTGACTGACATCACAAGCGGGTGCCATGGAGCAGTTCCCGCCGCGGGAATATTAAGAATTTCACACGACTTCAAAATCATTCATCATCACTGTGCTAAATGCTGAATGGTAAAATGTACGAGGGATTGGCATTTTATTCAAGCATGCTGGTCAGAAAGAAAACAGTCTTTACGACGTTTTTGCTCTACTACCCATGAAAAGGGGGTATAAATCCTTGCAAAAATGTATGTATCACATTGGTTCAGTTTTGCGAGTTCTTTCTCTCCTAAAAGAGGATTTTCTAAGCCAGTGGTTCTCAGCCAGGGATACTTGTGCCCCTGGGTTACCTGGAAGCCTGCCAGAAGCCAGAGGCCACGTGAGAAGGGTGAGGCCGAACTTCAATAGGGTCAGCCACCTGCCCCTGCGCAGGGAGAGCCGGTCTCATTGGTCTCGGTGATCCCTTGGCAGCACCGGTCTGCATTCCAACCTAGAATTCACCATCTGCTATTTTTGGCATTTTTTTTTTTTTTTAATACGAGGAAAAGTAAGGCGGTTAGAAAAGTGTCCACTTGTAATATTCATCCCTCCACCTCCCTAAAATGGGCTGACACTCGCTCTCCCATGGCACAACTCCCTCCATTTCTCCCCCAAGCTTCAAAATAGCAGAACACTTGAACTGGGATTCAGGTGAAAACTGTAACTGCAGATTTATCCAGAGAAGGAATTTGCTGGAAACTATGAAACCTAATTATTCGCTTTGGTGCTTTTCTTTCCAGTGGGGAGGAGGGGGCATAGTTTACTAGTTTAAAACATGACATCGCTAACACGAAAAAAGGGTAAGCCCCCAGGTCAGCCAAACAGTTCCAGTCCTGTTTTGCCCCATTGCATGTAGGGAGTTGTAGTCCATATGATCTAAGGAACATCAATGGGGCAATCAGATCCCAAAGCCTCCCTGCCAGGGTTACGGCCCCTGTCTCTTTTCCCGGCCCATGAAGACGGCCAACCCCAAACTCATGATGCCAACGCAATTAAGGCATCTTGAGAACGGGCCTAACAGTGGTGCATCCTTCCCTCCACTTTTCCCACCCTCTCTGTGCTCAGGAGACAAAAGGACCATCCCCCCACAGATACCCCTCCCTGTCTAGTAGACGAGTCACACTAAGACCTGTGCTATTAGGCATTTTTTTTGAATAGTGCATGGCATTTTTAATTTTTTTAATACGAGGAAACGTAAGGCGGTTAGAAAAGTGTCCACTTGTAATATTCATCCATCCACCTCCCTAAAATGAGCTGACACTCCCTCTCCCAACTCCCTCCATTTCTCCCCCCAAGCTTCAAAATGGCGTCAGCTTGTCAGAGAGATTCAAAAAGACACCTCAGCTACCCGAGCATCGCCAGCTCCGCCTTAACAATGGCGCTTCCTGCCAGCCTCCGTCTGAATTCCACCACTTCAGCAGATCTAGCAGGGAAATGTCGAAAGAAAAGCAGATTGAAAGCACCGTGAAATGTAAATAGGGCAACGTTTTGCGGATTTTGAATTTTTGCGACCCTGGGCATACACAAGACATCTCAAACGCGAAAGGGGGGGACGGGACAGTAATTATTAAAAAGCTGAGAACCACGGCTCTAATCAAACTAGATTACACGCCAGGTTAAATAAAGCTGGAAGAAGATGAACCCAGGAATGGAATATGACAGCAAAGTTTAGAAAGAGGAAAGCAAACAAAGACAGAATGATCTTTTTTTTTTTTTTAAAGGGTCACTCTAATAACAGGCAAAGTCAGAAAAGCTGAGTTATAGCAAAGCGCGCTTATATGGCATCTAACAAACCTTCCTGAAATACCCAGAAAGTAATATTTTGCCGTATCTGAGAGGAAGAAGGATGTGCAATCCCTGGCCGGGCCCTTCCTTTAAATAAAGAGGTTCACACTCAGTAGCAGGGCCGAGTCCCTGACTCATTCGCCCTGCTCCCCGGTATGGATTCTCCATTGAGGGGAAGGATTAGTTCCTATGCGCCGGCGGGGGGGTGGTCGCGTGTTAAATCTAGGCCGGGTCCGCACAGGCGCGCATTCACTGCCGGTGGGGGCTGCCTCTCCCGGCAGTGAATGAATTCATTCATCCAGGCGGAGGAGCCGGTGGCGAAAGCAGCCGGCTCCTCCGCCTGGATGAATGAATTCATTCACTGCCGGTGGGGGCTGCCGGGAGAGGCAGCCCCCACCGGCAGTGAATGAATGCGCGCCTGTGCGACCCCTGCGATTCGGCGCTCAAGGCAGTCACATGCCGTGACGTCACGCCTTGAGCGCCCAATCGCAGGGGTCGCACAGGCGCGCATTCATTCACTGCCGGTGGGGGCGATTGGGCGCTCAAGGCGTGACGAATCGCAGGGGTCGCACAGGCGCGCATTCATTCACTGCCGGTGGGGGCTGCCTCTCCCGGCAGCCCCCACCGGCAGTGAATGAATGAATGCGTCACGCCTTGAGCGCCCAATCGCAGGGGTCGCACAGGCGCGCATTCATTCACTGCCGGTGGGGGCTGCCTCGGCAGCCCCCACCGGCAGTGAATGAATGAATGCGTCACGCCTTGAGCGCCCAATCGCAGGGGTCGCACAGGCGCGCATTCATTCATTCACTGCCGGTGGGGGCTGCCGGGAGAGGCAGCCCCCACCGGCAGTGAATGAATGCGCGCCTGTGCGACCCCTGCGATTCGTCACGCCTTGAGCGCCCAATCGCAGGGGTCGCACAGGCGCGCATTCATTCACTGCCGGTGGGGGCTGCCTCGGCAGCCCCCACCGGCAGTGAATGAATGAATGCGTCACGCCTTGAGCGCCCAATCGCAGGGGTCGCACAGGCGCGCATTCATTCATTCACTGCCGGTGGGGGCTGCCGGGAGGCAGCCCCCACCGGCAGTGAATGAATGCGCGCCTGTGCGACCCCTGCGATTGGGCGCTCAAGGCAGTCACATGCCGTGACGTCACGCCTTGAGCGCCCAATCGCAGGGGTCGCACAGGCGCGCATTCATTCATTCACTGCCGGTGGGGGCTGCCGGGAGAGGCAGCCCCCACCGGCAGTGAATGAATTCATTCATCCAGGCGGAGGAGCCGGCTGCTTTCGCCACCGGCTCCTCCGCCTGGATGAATGAATTCATTCACTGCCGGGAGAGGCAGCCCCCACCGGCAGTGAATGCGCGCCTGTGCGGACCCGGCCTAGATTTAACACGCGACCGCCCGCCGGCCGTCTCGAACTAACGCGTGTCCCCCCGCCGCCGCTGCCGCCCGGAACAGGCGCCCACCCGCCCGCGGCCTAGATTTAACACGCGACCACCCGGCTCCCGTCGCCGCCGGCCGCCTGGACCCACGCGGCCCTCCGACAGGTATTTAAAAATTTTTATTTTTTCTTCTGACAGGTTTTATGTGTCCCACATCATTACATTTTCTCGATCATCTCTGTATGGCTTTTTTTTTAAATTGTGTTTTATTGTTTTTGAGTATCTTAAGCGGTGTCGATGGATTTGTTACTAGACTCACAGTCCTAACTCCTACTAGGGGGAGGCGGTAAACTAACATGTTACGGCCCCGCAAAACGCTATTTAATAGTTCAGCCACACATGAAGGAGGACACAAGAAAGAAACTGTGCCAAATTATTTCTGTTGAGAAAAAAAAAAAAGCAATTCGGTAAAGATTGATGTTGTGATAGCCTCAAGGAGCCCTGACTTTCAGCTCGATCCAGTAAAGTTCAGTTGAAGATTTCTCGTCTGTAACGAGCTCGCTGCGCACAATTCGGACGCGTAAGGCAAACCAGCGATACAGTCTCCAGTTTTGCGCATCCGTAGTGCTTCTTAAAACAGACGCGTAACCCTTCCCGCACCCTGCATGTAAATGAACGAATTAGCTGTATAATGAAGGAATTAGCTATTCCCCTTCAATACCGTAACGCGCGCTCAGGTTCTCATTAGTAACGCACTGTTATGGGTTCCCTTGATTTCTGCCTGGGTCCCTCTGCATCTCCTTGGACTTTAGGACTCGCTCCTCCAGTCGAGGGAAGAGATGGGTGGCACAAAGGACCTGCCCGTGCACCGAGCCTGCGGCGGGCCCTCTTCCTTCTCCCTCTATGGTATCTCCGTGTGACCAGGCACATGTACCAGCAGGGGGGGGGGGGGGACTCTCTCGGAGTCCCCTGTGGCTGTGCACATGCTGCGAAGGCTACCACTGACGAGCCAGTTGACTCCAAGAGAAAACAGGAACGGATGGATCCAGGAGGTGAGTGGGGAAAAATGGGGGGAACAGGGAGAGAGGACCAGGGATTGAGCTGAAGTGTTGGAAGAAAAGAGGGCCAGAGAACTGTTACTGAGGTGAGTTCTCTCTCTTCCCCTTATTAAGTGAATGCCCTCCCATAGCTGTCTCTGCCCATTACTCCACACCATAACCTCTCAAGCTCCTGCCTCATCACTAATCCACTGCTGGGAGGGGAATCCTCTCTTCTCCTGCTTCTCTCTCTCTCTCTGTCCCTTCACCAGCGTGGGGAACAGCACACGCTACACGCTAGCGGATAATAGGACAACATTCAGACTTTGTTTTATTCTCTTTCCTAGGTTTGCGTTTATGAAGGCGAACCGGGCCCGTCCCGTGTTCGCTGAAGGTAACACGGGATCGGGCGGAGGCAGGGCGGGCGAAGTTGGGGGAGGGGGAGTCAGGTAAAGGGGGGGGGGGGAGAGAGAGAGGAGCGAAAGGGGCCAATGGCAGGGCAGCATTTTTCAAAAGGCTGCACGGTCATTGGGGCGCGGAAAGGAGGAGCGCAGTGCTAGCTGGGAGCAGCCAGTAAGGGATCCGGCAGCGAAGCAGGCAGAGGTGTTTGCTTCCCTCCCTCCCGCCCATCTGTTCTTTTGTGCTGTCGTTGCGGAGGTGGTTGTCGCAGTAGGTGGAAACCCGAGCCATATTTCAGTGTGTATTAGTTCTAAGGGTGAAAGGGAGCGTCGCTGGGGGGGTAATGCTCGTGCAGTTTGGGGCTGCTGCACGAGAAGGCCTAAAGAGCAAGAGGGGGCCGATGCTCAGGCCGCAAGCCTACCCTCGCCGACGGCGTGGCGGGGTAGGAGGAAAAGGGGGAGGCTCCAAGCTGCTTACCATTGGGCCGCGATGGCAAGCGAAGAATGGCATGCGGCAGGTGGTGGAGGGGGAGGGATTTAAGTTTGGAATATTGTTAATAAAGGCTCGGGTTAGGTTTAATAAACTGCGGCCTTATTTTGTTATGCCATACAGTTGTCATGTCTAATTTGTGGAGGGTAAGGGGAACAAAGGCTGAGTGCCTGCCTGTCGACAGGTCACGAGTACCTGTGTTATGAGAATGAAAGGGGTAAAAGGTTGTACTGAAAAATACGGACAGAAGCATCTGCAGGAGTTTCAATCAAGCAATTATTGCGAAAACGTACAAATTCCAATTGCAGGTCAGTAGGTGGCAGCAAACCCTCAACCTTCCAGTGCAGAGAGCCTGGTCAAAATGAAACTGTGACTGGTGAAGGCTTTTGGGTGACTTTATAACTAGAGCTGGGTCTAAAAAAAAAAATACATCGGTACAGGGAACAAATGAGTTAATGAACTTGGTTTGGTTTCTTTTCAAATTAATTTGGACCACGGAAATTGAGACTGTGGGTACAAGACACGTTTGACTCCCTCCCCTGGCTTTCCAGAAACAAACACTGAGCATACCTGGGAACTCTCCGGATTCTAAAAGATTTACCATACCTGGGAACTCTCAGGATTTGGCCCGGAGACTCCGGAATTCTAAAAGAATTACCATACCTGGGAACTCTCTGGATTTTGCTCGGCATCTCCGGAATTCTAAAAGAATTACCATACCTGGGAACTCTCCGGATTTTGCTCGGCATCTCCGGAATTCTAAAAGAATTACCATACCTGGGAACTCTCCGGATTTTGCTCGGCATCTCCGGAATTCTAAAAGAATTACCATACCTGGGAACTCTCTGGATTTGGCCCAGAGACTCCGGAATTCTAAAAGAATTACCATACCTGGGAATTCTCCAGATTTAGCTTGGAGACTCCGGAATTCTAAAAGAATTACCGGGTCTCCGGGCCAATACTGGAAATCTCTGGGTGCTGCAGCAAAACCAAACTGCCTGGACCTGGAAAGAAGAAAGGAAAGTCATTGGTCTTATGCGGCTGAAAAAGGAGTAACTCGGCAGTGATTTCTACCATCTCCGGACCTTTTTAACTCTTAGCTTCGCTTCCTCGTGACACCGCCTGCTCCTGCTCAGCCTGTTTCCTGTATCCAGCCACTTGCCCACCCCATCCTGTTTGCCTTGGCCAATCAATATTGCGATTTCCTGCCCGTGCATCAAACGAGGAGTAAGAAACAGGCAGCGTCCACTTCCGCAGCACAGGAGGAGAAGGAAGAGGCAGCTGCTGCGCCAGGAGCCCAGGTTAGAGTCTGCTGTTGCTAGTGTGTTTTGAAAGGTGCGGAGAGAGAATGAATGAGCGAGCATGTCTGTGAGAGTGAGTGAGTGAGTGTGTATTTGTGAAGGAAGAAGAGATCTGAGAGTGTACGTACGCGAGTAGGAGAGAGCTGAGTGCAAGTGAGCATGGGTGTGAAAGTGAGTGGGGGCAGGTGTGTATGGAAGAGGGAGAGACATGAATGAGTGAGTGTGTGTTGGTGGGAGAATGGTAGAAGTAAAGGAGTAAATGGACATGTGAGAATGAGCAGTGAAAGTAAGTGTGAACATGTAAGAGTGTTTATGGGAGCAAATTTGTGAGCATCCAGTCCCACTGTGCAGTTGCCCTCCCCCCGTTCCCTCCCCCTGCTAATCCATGGTAATCTCAGGGTGACTGGAAGTCAAAAATTCCCAGGTATGACACTGAGCCTGCCTGGAAATTAGGGCGGGGCTTCCCAAACCTGCCCCGGGGCCCTACAACCAAGATATCCAAGAAGTTTCAGCCCAAAAGATGTGGTTAACAGGATGAGGTACAGTTGCGTAGAGTGACCCTTGAAGATAAAACAGAGTTAAATACTTCTATTTTTATGTCACAAATCCTATAAATAAATCAAGAGAATTTACAAAGAAAGCCCTGGAAGAGAGAGAGAGGAATACCATGCCAGGAAAAGCTGCCAAAAGCAACCGACATGAACTTAAGATCTTGAATTGGAAGTGATAACACCTTAAAAACAATTGAGGGCTGACACAAAAGGAGAAGGAGAAAGAGGAGATTTGGAGAGCAGCACAAGAAGAGAGGTGCTGGATCAGCCAGAGCAACAGGAGGAGTTAATGGATAAGATGTCAGTGAACGATAACGGTGCAACAGGAGAGGACTAGAGCGCAACGCAAGACAAGAGTAAAGGCAGGAGAGAGGACACCAGGAGATGCATAATCTATATGCAAATGTATCTCACTGCGTATTCGTTGTGCATATCCTGAAAACCCAACTGGCTGTGGGGCCCCCAGGACAGGTGTGGGAAGCCCTGCGCTAACATCTGCTCATCAAGATCTATTTATTTATTTAGTTCACCATACTTGCACAATTCTCCAAAAATCATCCCAATCTTGGTATTTGGGTACTTGCCAGGTTCTTATGGCCTGGTTTGGCCTCTGTTGGAAACAGGATGCTGGACTTGATGGACCTTTGGTCTGACCCAGCATGGCAATTTCTTATGTTCTTATGTCATAGTCTTAACACCTCAAAAACAGAACTTCTATTCATCTCCCCTAAGGACAACAACCCCCTCACTCTCCATCTCCCACCATTGGTAAACCACGTGAGAGATCTAGGAGCCATGCTTGACACCAGAATGAACCTCAAAACATTCATTAACACCACCACCAAGGAATGCTTCCACAAGCTTCACGTCCTGAAACAAATAAAACCTCTCCTTCACTTTCAAGACTACAGGTCAGTACTACAAGCCATACTGTTCTCAAAGATAGACTACTGTAACGCGCTCCTCCTTGGCCTTCCAGCCGCCTCAACGAAACCACTACAGATGCTCCAAAATGCCGCAGCAAGGATCCTTACTAACTCTCGGCACAAGGACCATATCACACCAATCCTAAAAAACCTACATTGGCTACCTATCACCCACAGAATAATGTTCAAGACCTTATCCATCATCCACAAAAACATCTATCACCGATCTACTCTACAACTCAAAATACCTCTCGAACTTCACGTTTCCACAAGACCGATCAGATCTGCTTACATAGGAACGCTCCAAGCCCCCCCTAACAAATCCACTAGTCACACTTCCATACAGAAACGAACATTGTCCACTGCCGGTCCGTATCATTGGAATCTTCTTCCCACGGAACTTCGACAAGAACAATGCCCGATTTCATTCAAAAAGAAACTTAAAACATGGCTGTTCACACAAGCCTTCTCTTAATGGACACCCTACAAACAGCACATCTATGCACTCCTTTTTCATAGATCCGCCCCTTCCTCCTCCTTCTTTTGTACCTGCAATTTTATAGACCTAAAGATTAAGATATGATCCAAGCTTACTACATTCGTTCCTATGTTAAACTGTGTTATGTTACATTTAACTATGTTACAATTTATTATGTTAATCGTATGCTTTTGCTCTCTACTCTCCCACCCTGTAAATCCCCTGTTCATTGTAACTTTATCTTCCTAGTTAATCGGTTACCCCTTGTTTCAATGTAAACCGGTACGATAAGACACTAGTCTTGAGTATCGGTATATCAAAAGTATTTAAATAAATAAATAAATAGTCGCTTACCATTACCGTATATAGTAAAACAGTGTTCCACAATAGAATACAACAAAATAAAATGATAATTATTAAAACAAAATGCAGTATAGAACTCCAAGTCCTAAATTTCAGGTGGTCTGGCTGGCTGCGAATTTCCCGTGGAATAGAATTCCATGACACAGGACCAAAAACAGATTAAAGTTTTAAGTCGACTAACATTCAGCTTTGCTTGAGATCTGGTAGGGAGGGACACTAAGCAAACTTTGGCCTGGATTTATCAAAATGCACTAAATATCGCCTGCGATAGAAAAAGGGGCGTGTTTTATGATAATAGGCAGTTTATCACAATTTGCATAACTTTTTCACACTGAGATAAGTGCCAGAATGTGCTTGCTCTGCTGTGGCCTCCTGCTTCTGCCGCTGGTGGAATCAGGTCCACTAGTGGCACCACGGGCCTCCCCCTTTTGTCGCTGGTGGGATCGGGTCCACCGGCAGCAGCATGGGCCTCTCCCTGCTCCCGATGCCACCCCACTGGCTGTGCTGCCCTGTGCAATTGCACGGTTTGCACACCCGGTGGCGCCGGGCCTGGGTCCCAGTCAGCATTGCAGCCCTTGTCGTGCCCAATGGGACTTCTTATGCACTGAAGTCTTTACTGCTGCTGCGCATGAGCTGTAACATAAAAAGTGAACTTTGCTTTGTGAGTCGATTCTGCCACTGGCAAGGAAGGTTTGGCAGGCCACGAAAAGTAGCTCTGAGGACCTGATGTGACCTTCCGGGCTGCAGTGTGGAGACCCCTGCCCTAAAGGGTAGGTCAGTAGGCTACCACTATTGATGGTGACTGAATGAGTCACTGAGGAGAAAGGTTTCTGCAATTTGAATGAGAGTGTGTGTCTGTCTTTCTGTCTGTCTCGAGGATCATTTAGTTTCATAAAAGAGAGGGCTAAGGGCCAACCCTTAGGAGGGATTTGCATTCATTTTTAACAAATACCAAAAATGCAACAGTTTTGGGGTATTTTGGTATTCATGGCATTAAAAAAAAAACAAAAAACAGGCTTCCAATGGCCCTGGCAAGGTCTTCCTGACCAAAAAACTGCCCGGGTCCAAAGCCAGGGCTTAGCGTCAAGCCAGGCCGAGCACTGAAGGCCCGGAGCAAAACTGAAAAAAAACCCCAAAATTAAATGAACTGAATAAAATAATAACTGAATAAAAATGATAAAAACTCCAAAAACAAAAAACCCCAAACAATCAATTTTGGGGTTGTACATCCTTAGATACCAGGAAGAGGATTTGTTCTGGACAGGCCGATGCAATATCAGGCGTCCAAAGTGGATGCACGGTTTTTTTTTTTAAACGCTCCCGCATCTGCCTTTCCTGGGCGCTCGGTACGATACGCAGATGAGCTGCCGCGCTAAAAGGGATGCGTAATGGCTAAACCTGTTCGAACCTTGCACTCTGCATCGGGCGCCCAGAAGTGGCTGTGCGTCCACCACAGCCTGGCCAGAGCTCCCTCCCCACCCCCGGCAGGGCTGTTCCTGACAAGGGTCCGTGAAAAGCACCAATCCACTTTCAGGACAGCCTTCTGAAACGGGATTGGTCCTTTCACCGACACGTGACAGTGAATGGATCAATCGGCCGTAAGTGAAGCAGTAGATACATTAATATTGAGTGCCCTGTGTGTGCAGGTTTTCAAAACAGATGCTGAATTTTATCCCACAGCAGCTAATTTACTGGCACAATACACACGTCCAATATACACACGGCCCTGAGCGTGTATATTGTGGGTGAGTATTGTGCGCACCCCAAATTGTTTTGTTTTTTTACGTCAAGACTTATTTTTGCATGGTGCTGCTTTCTGTGCTGCTCCTACTTAGTGTAGCGATGATACTCAGTAGGAGGCACCACAGAAAAGCAGGGTTTTTTTTTTTGGTTTTTTTGTTTTTAAGTTGCGCCCTTGACGCGCGGGAAGACTTTTTGCCTGCTCCGGGCAGGCGTAAAGTTTGACGGGTTAAAAAGTGCGCTTTGGGGGCACGGGGATTTTTTTGCATCACGGGGTAATAGCTAATAGCCTCCTCTGCATGGAATTTATTGCGTCGAGGGTTATGCTCGCACGTCCAATGAGCGCTTCCGAGTGCTCGTTCACCTGCGCAGCGGGCTCGGCGCACGATATTGCACCGGCCTGTCTGTGAAGGAGAGGAGGATTATCGAGAGAGTTAAGGAACGGATCTGTCTTATGATGAGGCACATCTGTAATCTGGATTGTGCCCTCTCTTCGGTGCCTGCTGAACTTCTACCTTGGAGCAGTAAAAACCTCTCTTTTTGTTCTGCGAGGAGTGAACGTGTAACCGCCCCCTTCCCAAGGGGGGGAGGGGGGTGAGGAATTGCAGAGAAAAAAAAAAATCAGCAACAGTCCTACTGCTGCTAAGTGTGAAAGCATCGTGTAGATGCAAGATTGTTAATGTTATGTGCGTTATTTGTGGGGCTTCTGCTGGTTTCATGCCAGACACACCTTGTAAAACACAAGTCTTCTGTGGTGCTATCTCTTGCTTTCGTCCAAATGTGCTCAGACTACAAGCTTACAGATAAAGAGGTCATTTAGACTGGCAGTCAGCCAAAAAAAATCAAGCTTTTTGATAACTGGCAATTCAACACCAAGAAGAAAGAAACATTTCAGAGCTCTTTCAACCACAGCTACTCAGGCCTGGGAACTCTTGACTTGAAGACCCAAGGATTTCAAATTAAACCTCTGGGTACTGTCCCCCCTCCCTTCCTGTTCTCTGCAGGAGAGGAGGGGCTGGATCAGGGAGCAGAAGGAAGTGCTGTGTGGCTCAGCTTCTCAGTTCAGCTCACTGTCTGGGTCTGGCAGCTTTGGGTTTCTCCTGAAGCTGTATAATTGCCTACAGAATAATTGGACAGTAACAGGAGCAGCCTGGTGGATACAGCAGCTGGTCCAGAGCCAGGAAAGCCAGGGTTCAAATCCCAGTCACCGTCAATTTATTTACGCGAGGGATTTTATATACCGTGGCAGGTTTGGAACATCACCTCGGTTTACAATGAAACATAATGTAGCAACAGGCTTTACATAAAACATGCGAACATGATAAAAATTTAGCCTCCATTGTCTCAGATACCAACTTTGGGTTCTATGGATGGTTTTATCCATTTTGTTTTTCTGTGCCCATATTTTACTTCTAGCAATTATGCATGCAAAAATGGGTACACAAACCTGTTCAAGGCAGTGCACCCAAATTAGCGCTCCTCCATTGAAATCCTGTGTTAATGACGGCATTAGCTATCACCCCCCAACACGGCATTAGCTATCACCCCCCCCAACATAGAGAGCATGGTTTCCTAATGCTCAAAATTTAACTCCTTCTTGGAACTGGAGTAGTGTTATTCATAGAAACATAGAAATGATGGCAGAAGAAGACCAAACGGCCCATCCAGTCTGCCCAGCAAGTTTCGCACTTTTTTTTTCCTCATACTTATCTGTTACTCTTGGCTCTTAGTAACCTTTGGTTCTATTTCCCTTCCACCCCCACCATTAATGTAGAGAGCAGTGTTGGAGCTGCATCTAAGTGAAATATCAAGCTTGATTAGTTAGGGGTAGTAACCGCCGCAATAAGCAAGCTACACCCATGCTTATTTGTTTACCCACACTATGTAATACAGTCCTTGTTGGTTGTTGTCTGTATATAGATCCACTTTTCGTCATTTCCGCTGCCATTGAAGCAGAGAGTTCTGCTGGATATGCATTGAAAGTGAAGTATCAGACTTTCTCCCCTGCCTTTGAAGCAGAGAGCTATGCTTTATATGCATTGAAAGTGAAGTATCAGGCTTATTTGATTTGGGGTAGTAGCCGCCATAACAAGCAAGCTACTCCCCGCTTTTTTGTGTGAATATAAATCCTTTTTTCCACATTTCCTCTTGCCGTTGAAGCTTAGAGCAATGTTGGAGTCGCATTAACCGTGTGTATGTTTATTGAATAAGGGTATTATCTCCAGATAGTAGCCGTCATTTCCGTGAGCCACCCACTCTTCATTCACGTCCTCTAGGCTTTATGGATCCACAGTGTTTATCCCACCCCCTTTGAAGTCATTCACAGTTCTGGTCTTCACCACTTCCTCCGGAAGGGCATTCCAGGCATCCACCACCCTCTCCGTGAAGAAATACTTCCTGACATTGGTTCTGAGTCTTCAATGTTAATGTTAGTTCATGGGGCTGAACCCTGAGTTCATAGCGCTCAAAATGTATGTGCATAAAACACAAGCTGTGAACAAATCAAGTTTTCGGCGTATAAAAAGCATGCTTATGTGCAGAGGAAAGATTTTGTGCACACATTTTATTTTAGGAACACAAATTGTGTTCTGTGTGCATAAATTGTTTTATGCACAGAAGGTACCGTGCACACAAAATATGTTTCTGTGCATGAATCGTATTTGATGTGCGCTAAGCAATTCTTCTGTGCACATTTTTGGATCAGCGAGCTTTTTTTAACTCCGACTGCATTAGCATACTATTAGCTTACTGCAGCGGGAGTATACATTTTCTTTTGGGTGTGCATGAAGAAACTGCGCTGAAATTCAGCACACAGTTTCTTATTACATTAACCCCTTAAATTGTAAGCCCTCAGGGGCAGGGAAATATCCACTGTATCTGAATTGAAAGAAATCATCTGCAATCCCTGCTTCCATGTTTCAATTAATGGCCAGATCTGGATTGAGACCATTAAGAACAGCATCCCACAAGCATCAGTTTTAGCTCTAGCATTTTCCAGCCTTCACACTGCTGATTTTCCACAAACCTCGGGTATGAATCTTGCATATACTGACAAACATGACTATTTCATACCAGCAAGTCCTTGGAGATTTTTTAACAATCTAGAAAGAGACATTAAAGCCATAAACATGTACGGCTTTAACCATTAGTAGCAGCTCCGCCTTAACATTCAGAAGACAAGTCTACTCAGTTTTCTATCTGAACAACAGGGAAGCAAAGTTCTCACCCTCAGACTGGATGGAATTATTGGGCCATTTTCCAGTACTCCAGCCTGCCTGGGGGGTAAAATTAGAACTTTCATCTTCGGCTACCATCGTCTTGGTGTAACTGGATCACCTTGCTGCGGGGACTGTGTTAGCCATGATTGGGAATGGGTTTTACTACCCTCCTCTCGGGCCCTTGTGTATCGTCCTGCCACTGAGTACTGGGGGTCTGCCCGGGGCAGGAGGGCACAAACAGAGCTGAATCTGCATCCGAGCCCCGCCCTTCCCATCGTCAGCGGCTGCCTGCACTGCAGTCCCAGGGCAATCCGTGACTTGAACGCCTTGGCGCGCATTCCATCTCATCCTCCAAGATGGCTGCACTGAAAGCTGCTAACAATCCAGCTCAGACTTCCTCCATGATAAGATCCTTCAAACTGCCAGCCTCAAGGCTTTTATCAGAGCAGCTCAGGTTTTTAGTCAGAGGACTGTCATGGTAGAAATGAATGGGCTATGAGCCAATAGAGAAAAAACCATTCCTGTGGCAGACTGCACTAATTACTGCCCATTTCATTTACTTCTCTAGACCGGGGGGGGGGGCAAAACTACGGCCTGAGGGCCAAATCCAGCCCATCATCGGCTTTCTTCTGGCCCGCCGATCTATTTACAATTTGCGTTATGAGCGGCCCGTACGATGTCGAGCCCTGAAGGGTGTGTTGGTAGGGTTCCCCACCCTGACCGCAGGAAGAGGACCCGCCTGCCTCACGGAGCATTTAGTAATAAGCTGGTGGGGTTCCCACCCCCTGCCAGCAAGAGGAAGACCGACACCATGGCATGGCTCGCTGGCGAGGTTCCCACCCCTCACCAGCAAGAGCAGGCCCCGTAGTGCCGTGGTAGGACATGCTGGCAGGGTTCCCACTCCCCCCACAAGAAGTGGCCTTGCAGCATGGCAGGCCCGAAGCTGACCTGCCAGTGGGCTTCCAACACACAGCTGGCAGGAAGAAGACTATGTGAACCCTGGCAGGAAGGGCGAGCCACATGGCGGGTTGGGATGGGACAGGGGTGAGGATGGGGAGTGCCTGAGAGGGGAGAGATTGAATAGGGGGAGGGAGAGGTTGTGTAACAGGGAAGGGAGTGAGTGACAGAGGGAAGGAAATGAGAGGGAAGGAGGGCGCATGGGTGAGGGAAGGAGGGAGAGTGATGGGGAGTGAGTGGGAAAGAAGTGAGTGAGATGAGTGGGAAGGAGGGAGAGTGATGGGGAGTGAGTGGGAAAGAAGTGAGTGAGAAGAGATGAGTGGGAAGGAGGGAGTGACAGAGGGAAGAAAGTGAGAAGTAGGAAGAGTAACAGAGGGAAGGGAGTGAGTGGGAAGGAGGGAGAGTGACAGGGAAGGGAAGGAGGGAGCATAACAGAGGGGAGAGGGAAGGAGGGAGAGATGGGGAGGAAGTGAGTGAGAAGAGATGAGTGGGAAGGAGGGAGAGTGACAGAGGGAAGGGATTGACTGGGAAAGAGGGAGAGTGACAGAGGGAATAGAGTGAGGGGTAGATGCCAGAGCAAAGGGAGCAGGGTGAGTGGGAGGGTGGGTGACTGACTGAGAAGGGAGGGAAGAGGGTGAATGACAAAGATGAGTGAGAGGGAAAGGGGAGGAAGTGGAAGAGGGGAATGAGAAGAGAAGGTAGAAGGATTCATGACTCATGCATATATGTATGTGTATATGAGAGAGAGAGGAGAAAGTGTGTTCTCCCCACCTCCTCTCTACTAATTCAGTCTCAGGGTGACTGGAAATGAAAGGTTTCCAGGTATGGAGAGGGGGGCAGGGTTTTTTTTTTAATCCTTGTTAGTTTTCATTATTGGGTGTTTGATATGCTGCTGTTTTGAAATATTTGATTGATTTTTTTATCCTTAGTCTTCTTAATTATTAGATGCTGTTCTATTTGTTATCTGTTTTGAGATATCTTTGTGTTAGTAAGGTTTCCTCACCGCTATGACTGATGATTTATATTTACTGATTTTGTTATGAGGAACGGTGAGATTTCTGGGTTTTGCATTATTGCACTGCATGGCAGTCTCCAGTTTTTTGTCTGCGCCTTCCTATTTCTTACTTTATGGCCTTTTTATTGGTGTTTGGGGAGGCTCTGTCTGGGTTCTGCATTTGGGACCGAGGTGGGGAAACGCCTTGCACATCTTGGGTTGAAGCTCCTGCTGATTTTTGCTAGAGGCTGGGATCCATGATTGAGGGGGGCTCCTCGGGCGTTAAATGGATGGTGCTTGAGCCTGCCGGACGCTGAAATGCCTGCAGCAAGTGCTGAGGGTTTGGTTTTGTCAAGGAGCTCCAAGGGGGATGCCCCCCCGACCTGGCTTCTTGTAATGCGGCCCCTGCTCCAGATCGCACACTACCACCTAAGGATTGGTGCCAGTTACGTTGATTGTGCACTTTACTCCGGTGGGAATTCTGCCCAGAAAAAGGTACATTCTGAAAAATTCTATATACTTTATTGGTCTACACCAGTCTTTGAGTAATTATTTAAAAATGTAACACAAAATAACAAAAAGGTTATTACAGATGCAGTTTTAAATATTTTGAGCAGAATTTCCCTTCCACCCTCTCTCTCTCTACTCCCCTGGCCAGACCCCTTTCACTCTACCCTCTCAGGCCCCAACTCCTCCACTCACCCCTCCCTCTCCAGGCTCAACCCCTTCCACTCTGTCATCTCCACCTCCCAGCCCTCCAGCCTATTTGACCCCTCACTCTGGCTCCCTCTGTCCCTCACACACACACACTCGCACTCCACGTTTGGCATCCCCGCAGGCCGCCACACTCACCCCTAAGGCAGCCACAGCAGCTTAAGCCTCGCACACGCGGCAGGATGCCGCCTCTGGCTCACCCCTGTGGGTGTGCGCGTGCCCGACCTCTCCTTTAAAGGGACCACGGTGGGCAGAGGCCGCGGCGCCCACGGATGACGTCAGCAGCCGTAGCCCTATAAGGGCTCTCTGGACGTCCTCACAGCGCCTCCGCAAAGGATCTCCCGCATTTCTTGCAGTGCGTGGTGCCAGCAATGTTATCATCTTCTTGGCAATTATTTCAAACGATTTTAACCCAATCAATTTTTGAAAGATCAGGTATGCACTTTGGAATTAAGATTTGTGGAATCAGTTAACACGTATAAGCTACGGGCCGGATTTTAAAAAGGTCACGCGCGCGCCGGGCCTATTTTCAAAAGGCCTGGCGATGCGCGTAAAGCCCCGGGACACGAGTAAGTCCCGGGGCTTTACTAAAGGGGCGGGAAGGGGGCGGGGTCAGGCGCCAGGCACAGCTTGGGATTGTGTGTTGGCAGTCGGCCGGCAGGCGCAAAAGGTAAATTAAAACAATTTTTTTTGGGGGGGGAAGGGTTAGAGTAGGGCTAGGGGGAGGAAAGGTTAGGGGAAGGGGTGAGAAGGTCAGGTTATGGGGAAGGGAATCGGGGAAAGCAGCACGGCTCGGCCGGGTAGCACTCGCACATGTAGGCCGCGCGTGCTTCTTTTAAAATCTACCCCCATACGTATAAGTTTATAGTGTGAATGTTATTACAATGTGTTTAGATTTTATTAAGAGAATTTTGCAAGTTTATTTATAGTGGTTGTACAAATTATAACAAATGAGTATTGGGTGATAAAAATTGTTTTGAATAAGAAGACAATGTTTGCCGAAAAGATACGTTACTGCACTGACATGTTTATTAAGATGCCCTGAAGAAGCCCGTTCATAGGTGAAATAAGGACCTTTGCTGTGTCTGTGTTGGCAGTGCAAATGATCTTTCGGCAATTGGTTGGGTTATAATTTTTTTAAATAATTGCCATGAAGATCATATATAACATTGCCGCAAGCGTCATGGAATTTACTAAGCAAGAGTCTTTTGAATAGATATTTTGATTACTATACCGGCTGTATTATGCTCATGTGGTGAAGCAATTATTATATTACTGGACTTTGCCTTTTTAAAGATTTGAGGAACAAATGTTTTTTATATATGGTATGTAATAAAGATATTTGTTTTACATGGGATTACACGTTTCAATATTTAGAGATCAGTAATTATCTGTGTAGTGAACACATGTTTATGTATATTAGTGAATAATCTGAATATTGAATAATAATCTGAATATATATATATATATATATATATATATATATATATATATATATTATTCAATGCAGAAAATGTGAAGATGAAGGCCAGAAATTAAAGACAAGAACAAAACTTACATACATAACTTTTCACTTAATAAAGAAGAAGTGCAACTCCTCCTTGGGAAGCACATTTTTCAGGTCGAGACCACTGCAGCAATGACCTTATGATCAGGAAACTGAAAGGTAAATTCTGAACAATCCAGGAAGGTAAGAGACATTTGAAGTTAAAATGCTGAACCACTTTGGAACTCACACAGAAGGACTTAAGTTTATTAACTCCAATTCCAGACTCCTGTCACCTCATCATCACTTCGTCTAAAGTAATCAACCCCTTCACTCTACCATTACAAAATATTCCATGATTTCACTTGTATTTTCTGCCAATGCCATTTTTGGTTTTTTGTTGTCATTCTGGTTGGACCTGAGGAAGGGAGCGCTAAGCCCCTGAAAGCTCGTCAAGAAATGTTTATTTATTTATTTATTTAGTGATTTTTATATACCACGGCACCTAAAGATATACATCACCTTGGTTTACAGTAAACAATAAATTAGCAACAGGCTTTACATACAACAGGCTTTACAGGAAGTAAACAAATAACAGCAACAGGCTTTACATAAATAACGGATTTCAGGAGTGCCTAATATAACTCCTTTAACTATTAAGAACAAATGCATATTCTAATTCAGTAACTAATTCAGTAAATGTGTTAAGTTAGTCCAATAAAAAAGTTATTACTTCATATCATTTTGTTTGCTGACCTTTATTTCCATGCAGTCGAGCAGGAATCTCAACAGAGGATTAGATTGACTGCAGCACGTTGGCCCCCGGCTCATCTCCATGCCCCCAGTTAATTCCACTTTCTTTCTAAATTCCTATTTTATTTTTTTTTGTAAACCCAATTGAATGCTTCAGGAGACACGGAGCTTGCTGATTGGCGAAGGCAGCAGGGGTTCCCTGCCTAGGAGATGCTTGCCCATATAAACATATGAACCTCCATAGTAACCTGCGTTTCCAGCGGCCAAAAACATGTTAAAACTATTTTTTTTTTAATAAAATGGTTCACAATAGCAGTGTTGCTGAACGGATGTGGCATCGCTGGCTGGTTGCGGATCTTGGGGAGGGGGTCAGAAAGCCATGGTTTGTCTCAACCACCAGGATCGTCTTCTCCTTCCCCCAACCCGACAGCCCCCGTCAGGACTGCTCCATTCGCTGGAGGATACGTTATAAGCACCCTGTTAAATAACGTCAAATCTCCTTGGATCCTCTCCACACGAAAACGCACGCTCCGTCCCGTAATCTGCGGTCACTTGAATGAGACGCGAGAACGTGCGCTCTCTCCAGTGCAGGCCCGGTTTTCTGGAACTCTCTACCGCTCACAATTGGGAACATCGGGCACTACAAACGTTTATTTAAACAGGGATTTGAGATCACAGATTAGCCTCCACCGTTTCTATCCATCAGCAACATATCGTTCATGCGAGGCTCCCTGCTGGTGCTATCCCTCTCCATCCAGAAATCAGTTATTGTCAGTCTGATATGTCCTTATTTATTACAAATTTTTGTTTCCATTTTATGATTATGTATGTGGCTTTGTAACCTGTCCCGAACAGCCTGGAGGGTGCGGGATATAAAGAATGTTAATTATATAAATAATACTTAAGAGTGGGCTGGATAATTGAGTGTTTTGTTTTTTTTTTCGCTTGGTGAACTTCTGAAAAGTGTAATCTGTAACTTGCGGTCGTCTCTCTGCCCCAAAGGAATATTGAGAGGACAGAGGTTCATCCAGGGTCATGAGAGACCATCAAGTCAAAAAAATGTATTGTTGCAAAATATATATATTGTATAGTTATTAAAAGAAATGCTTCTGTGGCTTTAAACATTAACAAGATGCATTAGGGGAGTTCTCTTGACAACTGGCACATGGCAGCCAGCAGCCCCTCCTGCTCTGTTTTGACTACGCTGTACGGGAAAAACAAGAAACATCTACGATCTCTCACTCACCCACCCCAAAACCCTAAATTAAGTTCCCTGCTGACAGATATAAACTCGTGAAGCAGTTTAAAAATGAATAGAGATTAATTCTAATCGTATAGCACGTACTGTTTTGTTGACTCTTTAAGTGGTAGGGACGGTGCTGCTTGGTCCGAAGGCTCGCTTGTTTAACAATTTATATTCTGTGTGTACAGCACTGTACGTTCCAGTGCTTTTTAAATGTGCATTCTTCACGACAATGACAACTGTATATAACGTGGGCAGGCGTTATCGGCTAGGAAAGCATGTTGCAGCTGAGATATTAGGAGGGGAAGGGGCCTGCTGTCCTCAGATACAGAGAGCTTCAGTACAGAAACCCTCAGGAAGGAAGGGATGAAGGTCAATAAAGGCAGAGCTAGGTCGACAAACCTTCCGTTATACTGCACTCCAAAGGACAAAAAAAATAAATAAAAGGCACTCGGGGCAGAGCAAGAGTTTAGAGTGGTGAAGGAATTCTGTAGCCAGGCGAGCATCTGAGCTGTGCTCCAAGGTGCGTCTGCTGAAATTAAGCTCTGGTTTTCATCACTGAGGCTCTCTCTCTCTCTAAATTGCACATATGCTGCTTGAAAGGTTTTATCTCGCAGTGCCCTCTGGGCAGAATATTTAATCGGGTCAATGATTTCCTTACTGTAAATAAAACTAGTTTCAGAGCCCTCTAGTGGTGGGTTAGTGAGCCGCAGGGAGGACTCTTGGCCAGGGCCGGTGCTTCCATTAGGCAAACCAGGCAGTTGCCTAGAGCGCCAAAAGGTTGGGGGTGGCAAAATCCCACCAGCGTGAAGCCCAGAAGGGGGAACGCCAATACTGTCAAAGAAGGAAGTGCTGGACCGGAGCTGCTGCCAACTGGTGAGGTGGGGGTGCCCGACCGAAGGTTTGCCTATGGCACCAAATGCTCTTGCACTGGGAAAAAAACCTCAAATCACAGAAAAAAAAACAACTTCCTAGCTGTGGCCCTTCTTTAGTGCACACTGAAGAAAAACGTTGAGCATTTCTGCTTTTTCTTAGATGCTCTCCATTCGTTTGTCCTTGTGGACTCTCGACTTCTGCCCTTCCTCTTATCATTAACATCTTCCTGTCGCCGTGCTTTGCCTTAGCTATCATTCCTTGGTACGTCTTTATATCTTCTCTGCTTCCTTCCGGTGGTCCATAGTTTCCCCCGGGCCTGCTCCTTTTGAGATTCATTTGCACTTACCTTTTCAGCTGCCTCTTTTGAAAAGGATGCAGGGGGGGGGGGGGGGGTGTCATTTTTTTTCTCTTACTTTTATTTACTTTCCTAATATACAGATTTGCTGCTCTTTAAATTGCTCCTTTTAAAAGAGCCCCACTGTTCCCCAGGATCCTCCCCCTAGCGTAGCAAAGCTGGCACTCCTTGCACTGCAGGACCCTCACCTTCGTGTGATCCAGCTCTGCCCTACCACACTGTCTGGT
This sequence comes from Rhinatrema bivittatum, assembly GCF_901001135.1. Lineage (NCBI taxonomy): Eukaryota > Metazoa > Chordata > Amphibia > Gymnophiona > Rhinatrematidae > Rhinatrema > Rhinatrema bivittatum. Next base: position 28,412,112 of record NC_042619.1, on the reverse strand, counting down.
GATCACTGAAGCGCAGGCCGAGCTGGGACATCAGAAACGTGATCTCGGTTTGTAATTACTCGTCTGTTATCACCCTCGCTTTGCTGAGTTCTGATCCCATGTAGTAGTTGCTTGAGGAGCACCTCTTGGAGGGAATCTAGGTCTACTGTGCTTCTGTTTCTGCAGCGGGGATGCTTCGATCAATATCGGGCAGAACAAGATCTTCCAGTAGAAATAATGGACAGCAAAATTAAAAAAAAAAGGGGAATACTCCAGAGCATCATATGAAATTACCAAAAAAAACCCCAACCCCCCAAACCTGGAGACTACCTCCAAAGAATAAATCAGCCCTTACCCTGTAAATCAGTTAGGGTTGTGCATTCGTTTAAAATGAAACTGCAAAATGCAACAACTAAGGTTAATTTGTTTCCTTCAGGGGCCACCCTGAATGAAGTCTTATTCATTCATAACTAAGGATTTGGGCCTGGGCCTAGGTCTGAAGTCGGGACCTCGCCTCAGTCATTGGTCAAGGCCCAAAGCAGGGGCAGTGGCCTAACCCCGAGAGTGAAGCCAGCGCCTCGGCCTGAAGCTGGGGCTTCGCCTAGGGCATAGGCCGAGGCCTAAAGCAGGGGCCACGATCGAGGCCTGAGTGCAACGCCGGGGTCTCAGCAGAGGCACGGGCCTATGCCAGGGTCTTGGCCGAGACCCTAAAAAATTAAACAGCAACAAAACCCCCCCAAAACCTTACTTTATAGTTAGGGTAATCGACACAGGCTGGGTCCCGATATCAGGGTCTAGGCCCAGACCCAGGCAGATGCCGTAACCTGACCCTGAGGCCAGGTCCTGTCTCTGGGACCTCAACCCAGGCCCAACACTGCAACCCGATCCAGAGGCCGGATCCCGACGCCGGGGCCTCGCCCAGATCCCAACTGGGCCTCAGTCCACGGTCAGGCCCCGGCCTCTGAGCTTCTCCTTTGTCCTCTTCTTTCTTTGGCACTTGCACGTTGGGTTGCAGCGGAGTTAACCCCGGCGCATTCACTGCAGCGGATGGCGCCATATTGACGTACGGTAATGTGTACTTCTCGTGCACGATTAGAATAAACCACAGAGGCCAATTATCATCGTTCAATTCAGGTCAAATCCTTATTTCAAAAAAAGTTCAACACAAGAGAGCCCTCGAGAAAGTACCTTCGTTTTGCCGCAGATTAAAATCTTTTATCAACAAGGCTCCAGCCTTCACTGCAAACTGAAGGATATCTTAGACAAACAGAAGCAGGAGGTACTTACCTATGGCACAGTCTTTCCTTTCATGTCATTCTTTGTTTTGGGACTGTTTTAGTGCACATTAAAAAAAAAAAACCAAAACCCCACCACACCTTAAATGATTTGGTGTAAGCTAAATAATTCTAGTATGTGCTAAAACCCCAAGATAAAATACCCTTTTTGTTTTATTCATTTGAAAATGACATGAAAGAGCTTAACATTTGTTGGTGTTTTCATAAACAGCTGTACCCCCCTTAATTGACAGTTGTGCAAGCTCTGCTCCATATTGCTCCGTGGGTGAGATTTTATGATTTGCATCTTGAAGGACGATGGCTCTGCTGTACCAGCAGTAACTGGTACAGGCTGCCGCCTGTGCAAAAGTCTGAGAAGCTTAAAGAGTTTTCAACCATGAGCAGCTGGGCAACTTACTTAATGGTACTAAGGTTCCTTCCAGTGAGAACAGAGGGAAGGAGACCAATCCTTAGAGGAAGCCCTGCTCAGCTTCTCAGTCATTTGGAAAAGGCATCCAGCAGGTAGGTACCAAATAGGAAAAAAGAAATCTCAGCTGCTCATTTGATTATTTCAAAACTGCGAAACAATGGGACCCAAGGCAATGGCAAGAGCCAGACGAACGCGAGGGTGGAGAAGGAGAAGCAAGACTACCGAAAAAAAGGAGGTGATAATGCTCCTCTGGAATATTGCGTCCAGGCCTGGAGGCTGTGGGCAGCTCCGGTCCTGAAGTGCCACAACCAGGTCTGGTATTCGGCATAGCCACAATGAATATGCATGAGATATATTTGCATACAATGGAGGCCGTGCATGCCAATATACCTCATGCATATTCAGTGTGGATATCTTGAAAACCAGACCGGGTTGTGGCACCCCAGGACCCACGTTGCCTATCCCTGATATAGACAGATTAGAGACAGTCTAAAGAAGCGCAAAGCTGTCTCAAGGCATGACTTATGCAATACAACGTCCAACATCTGATCATCTCATTCTTGCGGACTCAGCCGCTAATTACGCGAAACATTGGCTGACGTCGGCTCTAAGCAACAAAGACTATCGGTGAAGAGAGAATAAATGGACGGTTCTGAATATCAGCACAGATAAGTTTGAATGTGTCGCCGTATCTCAGAGGTTTTGTGGTGTATACAGAAGAATAGTGGACTGTTTTCTTCCTGTTAACCACAGAGAGAAACATGTAAAAGAAGAACACCACTTTTTAGAATTTTGAAGAGTAAGAAATGAGGATTCATAAGCTCTTCCTCCCTTAGTCTGCGAACAGCGGTTTGTTTAAATATGAGAGTTTAAAGAACAGTTTTTAAAAAGAAAATTGAAAAAATAAAAAATAAATTAATTTTCAATAATAAAATTTGAAGTTGGATGGTAGGAAGGTTGGAGGTTTTTTCCAAGACCAGTGATTGCAAATTACCTCACAAATGGTGTATGTTCTAAACAGAACACACACGAGGTTCTGAGGTCTTTTTCCTCCATTTTATCAACATCTGGGTAGGAGGACGCAAGTAATTGTGCATAACTTTAATTGTGGGTTGGTTTTTTTTTTTTGCTGCTTTGGACTCCACTTCACATAGCTTGTGTTTGAGCTCCTTTAATTGTGCCGTTGCATCCCGAACCTTATCCCCGAAGAGGTTTTCACCTGTGCAGAGGAGGTCAGCAAATCTTTCCTGCACCTCTGGACGGAGGTCAGAAGCTCTGAGCCAGGCCATTCTCTGGGTGCCGATGCCCACTGTGGCCATGCGGGCTGCCATCTCATAAACATCATAGATGGAACGCACCTCATGCTTGCCAGCTTCCAGACCCAGTAGGACGATGGCTGATTGAGGCTCCTGTTGTTGTTGAGGCAAGACCTCTGTGCGGTCCTGGACCTATTTCCAGAGGTTCGGGTTGTACTGGGTCATGTATTTATTTAAAAATGTTTATATACCGCTTTTACAATGTAAAAATTAATCAAAACGGTTTACATACATAATAAAATACAAAAAACCAGAGCAGTATAGTATAAAAACTAGATAACAACAAAAAACGACAATGGAAGGACAAAACTAATAAAAACTAAAATTGTAAAGCTGGTAGGTGGCAATACAGGCAACCAGCATAACAGCCTAACAGCCTGGAAGACCTTCCCGCCCATAGCATCAAGCTCCCTATGCTCTCGCCCCGGGGAGAGGCAGAGTGGGTGTGGGTGGGAGCGCCGGGCCTTCTTCAAGGCGGACTCCATGACCACTGGTGGGGGAGGTGCTGCTTCTCAAATACCATGGCTTGCTGCACCAAATAGGTGGCATCAGCCTTTTGGTTGACTGGGGAGATAGAAATTGGGTGCTCCCACATCCGGAGGAGGTGGTCCTTGACAATATCGTGGATGGGAACCGCCACAATATCCTTAGGAGCAACGACAAACTGGAGTACTTCCAGCATCGTATGTCACGCATCCTCCTCCATGAGCAACTGAAAGGGAATGGCTTCCGTCATGGCCCTGACAAACCCCGCAAAGGACAAGTCCTCGGGGGGGGGGGCAGACGGCACTGTTCCTCTGGCAGGGATGGTTCTGAGAGGGGGTCGTCTGAATACTCTGAGGACGACTCCGTGGAATCATCTCCCTAAGGTTCTTCCTCCTCACTAGGGCCTGTGTGATGTGGGCGAGGGCCGTGAGGAGCATCAGCCCTGGGTTCCGATGGCTTCAGAGGCCGCGAGGGCACCACAGGAATCGACAGTTCCCATGGTATCAAGGTGACCAGAGGGCGGGGGAGGACCCGGCCAGGGAACCTTGGTTTAGCAAAAGAGGTACCAGCCGTATCTTCCTCCTCGGAGGATCGGGATTGCTCCGGTGGAGGGCATAGGTGGCTGTTGGGGAACCAAGGTCCCTCTATTGCGTCGGTAGAGTGCCTATAAGGGATGTCCAGACTCTCCAGCACAGGTGCTAAGATTGAGGCTCGGGCACCGGTATGGGGGCCGGTGGAGCGGACAGCTCAATGCTCTGCAGCGCTTTAAGCACCGCGGATTGCACCCTGCGGTCCAGCTCCTCTTGAAAGTCTGGTGTGGCCAGGACTGAGCCCTGCGCGCGCTGCCTGTTGCCTCCGAAGCCGCTTCCTCTCCCTTCTCCTACCTAACCCACCCCGCGGCCCTATCTAACCCCCCTCCCACCTGTGTTTTAAAAGTTACGCCTGCTGGTGCGCAATTCCCTGGCCCGGGACCTGTTTCGGAGGCCTCGGCCACGCCCACGAAATGCCCCCGGGCCGGCACCACACCCCCCTAGCGAAGCCCTGGGGCTTAGGCTCGGCGCGCGCATAACTTATGCGCATAACCCTTTTAAAATCTACCTCAAACTGTGTTCTGCACGTGTGACTGAGGTACCGTATTGCCGCCAGCGTGTAGTTTCTCTATGTAGGGATTTGAAATAGTCAACTTGCTCTGTTACCCCAGTGGGTGGTGTATTAGGGTTCTGGGCCTGGTGTAATATTTGCATTGCTGCCTTTTCAAAGATAAGGTTGCTGTTTGAATCCTGAGCGTTAATGTTCTTGTGGCAGGGCAAAATTCTAGATGTTTTGCTTATTTTCTGGTGTTAGTGTTACTTAAAGTGTTTAGCAGTGGATGGATTTTGTTTGCTGAAGTGATACCAGAATTTGAATTTTTTTTTTTTTTTTGCATGTTGGGTTATAATGTGAACTTTCCTAGTTTTATGCTATGCCTGTTCTCATATTGTTGCCATTTTATTGTAATTATGATGGGCTTTTAATGATGAATTCCAAGAGGGACTCTCCTTCCTCCCTGCTTAAGGAGCTCCAATGGGACAGCCCTTGTTGTGGATGTCACCATATAATCTGGCCCCACAAAAAAAAAGTGCCTTCTCCTGCCCTAGAATTATGATTCAGCAGCTGCCCCTGTGTGGTCTCACCATTTAAAGACTGCTGGCTAACCCATTGTCCAGCTGTGACTGCGGAGGGCTCCCTTTCCAATTTCAACTTTGGAGGGGGAGTAGCCAGCTCTCCCAATGCCTAAAAGGTAGCTGGGGAAATTGTGGTGAGTCAAGGGCTATGGCTAATATAATCCATTCAGACTTGCCCTATAGTAAATACTTCAAAATGTCATCGAGACATTAAGAGAGCCCATTTTTTGACTGCAAACTCCGATGAAGATTCCTAGACAGGAATCAAAACACCAGATCTCTTTAGTTATGTCTTCTTTGTTTAATGGCGTCAGAAATAAACTTCTAGATGTAAGAGTCATTGTCAGATTGTCATCACTCAAAATATTGATTCCATCTTCTTCTTCAGGGCACTTGTAGAGACTGCATTCAAGGGATGTGAGTGGAAACATGTTTCAGTTTGGCTCTCTGATTTATTTTGGTTGGTTTAGACCCCAGTATGTTATTTAATTGTGTCAGGGGAGGCTAACTACCGACCTTGAGAACAAACAAACAGGCCGGGTTTTCAGGATATCCACAATGAAGATGCATGAGAGAGAATCTGCATACAATGGAGGGAGGACATGCAAATCTATCTCATGCACAGAGCCAGCAGAAGCACTAGGAAGCTAGGCCTGGGTCGCCGACCAGTAGGGGGGCACGAGCCTTATGGGGGCACCACTCATGGCCCAAAAAACCAAGAGGAAGGCGTTAGGGTCATATGGGGGGGGGGGGGGGGAGAAACAAAGCAGAAGGTGCCTAGCGTGTCCCCTTGCACCAGCCCTGCTCACGTATAGTCGTGAATATCCTGAAAACCCAGCCTGTTGTGGTTCTCAAGGCCTGGAGTTGGCCACCCCCTATTTGTGTCATTCATTCTCCATTAAAATCAATGAGAAGCAATGCATCCTATCATGGGCTCTGCTATCCCATTTTAATGAAACTTTCAGTAGGCATCAATAGCAGAGGAATAGTAATCTAAGGTACGGTAGGTATTTCCCTACTTTCATAAAGCTTACATTCTAAGTTTGTACCTGAGATGATAGTGAAGTGTCTTGCCTAAGGTCACCAAGAACAGTGGGATTTGAACCCTGGCTTCCCTAGTTCACAGCCTACTGCTCTAACCAATAGGCTACTCCTCACACCCTTCCCATACTGGCTCCAATCTGTCTGGTAGGAGTTTAAAAAAAAAAAAAACCACCAAAAACCACATTTGAAGATTTGCTTGTCCCATAGACTGTAATGAATCAATGAATGACTGACATTTTTCTTTGACATTTTCTGAGCCCAGACCCAAGTATTAAGTTTGGAGCTAAAACCAAAAATGGACTTTTTCGGTTTCTACATCCATAACACATTCACAGTGGGCTGTTCCAAGTTGTTTACCTTATGGCATACGACTTTGCAATTGCCTTATTCAGGTAGCAGTATGGTCAGTTTAACCCACACATTTCTAACCAGATCACAGTACTCATTTTGTATTCCTAAGAAATACTATAGCAGTAGGTCTGACCTTTCCCACTACTTAACTTGTTCTGTTGCAGCCCATAGATTTGGTCTAACAACCCGTGTCTTCCTGGGGGTTGTGGGCTGCTTGTACCTCTTAAGGCTCGGGCATCTGCCAGTTTAGGTCTTCAGTTAACAGCTGATAAAGCGGGTGACTGGTCATCTCCTGCCTTAGCTGCTAATATGTGCTTCTAGGTTAAATGCCTGTGTGTGCAGGAAGTGCATGTGCTAAGTTGTGCAATCTGTCATGGGTCTCGGCCTGCCGTTAAGTACAGGGTCAAGATTTTAAGTGTGCACTTGCAATTAAAAACATTTTGAACAATTTATCAACTATAGGGTGACCCTGCCAGTGTTTGGATTTTATTATTTTTTGACATTTTCTACATCATCAAATGCTGCTGTCTATTGTGGCTGCATGAAATTCAGAAGCATCTGGAAGTAACAAGTTGGAAAATGCAAATGAGAAGCATGACAGAGGCATTTTTCCCCTTTCTCCGCATGAGTGAAAATTGAACTAGGGGGATCGAGACTAAAAATAATCAGGCAGTTGTAATTCTGCACCAACTGGAGCCAAAATCACGATCTGAGCAATTCCCTGTGCCAGATTTTCAGTCATATTTGTGCAGTAGTTTGGCGTTCCAAAATGCAGACAGAGACAAAGGGACCCACTACTGACAACAGGCATTCTGGCACTAGTGAAACATCTAAAAAAAAAGACTTGCCGGAGGTTACAGAGAGTAGGCTACAGAACTGGACCTAGAACCAGGACTGCTTCTATCTTGATTTTCAGGCTTGTATTAAGCCCAAAAGCACTCCTTCCAAAGGAGAAACCCAGACAGGACATTGTTCATACAGTGTTAAAGTTGATAAGGTTGGTACAGGAAAATAAAACAATCTGAAACGAATAATTTGAAACAAGTTTTCTTTAATACTTTTAAACAAAATTATATGATACACTTGAATACAGCCCTGACCTAAGTTAAATTTTATAAAATGCATTTTATACCAAAGGTACAGATAACAAAACCACTGCAGTAGTTTGCAAAACAAACGGTAGATAATATAAAGCAGATTAAAGATCGACATGTTGCATAAAGCTCAATAATCAAACTTTATGTATTAACTGCTGATTGCTAGTGTACACTACTGGCTTTTTAAAGGCAGTTTGCCCTTTAATAGTCACAAATTAATTTATCCACTTGCAACAATAATTTGAACTTCATAAATGGATATTAGCTTTATAGTGTTAATGTTAATAAATTTGTCACAATACATAGATTTACAATGGATCTCAGCTTTAGTTTATTAAAAAAAAAAAAAAAAAAAAGGAAAAAATGGCATATCAGTGGCATATCAGTGGCATATCAGTGATAGCAGGATTTGGTGGAATAAGAGATAACAGATTACCAAGTCCTACCTAAATTGATCTATACATGATCAATAATACTTTGTAATTACCTTAAGAATCTGATCTCAAATTCTAAAGTGTGGATGTTGACTGGAACATTTTATATACATATGTAAGAAGTTCTAGTACTCAGCCACATTTTACAGTTTGAATATGGCACCACAGATCCCAGTCATCTCTGTATTCACCCTCTGGTTCCACACCACTAATGATCCCCCTGTGCTTGTCCCCCGCTTTCCCACATTTTGTTATAAGTTTTTCTCCCCACCACTTCTTTTGGGAAGGCCATTCTATGATTCCACCGGCCTGTGAAGAAATGCTTCCTTCCTCTACTCCTGACACCACACAACGTTTCCATGAAAAGAGATGATCCAGCAAGTGGAGCGTCTCCGACTTTGGAACAAAGCAAAAAGGCACACATTTCAATGCAAGAAGGAAATGAAATATTAAACATTTACAGCGGTGGCCGAGGGGCAACTGTCTGGAAAATTTCACACACGTTTATGAAGTATTTCTGTCGTGTGTAGGGTGTGTGTATACATATACGCAGGGTTCACGGAAATCTGGGCTAGTTTTTTCCTATGTGCTTCTCAAATTCATTAATCAAACGCAGGGGGAGATAAAATGGTCCTCCTGCTTTTCACAGCCATAAACTGAAAGGTGACAAAAAAAAAACAAAACCCCAAACCAAACTAAGGAAGGTAGAAATAATAAAGGCGATGCAAGGAGAGAATAGGAAGGATTGTTCACAGACAGAGAAGGAAAAGGAATTTATCATCAAGAATAATTTGTATGTTGATATAACTTAGTGGGCAACAAAAATTATTCAGATGATTACCTAAGCTTTCCAGACCACAGCTGTTCTGAGCAGTATCCAAAAGGAGGAACTTTCTGTGGTCTCAGAAGTCCATACTCATCATTCAGAGATCTTTACATAATTCTTATTCTAGTCCAATACAAAGTATCACTGCCTACAAAGAATCCAGTTTTCACTAGGACTACATGAGATTCCAAGCTGTTTTATTTGTAAACGTTTCTAGAATGCCAAATGGCCTACACTTTAGTATCTCAGTATGAACTTTTAACAATCAATAACTCCCCACCCTAGACCTTTGTGAAGGAGGGACCCTAAAACCCCTCCTGAACCTATAGACATCTAGCCAGGTACACCTTAACAGCTAGGGACACAGAGAGCTCGGCGGATAGAGCTACCCAGGGTAAGAATATGAGCTGGGACCCAGTTGGGAGAAGTCAGGCCCAGGTCACAGCAGCTCCTGTCCTATTGCTGTCTTAATGGTGAACCCTACATGTGAATGCTGAAGATACCTGTGAATACTGCTGTAAAAACTGACAAAAAAAAGCCTTGGCTGCTCATTTACTGTACCACAAATGGTGTCAAAGCAGTGGGATCTCTGTGCTAAACAAAAGGTGCAGTGAGAGAGCTATGCCTCAGAACAGAAGTTGTTTGGAAATCTGTGTGCTCTAAACAGACGGAGGAGAGGCACCCCTGGTGCAGAAGCAGTGTGATTAAAGGCGAGTGCACAGGGCATTAAAAAAAAAAAAAAGTGAAGGACTGTGGGCTTTAAAACTATGTACAGAGCACAGGAGAAATTTGGTTTAATGGGCCTGGCTGTAGGGCCAGCTAGGAGTGTAAAATAACAGGCCAAGGAGACTAGCTTCATCTGAGGGAGAGAGAAAGTAAGTTAATGCTGAACAAGCCAGGTTTTTTTTTACCCCCTTTTCCCGAAGAGAGAAAGAAAAAAAAAAGGAACCACTGATGTGTGCACGAGCAGGGTGTGCCTCTTGGAAGTTTGCTGCCAGAGAAGTTTCTGGAAAGAGAGAAAGGCGTGGCCCTATGGTTCCAAGGCAACGCCGTCACTGTGAAAGTGGAACTATGATGGAAATGTACGCTTTAATTCAAACACTCCTGGAAGGACAGAGGCACATGGAAACAAGCTTAATAAAGTGCCAAGTTTCTTGGGCCACAAATTGGAAGAAGCTTGGAGCAGGGTTTGTGCTCCTAACTGCCAACCTGCAAGAAGCAAAAGCCAGAGAAGTGTTTAGGACCCTGGAGTTAAACGAGCTATAGCAACGCTGCAGGAGAACACAGGAGGAGGAAGCCAGGTGAAGTCACCTCCACTGACTGTGGCTTATATGCAGGAGAGCTCATGGTGGAGCTTTGTAGGCTGCCCTGAAGGAAGCAGCACCCACTGGCCTAAGGAAGGCAGCATAGAGAAGCCAGATGGAGGGAGCTGCAGAGTGGCCAGAGAAAGGAGACATAGATAAGCCAGACTGCACCAAGGAGTCAGAAGACGCCGTGATTGGGAAAAGAGATGGGACTCTCATAGAGAATCATGGATGGACACTGGTCAAAGGGCACAAGTGGGTGGTAACTGGGGAGTAAAGGTAACCCTAAGAGGGGAGAGCAGGACCCTGTAGCCTTTATTCCAAGTTTAATTGGCCAAAAAAGGCATGGTGGGGAGAGGAGTCACTTCAATGGAAGGTATCCAGGGTGAGCAGGAAAGCTCACCCTGATAGGTTCAAGCTGAGGAGAGTACATGTAGGAGTGGCCCTAAATTCCTCCTTAGCCTGGTCCACCTTAACAGCCAGAGCGACAGAGAGCTCTGGGGGCAGAACCCCTTAGCGCAGTGGTGATCAAACCTGTCCTGGAGGGTTTTCAGGATATTCATAATGAATATGCACGAGATGAAATTTGCAAGCTATAGAGGCAATGCATGCACATTCATTGTGTATATCCTGAAAACCCGACTGGCTGGGGGTCCTCCAGGACAGGTTTGGGAACCACTGCCTTAGGGTAAGAATAAGAGCTGGGACTCAGGTGGGAATAGGCTAGGCCCAGTTCTTCAGAAGGTAGCTCCTGACATATTGCTATCCTAATAGTGAATCCTGTATAGGAATGCTGAAGATACATATGAATACTGCTGAAGGTAAGCAGTCGTGCTGCATTTATATGCACTGTAAATAAAAACACTAACAAAGCGTTGATCGCTCCCTTACTGTTCCACAAGCCTATAGTTTAAAACATTTCTTGGTTTCTTTAAATGAAATAAAGTCTAATACTCTTGCTTTAATAAAATGCAAGTTAGCACTCTAAAATTAATTTTTTATTTAGATCTCCATCATCTTTATTTAAACAAATTGTGCTATATAAACATGCACAAGTTTAACTAGCATTTGTGTAAGATGTTCAGAACAAAGGTCCTAAGCAACTCAGAATTCTGCCATTGGTAAAATGAGAGAGAAATCCCTTTAGATGCAGGGGACTAAAACTTTTTAAAGGGCAGTCCGCACGTGGAATATTAAGTGACTATGACAGATTGTGTGTTCAGATGGCCAATAGGGCCCCTAAGAAGTGATTTGGTGACTAATGTAGTTGGTCACTCAACTACTAACCTTTGATGACATGAATCAAGGTGCCATAGAGAGACCATAAAAGTTTTGGCCACTAGGTTTTAAGAGTAAGTAGCCACAAGACCACTAAGCCATAGCTTTCTGTCCAGAGCACAATATTATTTCAGCAACATTTCAAAATAAACCTAATGAAAATTGAAATGTTCATGCCTCAGCACACAACATGCAATTGCTATGACTGGTTCAAGTTAAATAGAAGACCTATATCACATTGGGTCAGGAAAAAGGTCCATGTAGCCCTGCATCCTGTCTCTCAACAGTGGCAAACAAGTTTGTTTAGAGAAAGTAAGAAAACAGGATTGATGCTGCAGTGCAGCCTCTCTATTACATAATCATTCCTTTTAATGATAATTATAGTGGTTTTATATTAGCAATGAAAGTCATTTGACACTAGAATACAGGGACACGTTTTGGTTGACTGCTTACCAAATGGGTCAGTCCCATGAGCTCTTGTGGTTTCTGAAATAAAAATAAAAATCCTAGGTCTAAAATTTTGTCACAGAGGATGTAGGTGATGTGATTTTAGCAGATGCCCATGATTATGTTAAATTTACAGAGAAAAAGACTAACCTAATAAAAATGCTGAATTTCTTTTATGCAAACGTGGCTAAGTATACATCCTGCTCACATGCTCCTGGAGGTTGAGTTGACCATGTAGTCAAAAGATTTTGTGTTCAGTCAATTGATTGGCGCAAGTGTCGGGGAACAAAATGGCCACACATCAGCAATGTGATAAACACTACCTAGCCAGAGAATTTTCAAATACACAAAGGAAACATTCAATGATCAAAGAGTAAGAAATGTAAAGTATAAAAGTAGGGAGTGAGCTGTTTATAGCAAAGACAAAAGAACCAGCTGCACGAGACAGAAAGTTCATCATTTTTAGAAGACTTTCTGCATTGCTAATGTTCATTCCACCACATATCCTAGGTGAATATGGGAAGGGAGAGGTCCATATACTGACCACTGAAGCACAAGCTCGACAACTTTGTAAATTACTTATTTCAAAACCTGGGCAAGCTGTAATATGAAAACAAAATACTATTTTGCTCTATATATCAATCTTAATGGAAAATTTTGGAATGTAAGAATTAAAAAAGTTGAAGAGTATACGCAAATTAAAGTTTTGGTAGTTTTTCTATTTGCCTGTAATCTATGCTTAAAAAAAAAAAAAAAGACTGTGACAAAGTTTTAGCCATCTTTATGGCCAAAGATTAGCGAGCCAGATGAGTTTATTATATATAGTCACTACTAATTTAATGTTATAGAAATGTACATCACATGCCCAGAAACGTGTCTTCTTTAATGTAGGCACACCATTGTTTCCACCCTCCGCATTTCCTGTTCTCTCTCTCTAACTGCACATGCACTAATTTCTCTGTGAGCACTTTTGAGGTTTACCTAAACCTCTCTTACAAAAAATAAATACATACATACATAAAATCTGGTTTTAGACACCTCCATTACATAACACTATGGGAGATTTATTTTCTTATGTGGCAGAAAATTAGCTAATATATCAATCAGAATTAATTTGGGATGATTACAAATTTCTAAGTGCTCATTACTTCTTCCTCTCCCACAGGAGAGAGAAACAAGAGAACAAGATTAGAGGAGCCAGGTAGCTTGTAAATGTCAAACCAGAAAATATTTGAAACTCTCAGGAAGGAAATTGTGCAGCTAAAGACGGCCGGGCACCTCGGCAATTAAAGCAGGATTAACAGTCTCTGACTGGTATCCATCTCCCACTGTACACCTTAGGGTATCGGTCCACTATAGTAAAAGATATGCCTGATAGGGGCAACATCTGTTCCAACAGCAGCAGCAATGTTATATTAAATGGCCAGCAAAGACTGAGCCTGAAGCCCTGCTGAAGGTGCTGCTCTCTCTTTCCTGCATGACACACTTTACCTCTAGACCTGTTGCCAGCTATGCGATCTTCTTGGCTCTGAGAAAGAGGTCATCATTTTGTGGCCTAAGCTTGAGCATAAAGGGAAGGCCCTTTAGGTGTGGCTTCACCTAAGGGCCTGCTCCTATGTTTGATATAAGTTTTATTAGCTGTGTGGGACACCCTTTGTATGCTGGAAGACCATGGGCAAGGCTCCATGTGTAATTTTTGAGTAGTTCCATCTTCAACGGTGCTCTGTCCCAAGATCAATCATTAATTGATATTGCTGACTAAGCCTGCATCATGTGACTTGTATGGCTCACTTTGAGGTATTTCAAACTGTTTAATAAGTTGGAAGACATAGTAACTGAAGATAACATATTTGCAATTGTTTTAATGAACATTTTTCACATTTGGATTGTTGGAATGCGCCAGTGTTTTATTCTTTTAGAAACAGCAAGCTCTTAAGATACAGAATTAGCCCTTGAAGACGGCAAGCGAAATGCACATATCTGGCTGAACAAGATGCGAAAAAATGCTGCAGATGTCTATAAGAGATGAGATAATTTCCCCCACTACTGCATAAAACATATGGCTTAATATGCATTTCAAAAAACTATAAAAAGTTACATACCACCATTGATTAAAAAATATACCATAGCAAAAGAGCATCATGAGGGATTATTGAGCAAAGTTACAATGCTTATGTTGTTTTGCTCTGCTATGTTTTTATGAAACTTATTTTGCAATTTGTGGTTCTTTGCTATTGTTACCATTTCACAAGAGACAGCTGATTGAACAACTAGAACTGCATTCAAAATATAGGAAACTTATTATTGGAGATTTTAATGTCCATAGATGATTTAGATTCAAGAAATGCCCAAGAATTGGCAACTTTTATGAAAGCTATGGGGAATAAGCAGAGAATTTCTACACCTATGCATAAAGCAGGCCACATTTTGGATCTTCTGTTTCACCTTGAAAAGTGGCATAATAGTTTGACAGAGCTAAAATTAGTAGGGTTAATATGGTCAAATCATTTCTTTTCAAGTTGCTTTCCTGGTAGAAGATCAAGCTATACAATGTAGCAATCTAATTGACAGGAAAATTATTTGTCCTAAATTAGAGTCAGAAGTGTTTGCCAAGGAATGGCAACCTCCAGTTTGTTTTGTACTTCTACTATAGAGACTCGTGTGCAAGAGCTATGTGATGTATGGTACATTTTCCTATGCAAGGCATTTGATATAGTGGCCCCCAAGCAAGAAATTATTTCACAGTATAGATGTAAAAGAGCAGATTGATATTCACAGAATTTGTTGCAACACAAATGCTCTCTAAGACAATCAGAGAGTGGAAGAATAAAAATCTGATGCAACTAGGTCACCATATTTAATAACACTCCAATCTTATTAAAAGTTTTCTGGAGGCTAAGACGTCTATAATACTATCTAAAATTGAAAAATCATTAAATCAAGCTTTTGCACTCTTTAAAACTGTGAAGACGTTTACTAATAAACAAGTTCATGATATAGATTATTACCTAAATTTGATGACATAGCTGATTTCTTCCAAGTTACAAAAACTCCAGGCCTAGTTGGTGTTGCTGATACCTCATGTAGGAATCAGAGGGAAAGAAATGACTTGAATTTTTACGAGTTTCTCTGTTAGAATTGTCAATGGTAATTAATCTCAAATCTTCTGTTTTATATCCTTTCAATTTGCAACAATAAAGGTGCTTAACTTATGAACCCATGCCTGCCATAGTAAACAAGATCTTGGAAAAAGTGGGCATATGCCCCAGTCCCTCAAGAAGGATTTGGCCAAACCATTAAAACAAGTGTCAAACTTCAGGCCAATTTTAAATCTTCCATCCTTAGGCAAAATAATAGAAAAATATGTTTTACCACAGTTAGATTAATTTATAGTAGATCACAACACTTTGCAGTCACAACTTCATGGGTTTTGGAGAAACCATGGAATTGAAACTTTGCTGCTTTCTCTAACAATCTGTATCAAGAACTAGATAGGGGAACAGTGAGATCTATTAGCTCAATTAGATATAGCATTTGACATCATTAGTCATAATCAGCACCTCAGATTGTCCGTCTGAAATTGGGTGAGGTGGTTTTGTCCTGGTTCAGGTCTTATTTAACAGAGTGGCAAGAAAGGTCCAATTTGGAGATAAATAGTTGACATAGAGAAATATGTCTACTGGTATCCCTCAGGGATAGTCATTGTAATCACCATTATTTAATATATATTTGCTACCTTTGTATTCTGTTTAGGAAATGGAGATAAAGTTTTATAGTATTTATACACAGTCAACATACAGTTTTATATACCATGTGTAAATAAGACAGTTCCACCGTCACATTGTATGGATATCGTTCACTCTTGGATGAGAGAATTGTTTAGCTCTAAATGTTGGTAACACCACTCTTTTTACACTATCAAAATACAAACAAAAGCAATTTAACTCCAAATCATGGCCATCCCCTTTGAAAACGAAAGTCTTTCCCAAACTCTGTTCTGCAGTTGTGTTTTTACAAGTCCTACTTCAGACACAGAGTCCTAAGCGGCCTGGACTGCCAAGACCACTGTAGGATTGCAAATTGGCTCCATTTTTTTTTCCAGGACAGGTTAATTCAGTCCTGGTTTTGCACTTTTGCATGCATGGACATTTAGTTCTGACTTTCATAAGAAAAGCAAGACAAGTGTACATATGCAGTGAAGACCAGACCCGAACAAAGCAACCATCAGGTCAGACGGTAACGCTGAAGAATCAGAAATTGAGAGATCCAGATTTAGCTTCAAAGGACTCTCCTCGGGCAAACAGTAATCAAACCAATGCAGGAGCACAGGACACTGAACTTGTACTTACAAATGGAAAAAATATTTCTAATGTCAAGGTAGATGGTGAACTGATCTGATGTGATCATTATATATTGTGATTTATTTTAAAGGTAAAGGCAGAGATGAGTCATACAAAGGTCAGGTTCCTGGATGCCAACAGTACCAACTTTGCTAAAATGGGGATGTACATTAAGAAGCTGCTGGCAAAGTGGGTAAAATCTTTGTGTTGTTAAAGAATGGTGGCCTAAATTCAGAGGAGCTAGAAAGGCTACAAATTAGTTAGCAAAGTAAAGGAGAGAGGCCAGTATGGTTTTCAAAGAAGGTGGCTGAAAAGGTAAAAAGAATAGCATTGAGGAGTTAAGATGGCAGCATAAGCCAGATGAGTATTTCAGCTGCTCTCCAGGTTTCTTTGGTTTTTACTTGTTTCTTCGACGATGCTGTCCAAGAGGAAAGGAAGGGTGAGGGGTTTTTTCCCTCTCCATGACCTCACTCCTCCAGATCTGTTTTCCATTGCTGAATTCACATCTCCCATTTCATTTTCACAGGCCTGGAGCCCCGTTGGTGAGGCAGAGAGAGGAGGTCTGCCGTCACCCGGGGGAGGTCTCCCTCAACACTCACATGGAGGGAGCGGTTCAGAGACCACCTGCTCTGGCTAGCGGCAGTGGCCATGATTTCAGCAACTGTTGCCAATGCAGCTGCCCATATACAGGGTGAATCAACTATGTCTTGGGTCTCTTCTGGGACTGAAAAACAGGCAACAGTGACACTTGATGCACTGTGGGATTGGGTAGCTAATCTGTCCACGTCATTTATTGACCATTCCCACAAAGTTCAGGTTGTTCAAGACCATCAGCATATTTTTTAGGAACATGCTGAGGGGCTTCAGACTTTGTAAAAGGAAGTACAAGCAGTGAATACCATGATTATTCAGGGGGGGGGGGGGGGGGGTCACTAGAAGAGTGGAAAATATGGAGTATCAACTTAGACATCTAAATTTAAGATTGACAAACTTCCCTAAAGTTACAGGAGAACTTTCGCTGCTTCCTTTGAGGAAATACTTTTTTTTTTGGACTGACTCAGCCTGGTATGGATTTAGGGAATAGAATGTTAGGAATTATTAGGAAGGGAATGGTTAATAGAATGGAAAATGTCATAATGCCTCTGTATCGCTCCATGGTGAGACCGCACCTTGAATACTGTGTACAATTCTGGTCGCCGCATCTCAAAAAAGATATAGTTGCGATGGAGAAGGTACAGAGAAGGGCAACCAAAATGATAAAGGGGATGGAACAGCTCCCCTATGAGGAAAGGCTGAAGAGGTTAGGGCTGTTCAGCTTGGAGAAGAGACGGCTGAGGGGGGATATGATAGAGGTCTTTAAGATCATGAGAGGTCTTGAACGAGTAGATGTGACTCGGTTATTTACACTTTCGAATAATAGAAGGACTAGGGGGCATTCCATGAAGTTAGCAAGTAACACATTTAAGACTAATCGGAGAAAATTCTTTTTCACTCAACGCACAATAAAGCTCTGGAATTTGTTGCCAGAGAAGGTAGTTAGTGCAGTTAGTGTAGCTGGGTTCAAAAAAGGTTTGGATAAGTTCTTGGGAGAAGTCCATTAATGGCTATTAATCAATTATACTTAGGGAATAGCCACTGCTATTAATTGCATCAGTAGCATGGGTTCTTCTTAGTGTTTGGGTAATTGCCAGGTTCTTGTGGCCTGGTTTTTGGCCTCTGTTGGAAACAGGATGCTGGGCTTGATGGACCCTTGGTCTGTCCCAGCATGGCAATTTCTTATGTTCTTATGGAGACTACTAATGAGATTGTTGTTTCCTTTTTATAGGACCAAGACTAGAGTTTGGTAATGAATTAGTTTAAAGATATAAATCCAGACTTGACTACGATCACCCCAGAAAGGAGGAACAGTTTGCTTTTTATGCATCTTGGGGCTTCCTTTTCTTAGATATCCCTGCAAATGTATAATTAAATTGAACGCAGACATCTATTTTACCCCTGAACAGCTTAGAGGGTTTTTGGATGCAAGGACTGGGAACCTGCCTCCTAATAGCTAAATGTGTCGATATGTGGGGTTTTTTTTTTTTAGTGGACAGAGTCTGTTATAGCCATTTTTAAAAATTTGTTTTCCCCTACTCCCCCTCCTTAATTATTGATTGGGCTATGCAGTAAGAGGAAGTTGTGTTTCTCATTTTTTCTTTTTGTTGTCTTTATTATTGTGTTTCTAGAGTTCTTCACTGGCACGTTGTTTCCGTGCCAAGAATCTTTGCATTGTATTTGAAAACAATATAAAGAAAAAAATTAGAACTGAAAAAGATACAAGGGATCTCAGAAAGAGGACAGGAAAGAATATTTGGAAAAGCTGAGATAAGTAGGGAAAATAATAAATATTTTTGTTCAGTAGTGACTGCAGAAGGGTTTGGAGGAGGACAACTTTATTGGAAGAGGTACATAGGCCAGTGGTGTAGAAGCCACACTCTTTACAGAAGAGCATTTACAAAGATCTAGCAGAAATGAAAGTAGACAAAGCTATTAGACCAGGCAGGATCCATCCTAGGATATTAAGGCTATTCCGATTCTGGCAGGTTCATGATGGATCTTTGCAGCTGATCTTTGAAGACAGGAGTGTTCCGCAGGACTAGACATGGACAGATGCTGTTCTGCTTCATAAAAGTGGTAATACGGAAGAGGCCAGAGACAACAGTAATCGTCACTTTAGTGGTGGGTAATTTAATAGAAGTTTTAGTGAAGAGTACCAACTTATCTTGAATCTAGCAAGATCTGAGGCACTGTGGGAAAGTATATCAGACGAGTATCTATAGGTAAGCAGAAAATTAGATTAGGGGTTAGGTATTGGTTGTAGTATACATGGATTTTAGCAAAGGTTTTCATACTGTCCCACACTGGAGGCTCAAATAAAACTGAGCAACCTGCGATGATAGATGGGATTTGAAAGTTACTGAGTAACAGACAATGTAGGGTATTGGTAACTGGAAATCACTCTGAAGAAAAAATGGTGAGAGCCTCATTTGAGAGTTCAGGCCATTTCAATATCTTTGTGAGCAATACTGTGGATGGCTTCAAAGGTAAAATTTGCCTATGTGGAGTTGACACCACGTGCTTAAACATTATTGATACCCTTAAGAGAAAAGACAAAATGAAAAAGCTCAGCTGTTGAAGCATTAAGATCCAGTGCAAACATGCAGAATCATGCTTTTGGGGTACAGAAACACACGGGTTGGGGGAGGAGGGGACACTAAAGTATAGTAACCAGCAGAGACCATGGGATGACCACATCTGATGATTTCAAGGTAGTGAACAGTGTGAGATGGTGGTGGCCAGAGCTAGCAGGATGCATAGGGACAAGCATTACCAGTGTGGGGGGGGGGGGGGGGGGGGGGGAGATGTGATAATGCCTCTGCGCCAGTTGTTGCTGAGACCTCACCTACAACTGTGTCAATACGGAGGGCATATCTCCAAAAGGATACAAACAAGATTGAGGCTGTCCAGAGAAAGGCTACCAGAATGGTGTCAGGTCTGCACCAAAAACCATACAAGATGAGACTCGAGGCCCTAAATACGCATTCCTTGCAGTATATAATTAGGCTATTGAGGTATATGAATATCTAATGTATAAGAAACATTTTTCAGAGAAAATAATACCAACAAGAAGTCACAGTAAGAAGCTCAAAGTGGGGTTGAAGCAGGAGCAACTTTAGAAAGTATTTCTCTTCTGAATGGGTGGTGGATGCATAGAATAACCTCCTAGGGAAAGTAGTGCAGAGGAAAAAAAAAAAGGTTACAGAATTCAAGAAACCTTGAGATTTGCACAGAGGATTCCCAGCTCCAAAGAAATGAGGGGAAAGCAAAAAAAAACAAAACAAATTTATGACAATGCCCTACAAACAAAAGGTGGCAGATTAGATGGGCCTTATAGTCCTCGTACTGTCTTTATGTAACTCTAGATGAGGGTCAGCACAGCTGTGCTCCCATTTACATCAAACTGTGGTTCTGGGACACCCAAATCCGTTTGGTTTTTATAATACATTTGGTCCAACCGCCAAATTTACATGCTTTCATTATCTTGGGGGGGGGGGGGGGGGGAGGGATCTGATCTGGCTGAGGCTCTAGGATCAATATGAGAACTGACAGACTCATCATGGTGGGAGTGATTTGATACAAGGTCTTTAAAAAAATCTCTGCTGGAAGAAAATAAAAATGAAAATGAAAAAGATTTTGTTAAAACTAAATTACTTACTTTTAACAGGTTTTCCTCTGAAGACAGCAGTTGCATAATTGATCACATGACCATGCATGTGACAACCAAAACTTTACAAGCTTTCTAATAAAGATTAGACATCCTTTCTGCAGATGCATGGGACTGCCCATGCTGCGCTCTGCAACTTCTCCAACTCACAGTTTATCCAAGAAATATAAGTGAGAAGTCAACTCCCAAGGGGAAGAGCATGGCATAACGTGACTGGTGAACTACTTTCTTTGGAAAACGTGCTAAAAGGCAAGCAGCTTGGCTTTTTCTGAAGACAAGCAGACTCACCACGTCAAAGAGACAGGATTCCATAACTAAGGGTTATCTTCAACAAAAACAGGGAAAAACTAGAACCAGCAATGAGCAGAACATTTTTGTTGGTTAAAAAAATAAATAAATTGTATATTTCGACAACCTAGAATCATAAAAATGAGTGCCAAGAGAAAAGGTATTGGGCTCTACCCATCGAAAAAGGCCATGGAAAAGGGACAGTCCATCTTTACTGTTGGGATAGCCCTGCGGAGACTGCCACAGAGCAGCTTCTATGCAGGAATCTAAGCTAATGTCCAGGCATGCCTGCTTCGGAACATGCAAAATCTCTTAATGTCCAGACTTTCAGAGCCATACACGGAGGAGCTGCACCAATGCATCACAATCTCCACTCAAAACGCCACTCATGCTGCCTCCACTACGAGTCTTTGCTCAAACTTGGGCAGGGGGAGATCAAGCCTTGGCTTGACTCTTGGGCCTATCCTTGGAATAATGTGCCACAGAGGATCTCTTTGGTGAGGCCTGGTCACCAGCGTGACCACTGTCTACTTCCAAGGCAGACGAGCCTTCAAGGCCCACTTTCTTGGTGCTACTGGCAAAGGCATGGTCTCTGTTATTCTAGGACCAAACTGCTCTGAGTACTCCTGGGAGCAGATTTCAAAGGCATCAGCTGTTTAGCCATTCCCACAGCAAATGAAGCAAACTACATCTGGGACAGAATTTGACGCTGCTTGTTTGACATGGTGAGAAAATGTTTTCACAGAAGAGATGCCTATGAGAGAACAAGTGACCAGAGGCCTGCCTGACCCTTGTTTTCTGCTGAAAAATAGAATAAAAATAGAATAAAACTAGGGCTACAACCCCCCCTCCCAATCCCCCCCATCTGACTAGGTAATTAAAGTGGATAAAAAAGTTTCAGCCAAGATCAGGAGGAAAAGCACACAATACTAAAGAAAAGCCTTGGCACCTGCCAAAACACATCCAATTGGGCCAGTGGAAAAACAGAGCAGTTGTGGAGCTGGTGCAGCATGGGAAGTCCCACAGAAAAGACGTCTGGCCTTTAGGAGAAAGCTCTGGAAATTCCATTCTGTTTGATGCCATGCAGGATCACATAGTCACTCACTAGTGCGAGCTGGTCAGCCTGCTTGTCTTCAAAGAAAACAAAATTATATTTTAACTAAATTCTGCAAACCTCTCTCCACGCCAAAATCAACAAACACATGCACAACCCCATCGCTAGGGCTTCTGTTTCAAAAGGCTAATCTAAAGAAAATTTAGTAGAAGAAAAAAAAAATAAACTAGAGACACAAGGTATATATAGGTCTGTGCATGATTCAGGACAGATATGAAGCCACTGTTTCTGGCATCTTTTATACTTTATGGTTCTCAATTTCTTGAACTATATATATATTTTTTTAACTTTATCTGTCCATGATTTCTTCATAGAGGTTTGAAGATGTGTTGTTAAGAGAAGCCAGCACATGGATCTCAACCACTTTTTGGTGACTTCTCAAAATGCACCTCGTGCCTATTATTTTTAGCATAGCACTTAGAATCCTTTTTATAAAGGAGGCTTGTTTTTAAGGTATCCCAAATACAAATAAATCGAGGGGAAAAAAAATACCCAGGAATACTCAGGACTTTTAATCACCCTACATTTTTATCATTTAGTTTGTAAGTAATGCATGGCAATTTCAGACATGTATTATTGTGTCTAAAACCAAAATTAAAATGTTCAATCTCCCAGAAAACGTATTGCTCACAAGAGTCCAGTAATAGATTTTACTTTCACTAACCGTAAAGCAGCTGGTTCATAAAAGTTCTCAGACAATACCATTTTTTAAACAGAATTTCATCAGTCTGAACACAGATCCTCATAGGGAAGGTCACTTTCAAATAGTCCTCATAGCAGGAAAGCCTACAAGTACATTGAACATACAGACTTTGAAAAATACTCTTAAGCAAATTTACACGGGTAAGTTCGTTTTGAAAATAATTGGCACCAGTACACGTACACTGTCACTCCCGTGAATTCAGAGGTCCTTTTCAGAGGCGTACACTTACACATGTATGTTCAAAAATCAAGAAGTACGGGCATGTCAGCTCCACTCTGTGGAATGCCTCTTTTCAGTGCTATAAGAATGTATGAAACCAGGTTAGTATTTTTATACACATGCTGAACCGAGGTTGATTTTAAAACAGCCATTTACAGGCACAGAACCAGGCTTTGAAAACTCTTTAAGAGCGTAAAAAGTTGACATTCTACCATAGTCCAAGCCAGTGGAACATAGCTTTTCAATAGCGCTACAAAGAATCACTGCTATCCTACCGCAGTCACACTGGGGAAAGTTAGTTTCAAGATAATGGGTGGCTGTCTGAGTCTGGATGCAGGTCTAGCTGGTGGCAGGCTGTGCCCATGCTTCATCAATAATTGTCTTGACATTTACTCTTCCGGAAGCCTCTCTTCCTACACCCCTTGACTTGTCTTTTTACATTACAGCAGGCCATCTGGTGCTTCCACAACCCTGGCTATTACCCCTCAGGCCTACGGCATTTTCTGGAATAGTGCTCCTTTCAAGGTCTGCAATACAGATTTCTACTGGATACAAGGACTCTCGTTTTCTGCATCAGCCAGAGGGTAGATTCTGCAGCTAGGCCTCCAGCTCTGGGGCTGAGATTTTTAATTCAGGAAGAGTTGTGTGGCAATGTCTGTAGTGTAAAATATGACCATGTGGACAGTGAAAAATCACTGAACATGCAAAGGAAAATGTTTGCTGCTGAGATGCTGAAAATCATGTTTTTAGAGCCCCTTGAGCTTTATGTAGTGATGTCAAACTTTTCTGGATCTTCAAGTGTTATCCCTGTTATGGTAGGGAAAGTGGCATAACATGCTCCTTAAAAATGCAACACCACCCATCCCCAAAAGTCAGGTGAATACAATGGTATAGGGCTTGGGCTTTATACCACTGTACATGTCAAAGAAATGTAGATCCCACTTTTCTTGAATATATTTGCTTTCAGTCATTTCAGTGCACAAATGTTGCTGCCCTAAGTTCAGTAGCAGGTGAAAGAATTTTCCCACCTTGCTAAGATGATCCTGGCTGAGCTGTCTGCTCAATACTTGTTATAAATCAATGCCATACCTGGGATGTAGGATAGGAATTATTTTTTTTTAGAAGAAACTTTTGGTTCTGTACCAATTTCAGTCATTTAATTGCTATTCATTCAACATAACAGCATTAACATGAAAAGTATAAAAACGAAGATATTCGGTGGCATAAGCAAATCCTTAAATTCTGCACTTGCAGAAAAAACTATGGGCATTTATATGAATCTATAGCTTAAGTCAGTCCACACAGTCACGTATGTGTAGCATTGTATTTCCTCTACAGCCAAGTATATAATCTTATTTAACACACATATCAAAATGCCCCAATTATACTGCAAAAATACAAGTAAACAATTCTGTTTGTAACATTTCTCTGTTGAGTGACATTGAACAGAACTGGGTGGTTCTGCAACCATAATTATTTATGAATTATATACCCAATTGAATTGCTCAAATGTTCTGGTTCACTTTCTCATTTATATTTAACCACATATTAGCCAAATTATTCTGTAAATGCACCTTGCTTGCAAAGGACACTTTTGCAGTATATGAATTCAGTGCAGACTGAATGGCAGAGGTAGATCGGAAAAGGATGCCGCTTCATACTATAATGCTGTCATGGTACTTCTCAAAGTAGGCAGCGATTTTCACTGCTTGCAGGTCTTGGCAATGCAGAGCCAAGATAGAAGACGACAGATTTTATTCCACAAGACAGAAAAGTCTTCAGGATTAATACTGTTTCTTAAACAGCTGTTGTCCCCAAGTAGTCACTTACTTGGCATCTAACCTCATTGACCAGATGAGAGACAGACAGGTGAACAAACTGGTTAACCAGAAACTAGAGTTAAACATTAGCGGTTACTCAGCACATTAAAGCATTCATTTTTGAAAAGTGGTACACAGAGTCGTAGGTAAATGTATAAAATACAACTACAACCCTTAGGAGCAAGTGACATCTAGAGAGCTTGCCCTCAAGCATTGGATACAGTCAGTACCATACGGAAACTCACTCCAGCCCTCAAGGACCACAAAATGATCTGATTTCAGAATACAAAGTCCAAAAACCGAGTGATAATACAAATCAAACAATATCAATCAACCCCAAATTTTTTTTTTTATTATTATATTTGCTTCCATCTGGTGATTGCAGACCTCCATGAGTCACAAAATCATATGGAAAAAAAAATACTTGTGAATAAACTGTACTAATGGACAGTCATATACTAAGCATGAATGTTAACATTTTGTGCCTAAGTTTTAATCGTCGGTACAGATGTCTACACCATTTTTTTAATTTCCCAAATGCATATAAAAGGTAAGTTATCTTCACAAAATGTCTTTCATGGTAACTCTAACATGGATCCACATTTCGAGAAGATTTGTCTGCGTCAGGGGAATGGTCTGTTACACGAGCAACAGAGCTAGGTGTGCATCTAAAATCACTAGATAGAAGCAAATATCAAGTAAAATTTGGAATTGGCTAATTTTGTTTCTGGTTTTCACGGTAGCCATGAATATTCACCAAATATATTGGCAAATATTTGGTCTGTGGACCATGTTAAGTTTGACTTTGGCTGGCCTGAGAAGCAAACCCTTTTGTAGCCCACGAAGGATCAAGTTGCCTGCTTCGGCATTAGGAGATCAGAGTTCCGGAGTCAAGAAGATACTGAAGCACAGTGCTGCCTTATAGTACAGTCAAACAATCACAATTATACAAATTCAACTTTTCCAAAGACATAAAAAAACAACCTTCTTAATCTACGACACATATCAGTCTGGCAGGTAAGGCATGCATCAGTTTTAAATTCATTTAAAAGGTAAAACATCTTAACTTTTTCAGCAGACCCAGATTGTTCGTTAAGTGTTGCCTGTCAAGTCAATAGTGTTTCAAAGAAATAGAAAAATCAGATTTTAAACTTGATTCCTAATTACAAGCACGATTAGGGAAAATTTACGTAAAAGTGATGTAAAAATGAATATTAACTTTGGGTTTTCATGATCACGTGGGTGCTTAAAAGAACATTCAGCCTTTCAACAAAGTAGGCATTTCATGGCCAATATGGAAACCGTGATCTTTTCCAGGCTGGAGCACTGTAGGAGGAGGGACCTTGATTCAGGTTCCCTATGTGACAGGGACAGTTGGACCTGGGTGTGGCACGATGGCAGCGATGGAACGGAGGATGGCTGCTAATACGGTAGCAGACCCTGCTGATCACAAGGCGGGATGAAGCATGCACCTCAGAAAGGGCACCTTCCAGCCCTTAGGGGAACGAGTCGTCTTTGCAGCCACCTGGGCGAGCCATCTGTGAGGGGAGGGGAAGGTGGCGATTAAAGACAGACTACTATCAAGGGGAAATGACAAAGAAAGGTGATCGCTGCATTGCCTTTGACTCTATTCTAATAATCCACTCCGATTTGAAAGCAGTCCAATAGACTTAACTGTTGCATCAGTGGGTTTTCAGCCTGTGAAGCTAAATCTCTTATTTTTATGACCTGCTTCTAAGATGAAAGAAGATCCAACCAGGTTTTAGTCCAGCAAGAAATAAAAGGATCTATTCTTCTTGATGTTTCACATCAGAAGAGACTTTTTGTTTTGTTAAGGGACAGGCTAGACATTCAGGGGTATCTGAAGTCTTGGACTTGCTTGTCATCAGTGCAGAGCTGATTAAACGCAATGCTCCAACGTGGATTTCTCCATGGGGAACCAAGTAATGATTATTTTTAGCACTTTGGAAAATGTAGCAGGATATTTCAGTTCCATCTCTTAGTGAAGATATCCACCTTGACAAAAGGACTGAACATTCTTATAAACACACACACTTCCCCGGCATTTCCAGAGAATTTTGTGTCAAGGTCAGGGTAGCTGGGAGAATGCCTTACTCCGTAAAACATACAGTCCAAGGCTCTGATAGAAATATCACCGTGTCACAGATAGCACATTATTGTGGCAAAAGAAGAAAATAAAAAGCCCTAACAAAATGGAATGACAAATTGGCAAATAAAATGCAGACCTGGAAAACGTCCTGCTGGATAAATATGTTCTAGCCTCCAACTCGACTGCACTAAGCTGGCACATCGTAATGACAGAGTTGATATCACAGGGAAGGTCACTCTTACTGCCTTCTCTGAAAGACAGGAGACTTGGGGAGAGGGACTAAGGGCCAGATTTAGGTTTTGGGACAAAATGGAGCAGAACAGTGCCAAAAGCCACAATATTTCAATTTCATTCTGAGGCATCTCTTACACAATTTTGAAAAGTTTAGGGTTTTTTTTTTTTGTTGTTTCCAAAAAGAGAAAAAAATGGCGTTAGTATTGGGACAAAAGCACTATAGGACATTTGCTTAATCTGTAAATTTAGCAGGGGTTTGAGCAAAAGTCCCCTTAGTGTTTTCTGCAGAAGATTTTGCTTTCTTTTTTTTTTTTTTTTTTACCCTTTTCTGAAGTTGCAAGAAATAATTTAGGAGCAAAAAATTGTTGTTTCAAAGCAAGCAAAGTGACTTGTGGACTTTTTGCTTATTTGCCTGGAGGGTACATGGAAAAGACAAAGGTTTTGCTCAACTTTGCCTGAAATTATAATCTGATCCTATGAGGGCATGGAGTGAGAACAAATACAAGCCAGGGGAGATCTAGGATTAGGGATCTGAACCCAGTTCTTGGGACACATCTAGCCAGTCAGGATTTTCAGGATATCCACAATGAATATGCATGAGACAGATTTGCATGTACTGCCCCCACTGTATGTATATCTATCTATCTCATGTATATTCATTGTGAATATCCTGAAAACCTAACTGGCTAGAAGTGACCTGAGGGTTAGGTTGAGAAGGACCACAGATCTAGGCAAATCTCGTTCTCAGCTATCAAAAATAACAAGTCTGGATTTCCATCAATATTATTTGACATATTTGCATATATTTAGTTTAAGAAAGCTAATTTGCAAAGTTTGGTTTTTCTCAAAACCCGACTTGTCTGTGGATCTTTGAAGACTGGAGTTACTTCCCTACCCCTTGCATCTGAGAATTTTGTGCTTGGGTTCAGCCCCAATTTACTCCATTTCCGAGGGAAATTTGTATTCTCACTGTCTTTTGGAAAAAGGTCAGCATATACTATACAGGAACTTCTGAAAGTTATACAGAATTGTTCACAAAGACCTCCAAAATCCCTGAACAAATTAAAGGTCAACCATCAAAATAATGAAAGTAAAAAAAAAATATTAAAAACTGAGAGAGTTTGCAATGGAAGACCGTCAGTGAGTTCCGATAGACATCAAAGTGCTGCTAGTCATTGTATCTTGCCTAGCAAAGGTTAAAGGATGGGGATGTCCTCCTCCTCCCGAGTGCCTATAACTAGCATGGCCAGTGGAGCTTATGCATTCACACAGAGGATCCTGTATGTGGTCAGTAATGGCAGTTCTAGAGGTTTCCTTAATAAAGGCAATCCTGTATGCCAATCACAGTTTTGCCAAGCTACTCATGACAAACAGGTGTCCTTAAAAGGCAATGGCCTCAACTAGACCAATTCCATCATAAAGGGCAAAACAGCTCAAGAGGCACAAATTTTGCTTAGAAAATAAATTAGGCATGGTTTTTTTTTCGCAGTAGCTTTTGGCATAGCCTTCATGTTCCCCCCCTACCCAAACTTCAGAAAAGTGAATTAAACAGTGGTAGTTTCCCCCACCCCCCCCCCCCAATTCTGGAAGCCCGATTTTCTTTTGGCACCGCACAGGGCAGCTCAGCTGTCCATATAGCCAGTAGGACTAATGCACTTTAATTTTGATCCTGTGTTCTTGCCAGTACGCATTAGCTGGTCCATACCCAGAGGCAGAGGAGAATAGGAGGTCAGTTCAATCTGAACCATTTCGGTTACATTAAATCACCTCCAGCTCTGAATTATACAAGAAATACAGTCACACCAAATAACAATTTTTAACAAAATGATAAACCCGCCTTAAAAAAAAAAATAATAAAGTTAGTTTCTGTGACCAGCACAAACTCACTAAATACCCACACCTCCAAAAAGTACAGGGCAAAGAAAAGCCAAGCTTATTGTTCCCAGCAGTTCAAAATATACAAGACAAATGGATTCAGTAAGTATTAACAATTCGTAATAAAAAGCACACTGCCCCCAAAATGTGACCTCTGTTTGCTGTGTGCTGTACCTGGCAGTACCCACTATCGTACATAATCATCCATCAGGCAGTCACTTTACTGCAGAGGAATCTTGGAATTGATGCATAATTGTGACATCTGCCTGAACAGTCATGGAATATTCTCTATTCTCAGTCAGGCTAGCAGCTCAGATTTCTTTCGCCGGGTCCTTCCTAGTTTGTTACAGCTTCTTGCGTGGCTCAACAAGGATCACGGGCCATATTCCGCAAACAAACTGCCAAAGGGAAAAAGAGGATTTTCTTTCAGTGTTAATTAGCAAAGAGCCAATGCAAAAGCACTCCTTCCATTTCAAGTGCCACATGAGTGACAGAAAACCCTACTTTACAAAACCGGGATCTTGTGTGGCACGTTTGTAACTACATGCTCAAGTATCCTATCAGACTGATTTAACTTAGCTTCCTGCACTGTGGAATGTAGCTCAGAGCACTACCAGCTGAGCTGGCAACGATCTGCTGTCTGCGTATACACAATAAAGGATTTACAATAATTATCTTGAGCTCATAAAAAGGATACATACACATCCCTGAAGTCTGACTGTTACAAAGCGGCTTACTGGAGAGGTGCTTACATCACTGAGCAGCTATGCTCAACACATAATGCAAACCTGAGAAAAGACGACTTAAGATTTACTATGGGGCTCTTCCTACCCAGGTTAGCAGAGACTACCTAGCACACAAATGAGCCATGTTGGGACACACCAAATTGTACATAGAGCCCAGCATCCTGTCTGATAGCAGCCAATCCAGATAACTTGGAAGTATCCAGAAGATCAGCTCCCTCTTGCTCATTCCCAGGTGCAGGAGTTAGCAATCACTATTCCTGCCTAGCTGTGGTTTTTTTTTTCCTTCCAGGTTTACATTTCATTTGAAGTCAAAATCTCACAAATAAAAAACAAACACATTCCAATCCTACAGAATTATTACACTTATAACGTCAACATTCCCAAAAATGGAATTGATTAGATATCAAAATAAAGAAAAAAACCCCTAAAACCAAAAAGATACTAGCGTCCCATTTTTAAGTCCTCAATAGAGAAAACAAAAAAGGCCAAAACATTGAGCAATGTCTCAGCTAATAAGCCAGAGTAAGAAAAGAATTAAATACATTAATCTTGCAAGGAAGATTTTGAACCAGCATTTTAATTTATAAGTTAAATCCCCCAAAATGTGGATATTTGGTCTGGTTCCTAATTAAAAAAATAAAATAAAATAAATAAAATAACCAAAAACAAAAAGACTCCTTATGTTGATATAGCATTTTCCCATTTGCAGGGATAAGTTAAAAAGAACATACATCCTCGAGCTCTAGGAAAAGGGGCCAGTAAACTGACAAATCTGAATAAGATTTGGATAGCTGAGCCAAAATGTTATTACACCAGGACAAAAAAACAAGACTAACTTTCAAACAGGCACACGGGTGCACATATACACGTGCATGGGCTCAAGCCCCGATGCGAATGTTATAAGATAGCATAAGTCAGCATATGGACACGCAAGTAAGAGTATAACAGATGTGCATCCAGCTGATGACCAGTTTGTCCACCAGTCAGCTCAGTGTTCAGCTAGGTACCCCAGATGCCCCTGGTTCTTTAACCCGCTCTTCCCCAGTTACCCTCAAACTCTTGACAGATGCCTGTAAATTTTATTTTTTTTTAAGACTTACACCTCATCCATAGCAGAAGTAAAGTTACAAGGCACCGGATCTTGGGTGCACATCCCTTGGCCACACCCTGCCCCTTTCTTGTCCAATGGGAAGGAAATTCCCCATTGGCACTTGGGTGCGCTCATCTGGCCACCTTATAAAATCCGCGGGACACACGCAAATGCCAGATGTGTGCTCATCTCCTGATTTCGGTGTGCGTCCAGCTTTGAAAATTCACCTTTGTCAGATTCTAGCAAAGTACCCTTAAGATCAGACTCCGGCAGGAGGTATCTCTAGTGTAACCTGAGAATTATCCAAACCAGTTATAATCCCTTAATTTTTTCTTTTACACTGGCAAATAATATACAGAAATCATGTTTCCTTTACACAATTTGTTAAAAAACACCTGAAAAATTTGACAATTTAGGGAATCAACCCAACACAAATTTACAACTGTGCTTTTTCAGAATACTTCAATTTACAGTGTAATATCCCATTGTCTTTTACTAATGAGGCATTTGTAGCTTGTATCCAATTAAGTGTAACAGTTACT
This sequence comes from Rhinatrema bivittatum, assembly GCF_901001135.1. Taxonomy (NCBI): domain Eukaryota; kingdom Metazoa; phylum Chordata; class Amphibia; order Gymnophiona; family Rhinatrematidae; genus Rhinatrema; species Rhinatrema bivittatum. The sequence continues at coordinate 28,380,837 of NC_042619.1, read as the reverse complement.
ATTTCAGTACATTTTCCTCATTTTATTTTCTTACTGAATTATGAGCTTTTGTATTTCACCACAACTTCACGTTTAGCCACAACAAGAGATTCCAGAAGATCAAAAGCACGTAACAGTCTCTAGGGGAGAACCACAAGATCCAAATTCTAACTTCCCGATTTTATCTAAAATTAACCGTCTTTTTCCTCTGTTTTCAAGCCGAGGAGCCCTCATCTGTTTAGCCTCTCTTCACGAGGGAGCCGTTCCATCTACTTTATCAAGTTTTTTGACCTTCTGTGTACCTATTCTAGTTCTGCTGTATCTTTTTAGAGATGGGGTGACCAGAACTGCATACAATCATCAAGGTGCAGTTGCCTGACAGATCCATAGCATAGCAGGATATTCTGTTTTATTCTCCATTCCTTTCCAAATCAAATCAGTCTTAACAGTCTATTTGCTTTTTTTGACTACTATTGCACACCGAGCTGAAGATTTCAATGCTACTGCTATCGTTTTTGTGATTCTATTACGTTCTGTGACCTGCTTAGCTCGGCTGGTTCACTATAAGTGGGCTAAAAGAGTTTTAAACAAACAAATCAAAGTGCTGTCCACAGTCATTCCAAGATCCTTTTCCTGGGTGGTGACTCCTAATACAGAACTCAGCACTGCATTCTTTCCCGCCCCCATGTTCATCACTTTTTCACTTGTCCACATTAAATTTCATCTGCTATTTAGATGCCTGCTTCCCCAGTCCCTCACAATCTGCTTGTGCTTTAACTACTTAAAGCACAAGCAGATTGCAAATCTGATCACTTCTGCTCTTTTCCAGATTAGTGAATAACTTAACACAACCATGGTCTTAGTAAATATCCCCCTGAGGCACTCTATTTACCTCTTTCCATTGGGGAAAACGGATTATTTAGTTCTACCTTTTGTAACCTACCTTTTAATCAGTTACCAGTCTACAACAGGCCTTCGCATCCTATCCCAGGATGACTTTCCTGAGTAGTCTCATGAGGGACTTCATTGAACAGCTCACTTTTATCCACATCTTATTGTACACCTTTGAAGAATTTTAGTAGATTCAAAAGGCACAGCTTTTTTTTTTGCTAAATCCATGCTGGTTCTTCCCCATTAAGCCATATTTATCTATTTGACTAGTAATTTTGTTCTTAATAGCTTCAACCATTTCAGCCAGCACCATGGTGCCTTTTTTGAAAATTGGTATTACATGAGCTACCCTCTAGTGTTCAAGTACAGATGCAGATTTGAACAAATTACAGATTACCAGTAGCAGGTTTGCAATTTCATATTTGAGTACCTTTAGAACTATGGGGTGAAAACTATCACATCACAGTAATTTGCTACTATTTAGTTTGTCAATATAGTCTAGCATTTTTTCCAGATTCACTCAGATTTATTCTTGTGAGTCATGTTACTATGAATTCCTGTGAGTTATTAGCTAGAGAGAATGGTTCTGGTATGAGTATCACCAACATCCTCTTCAGTAAGGACTTCTTTACTTCAAAGAATTAAATTTAGTTTTTCTGCTATGGCTTTCTCCTCTGTCATCTAATGGCCCATTTACCTCATAGGTTTCTTGATTTTAATATATGTGAAAAAAAAGTTATCAGCTTTTGTCTATTTGGCAAGTTTCTCTTGAAATTCTCTCTTGGTCTGCTTTATTAATATTTTATCTCTAATTTGCCAGTGCTTAATGCACTTTTCTATTTTCCACAGGATGCCTTTTTGGGTTTTATAGCCTCTTTCACAATACCAGTTAGCAAGGCAGGCATATGCTTTTTCTTCTTTCAATCTTTAAATTTGTGGAATACATTTAATCTGGGCTTTCAAGATTTTTTTTTTTAAACAATTCTCATGAGTCAAGCAGACTTAACCATTATAACTGCTCTTTTCAGTTTCCTTCTAAATACTCCTTATTTTATCATAGCCTTCCTTTTTAAAGTTATGTTGCAGCATAGTTTTATTATTTTCCCTTCAATGATTTTCTCAAATCTGATTGCTTTATAATTGCTATTATCAAGCAGCTCTACTGCGATTACTCCTTGCATCAGATCCTGCATTCTACTGAGAACAAATGGACTCCCTAGTTGCTTCTTGAAGCAATTTATGGAACCTAGAAACTTAACCTTTCTGACATGCGCTGATTAGACAATCACCCAATCAATATTGAGATAACTGAAATCTTCCCTTATTATTGCATTTCCATGTTTAGTAGCCTGTATTTGGCATTTCAAAAACTGTTTCACCATCAAACCTTTACAACTTCTTTAAAATGCCACTGCATGTATCCTCACAAATGCCAACAAGAAGAACCACATCACTCCCACTCTGATCGATCTCCACTGGCTTCCTATACAATCTCGTATCCTCTACAAAATCCTTACCCTTATTCACAAAAGTATTATTAATGAGCATTACCACTGGATAAACCCCCCCTTCCTTCCTCGCACCTCTACAAGACCAACTCGCACCGCTCTCCATGGAACCCTCTGTGCCCCTTCTATAAAGTCTATAAGACTTATCGCTACCACAAACAGAGCCCTTTCACTTGCCGGCCCCACCCTCTGGAATTCCTTGCCCCCAAACCTACGCACGGAAACCTCCACATCCAAATTCAAGAAAAACTCAAAACCTGGCTCTTCCTACAAGCCTACCCATCGCTATCTTCTCATGCTAAATCTTCCCCTTCTGTTACTTACTGTTAAAAAATACCTCCTCACAATTGTCAGGCCTCCCTTTCTTCCCTAATTTTCAATCCCAATTTCAGAATCAGTAATTGTAACGAACTTATTAATTGAACCCTGTACATAGCCTCTCCTATAGTGATTTTTATCCCCCTCTCCTAACGTAAGCTACCCCTAGTTGAAGTTATCAGCTAAAGTATTTGGTTTATTGATATATTCTTGTTGACTGTTCCTACTGTTCATTGTAAAGGCCATGCCTATTTTATACTTTGGTTATAAGTTATATGTAAACCGATGCGATGTGCAAACAGATGTCTGTATATAAAATCATTAAAAATAAATAAACAAATAAATAAATAAATAGTGAGGTGGATTTCAGTAAACCCCCATTGCTATACTGCTCCATGACAATCATGATATCCTCACCACCCAATATCTACCACTGGCAAGTGACAGTAATAGTTAACACCACCATCTAACATACAGATGGGACAATGAAACAGCCACTGAAAGATTCCAAGATCCGCATGTTCAAATCTTGTTCTTCTACTGACTGTGCAACCTTTAGAAAGTCACTGTATTTTTTCTTGCCTCATTTCACTTAATACGGATTTTAATGCTTTTTCCAATTGTTGAATGCACTAAGGTTTTGACCTTGAGCTGCACAAGATACCAAAGATTCTATTTGGTCAAAGCTTTATAGAAAAAAAATGCTTGATGCATTTGGGGCTCTATGTATTATACATCTTGCCCTGTTGTTGCATACACTTGCTCTATGTTAAATAAGTACAAATACATGGTATACATAGATTTAAAAAAAATCGGATAACCCACCTTTACCCTCGGCCTGTACTTCAGATAAAGCGTTCTGGTGTATAAGCTAAAGGAAAAAATATATATGTATTATCCACTGTAGTGTTTCAAAAGAAGAATTCATACAGATATGTTTCTGTGCATAGGTCTTTATCAGGCACTAGTGTTATAATACATGTATGATTAAATCAAGCCAAAACTTGAGATTTTTCATTACTAAGGCCCCAATCCAAATGTAACTTGATATACATAAAAAACCATAGAAACATTTATTGAAGAAATAGTATTCAATGTACTGGCACAATTAAAAGTAAACAAGGCTATGGAACCAGATGGAATACATTCCAGAATACTGGAGGAGTAAAAAGAGGTACTGATTGTTCCCCTCAGAGCTCTGCTTAACTTATCACTGGAGAGGTTAGTATCAACTCCACAAGGGTGGGAAAAAGGAGGAAACTGAAAACTACAGACCGGTTAAGCTTAATATTAGTGATGAGTAAGGTAATGGAAGCACTAATAGAGGACAGAATTTGCAGTGCCTTGTAAAAGTCTTCATACCCTTTATATTTTTCAGATTCTACTGTATAAAAAATACAAATCAAAGTGCACTAAAGTAGGAATTTGTTTCACTGATCTATAACATACTCTATACTCATTGTTTTTTCACAATTATAGAAGTATTCCAAAAGTAATTAAGAATAAATCCCCTCCGGTTCAAAAATTGCCCTAACAAGGCCCAGAAGTTAAATAGAGCCCACCTGTGTGCAGTCACAGGAGGTGAGCCTTTTCAAGTACACCTGAAAAATCAAACTGTTTCTACTGTATAAGTGAATTTTAAGCACGGGTCAAACCATGCTGAACGACCTGCTAACAGAACTCTGGGATAAAGTTATTTAAAAAGTACAGATTGGGGAAAGGCTGTAAGAAAATTTCAGTGTTTGTGAAAATCTCTCCGGGCACCATCAGGTCCTTCACAGTAAAAGTGGAAACAGCAAGTCCCTGCCGGGACCAGAATGTACCTTCAAAGTCAGAAGCTGCAGGTTAAGGAAAATACTGTGGAAGATCATTGTGAGGCCTAAGATTACGTTAAAACAACTATTTAACAATTTCAAGATTACTCCACCAACATGGCCTGTCTGGGAGGGTGGCAAGAAGGAAACCACTGCTAAAGAAAAGCCAGATATGCTGCATAGTGATGGTGAAGGAATGCTTAGGGGACACTGCACGTGTATAGAAGATGATTTTGTGGTCTGTTGAAACCAAATGGAACATTTTGGTCTCAATGCTAAACTCTGTGTGTGGCACATCTAAATTCAAGAAAGCATGCAACAAGAATAAGGGATCTCTGAGGGCGTAGAAGGGATTGTACAACTGAGCTGTTGTGTGGATGGGCAGGCTAGATAACAGAATAGTAAAATAGCAGCAAAAAAAGACCATATGGTCCTATGTTTCTATGGGGTCGTAATATGAAATTGAAGGAAGGGATATTCAAAAGGAATAAGAGAAAACATTTTCACAATCAGGGTGGGGGGACACCTGGAACAGACTTCCAACAGAAGATATAAGAGCCAAAACAGTGGCAGAATTCAAATGTGCATGAGACAGGTGTATACAGTGTGCATTATTTAAATTTGAGATATCTGAATGTCTAATCATATTTCTCTTTTTCCTCTGATGAATATGTATGTGTGTGTATAGGCTCTGCTTAACACATTTATTGCCTTGTTTTGCTGTCTTGATAAGAAAGGATCACCTGGGAGGCCTGCCCCCATGCTTGATGCACGTTTATATCTCCTGTCCTCTGCACCCAACCCCATCTACCACTCCTATCACATTCAGCTCCCTTGGATTTCCGCACCCCAGAAGCATGGCATTAAAACCTTTTTGTTCTGAAACTTAACTACCATGCAGTAGAGTACTCAAACTTTGTTAGATCACTACTATCAGGGGTGATATACTCCGTTGCAGATTTTAGGTTCATCTGCAAAAACAACAAACTGAGTGCAATGTCACTCAGGAAAATACTGAGCAGAACTGGCCACAGGGTAAATTCCAGAGACACTCCACTGATCGCCTATCTTTGTTCAGAGTGATCTTCCATTTGCTACTATTCTCTGGTGTCAGTCACTTAACCAATTACTGACCCAGTGCACCCTAAAGCTGCTCAGTTTATTTATAAGCTTACTATATGGGACAGGAGCCAGAGCTTTGCTCTAATCAAAGCATTCCATATCACATTCTTGATCCAATTCCGTGGTCACCCAAAGAAATTCAGATTTGTTCAACACAATCTCCCTCTGATACCTCTATGCTACCTTGCATCCTAAAAGCTTGCTGGAGTCAAGATGCTTTAGTTTTCTTCCTTGGTATGTTTTGTCATATTGGAGTTTTCTTAATTGTATTGTAATTTTTTATTGCAGTTGTACACAAATTTGAGCAGTTTTGAAATTAGAACTGGGAAAACAATATATACATTTTTAAATAAAAAAAAATAAAAGTAGTTTAGTGAGAAAGAGAAGATGGTTTTTATTCTGGTTTGTGGGAAGCTTGGCTAATGGCTAAATAAGCTAAACAGCTAATTAGAATATTTTCACGCCTGACCAGAGCATTACAATTGCCAGCTTAGGAAACCAGAGACAGATGGAAAAATAGCAAGTTTGCTTGCCTGTAAATAGAGCTCTCTGTAGACAGCGGGATAAATTAGCCATTACATGTGGTGATGTCATGCAACAGCACAAACATGGATCCAGAGCTCAGTAAAGACTTTACAGAATATACACAGGAGCTCCCATACACGTGCTGCCTTTTCAGCCTTTCAATCTCCTCCAGAGCTTAAGCTTTAGTGAGGTAAATGACTCGCCAGGAAGGCTGGGTGTGAGTGTGTTAAAGACTGGCTACTTAATCCTGCAGTCTATAGAGAACCCTTTTACCGGTAAGCAAACTTGCTTTCTCAGTCGACAAGCAGGCATGCACTAACCATTACGTGTAGGGAGTCAGAACTTGAGGCATACATTGTGGAATCACTTAAAGACAACCAAGCCCCATCAGGTAGAGTGGAATACTGGAGTGAATAGGTTGCAGAAAAATGCTTGCACAAAACTGTCTCCTCGGGACATACTGTTCAGACAATAGTGGACATAAAAGTGTGCATAGATGACCAAGCAGCTTTGCAAATGTTTTCTATGGAAGTGGCCCTGAGATAAGCCACTGGTTTTGCCATGACTCAAGTTGATTATCCTTAAAAGTTTCTATAAACTATAAGCCAACTGGCATATAACAGTGTACAATACAGTCCACCAGCCACTTGGACAGAGCTCATTTAGCAAGTGACATTCCCAATCTATTGGGATCAAAGGACACAAACATTTGAGAAGCTTGACAGTGAGGCTGAATCCTCATTACGTAATACACCAGGACTCTCTTTCAGTCCAAGAAGCGAAGAGCCCATCCTCCTTTGTGTGCATGAGGTTTTGCAAAGAATGCAGGTAGCACAATAACTATTAATAAGGAATGTAGACGCCACTATCAGTAGGAACAGAGGATGAACCTGTAGAACCACATATTGTGAAAGAGTTGCAGATATGGTGAATATTAAACTAAAGCCTCTTCAGGCTGAAGAGATGACCATAAGAAACTACTTTTTCCATGAAAGGAACTTCAAGTCGAGAGGCTTGAAAGGAGGTTTAATAAGGTGAGCTAGAACCACACTGAGATCCAAGGCACTGGAGGTCTAATGACTGCGGGTCTAGAATGCCATAGATCGTTCAAGAATTTTGATACTAAGGGATAGAGAGATATCAGTGACCTGCTAGTGATATGCTGCAATGGTACAGAGAAGAGCTTTGACTGAAGAGGTGCTCAGACTTGAGAAAGAGGCAGAACAAGTACTGAAGCAATTCTTTTGGTCCACAGAAGAAGGGATCCAACTGACTGGACTGACACTAGAAGAGAATCTCTTTCATCCTGGTTGAAGATTTCCTGGCTAAAATCAGAATATGCTCCACCTCTTTTGGAAGGAGCCAGGAAGTGACTACTGGCATTCAACATCCATGCCATGAGGGCCAATGATGGCAAATTTGGATGGCAGAGCTTGCGGCCCTCTTATGATTCCCAAAGGAATCAGCAAATGAACTGGAAGGATGAGATAAGGATACCACACTTGTCATGGCCAGGCTGGTGCTACTAGAGTATCCTCACTTTGTCCCAAGGACCTTCTGGACTGTCCTGGAGATCAGAGGAATCTGTGGGCATGCGTAGAGTAGACAGACTCTAGCACAAAAGCATCAGGAGCTAATCTGTAGCTACTCGGATGCATGGATGAGAACTTTGACCATTGTTATCTTTAGAGGCAAACAGGTCAATTACCAGCTTTCCCCAATGACTAAACAAGTCATCCACAATCTTTGGATCTAGAGATGACTCATGTGGATATAACAATCTGCTGAGGTGAGTCCACTGCCCACCCCCCTCCACTGCGAAAATCATCCATTTAATCCTTCTCTGTTTCCTGTCTTTTAACCAGTTTGTAATCCACGAAAGGACATCGCCACCCATCCCATGACTTTATTCTTTTCCTAGAAGTCTCTCATGAGGAACTCTGTCCAATGCCTTCTGAAAATCCAGATAAACATGAACTAGTACATCTAGTGTATTAACCCTTTCAAAAAAGTGAAGCAGATTTATTAAGCAAGACTTGCCTTGGGTAAAGCCATGCTGCCTTGGTTTAATGGAACAATGTCTTTCTATATGCTCTGTGATTTTGATCTTTAGAACACTTTCCACTATTTTTCCTGGCACCGAAGTCAGGCTAACTGGTCTGTAGTTACCCAGATCGCCCCTGGAGCCCTTTTTAAATATTGGGGTTACATTAGCCACCCTCCAGTCGTCAGTTACAATGGATGATTTTAATGATAGGCTACACATTTTTTACTAATAGACCTGAAATTTTATTTTTTATTTCCTTCAGAACCCTGGGGTGTATACCATCCAGTCCAGGTGATTTACTACTCTTCAGTTTGTCAATCAGGCCTACCACATCTTCTAGGTTTACGGTGATTTGGTTCAGTCCATCTGAATCATTACCCATGAACAGGTATCTCCCCAACATCCTCTTCAGTAAACACCAAAGCAAAGAAAAAATAATCCCTTTGCAAAAAGATTAAATTATCTTCTCTAAGTGTCAGAAATGGATGTTAGCAACCAATTGTCCAAGTATAGGAACTCTCAGATTTCCTGGCAATGAAGCTGTGCAGCCACAACTGCTAGACATTTGGTAAACACTCTCACCAAAAGGAAGCGCCTTCTACTGACAGAGCAAGTCTTTTACCATGAACAGAGGAACTTTCAGACCGCAGGGCGAATGGGAATGTGCACATAAGCATCCTTTAGCCCCAGTGTGCACATCCAAACCTTAAGCTGGATAAAGTGAAGCATTATCTGGAAGGAGTTTATCTTGAACCTCTCTTGAAACAACTTGTTCAGCTTTTGAAGTCCAGGACAGGTCTTAATCCTGACTTCTTAGGGATTAGAAAAAAAACAGGTTTAGAATCTCTGGCCACATTCCTGTAAAGGTACAAGCTCAAACACCTTCTGCTGAAGGAGCGATACTACTTCCAGCTACATTTGAGGAGATTGGGAGAGACTGAAGTTGAAGACCGACATTCGTCAGTTTGGAGGAGGAAGAGACAAGCTCAAGTGGTAGCCATATACCACAAGCCTCAGGACCCACCTGTCCTTTGTGATGTAGATCCATTCTGAAAGGAAGAACTGGACCCTTCTCCACTCTGGAGGAGATAAGATAGGTGGGCCTCATGTGCATGAAAAACTAGATCCATGGGAAGGTTGACCGAAAAACTACCTGACTGCCTTGTGTGTTCGGTGCTGGGGCATTCTTCCTGCACACAGAATAAGAGCTCCTTCATGACATCACTATAAAATTGCTGCATCCTGTGGTGTACAGTTACCGGTATGCACCTCTTAAGCTCAGACTCAATCTCAGAGTCATTGTTAATGTGCTATAGGTTAAGAAGAGGAAGGGATTTGTTCGTCCTTTCCCAGCTAAGACAGCAGTTCCTCTACTTACTCCCCAGACAAATTTGGACATGTATTATCATAGCCAAAGTAAAGTATCAGGGGTACAGATGCTTGAAGGCTTGGCTTCTGCTCCTTCTGATGCCTTCATTTATTTCAGCCCTGAACAGGCTTCCACCTTTTGCTGATGTGGAACGATAGACAACCTTGGAAGGAGTAATGCAGGTACTGGGGACAGTGTCCATTTTCTCTCCTAATGTTGGGTCTGGGGCTTGCTGTGGTGGGGGGTTCTGAAAATAACACTGGATCTACAATATATTTGTAACCTGGAATGACCACTGTTGGAAACAGGATGCTGGGCTTGATGGACTCTCGGTCTGACCCAGTATAGTCACTTATGTTCTTCTCATATTACATTAGAGGTTCTATGGACTGTGAATAGTCTGGAACATTCTCTCACTCGCAGGATCAATAAAAACTGTCATCTTTGGAGTTCCTGCATGACCAAATAGGTTCCCACTCTCCATTAATTCAAGAACATGAAAGGAAGTTGAATAGTGTGGATTCTCAAATAACTTTATGCTACAGAATTCTTTGTTAGCTTTAAAGATAATGAAATTTTGCATTGCAAGTTGGAAAATACTGAGAATTATGATAGGTGATTAAATTTTTGTTTTCTAAATTTTCCAAAGTGTCTCGGTAATGGCTATGGATATGCTGAAGAAGTTCTATATAGATTTGTTGAAAGCCTTACCTGATACTATTCCATCTATTTTAAAAGCTTTTATCTTATTATGGGTAACGGAGAGCCCATTGCTAGTACTTCAGTCAGATCTAGTTCACCGACTAAAAATACTGATGTACTTGTATCTTTACCTAATTCTCAGCAAGAGCCTTCCATGAGTGCAACTCTGCTTATAACTTATGCCTCAAAGTCATATAGGAATATGATAAAAGATGTTTTTCAATTTAAAGAGAAGACATTTCTTGGAAATAAGGTTTTTTTCCAGATGTCTCTAAAGCAACTCAGAAACTAGAAAAAAAGGCAGAGTGCAACTGCACTGGGAGCCAGTTTTGTTTTTTTAAGGTTTCCATGTAAATGTTATATTCAATTAGACAATGCAAAATGAATTTATTTGTTTTTTTATTATCCTGCATTTTCTCCCGAATAGGGTCAATAATTTATAAGTTGGTTGTAGTAAGCCTGAGAGTGGTTTAGGCTAGAAACCTCTCTTGTTATTTTGGAGTTTTTTTCCTTCAATACTTTCTCCCACTTGTGGTCTATATATAGGAAGGATCATGGGCTTTTTCTTGTAATATGTTTCTTGCTTTAAAATATTGTTTTAAGTCATCTGTTTAGTTCTAAGATCAAGTATTCTTGATTTGTATCTTTTGATAAAATCCAATAAAGAGAATAATTAAAAAACAAAACACAAGATCCAGGTATAGGTTGAACTGCTATTGATTCCCCGCCATTTCTGACAACTGTAGAGTGAATTGTTACTTCTTAATCAGAGTCATTATCTCCTACACTTTGTCCTCGAGTAAGCTGTCCTCTATATAGGGTACATCTGCAGACACTTACATCTTCACAAAGGCTACTCGCTAGCATCCGTGCAAGCCTTTGTGTTCTTATTGAAGCAGCTGAAGACCTAGCCATAGTGTCAAATGGTTCAGATACAGAGCAGATAAGATGTTTTGCACACATGATGTCTTCCATTGCCTGAAGGAACTCCAAGTATGTAGATTCTGACAATTCCTTCAGAGATTTTAGCTTCTGCATACACATACAGCTGGTGAACTACAATCCAGGAACAACTCTTTGGATCTTTCCCAGACGGTGTTATGCCCAGTCGCAGACGGCTGCGACCACTAATGCTCTCCTCTTTCTTTGCTGCATTATTTTCCTTTGGGCGAATGGCGGCCTCCGCCAACCACCGCCGACCAGCCTAGTGTTCCCGGGATGGTGTGGGCGCTGCCGACCGCCATCTTGTTCCAGGAATGACTTAGGCGCGCGCGTGCATGGGCCACTCTTGTAGACGTCATGGCGGGAACCTCAGGGGCATCCCCTCTGGATGATGTCAACCACCTCCGGTACTTGAGCTAGCTGGCCCTTCACTTCTATGAATTAGCAAGCCGTTCCCTCTTGCTGAATTCTGCTTCTTGGACATCTGGCTCTAGTTTCTATGTTGGCGTGAGACACTCTGGGTACCTGCTCCTCGGGGGCCCTCTCTTGCCTCTGGTTATCCACTCCTCGGAGGACCTTCTGCCTTGAACTATCTGTTCCGCTCTCCGGGACCTCTCCTGGAACTACCCCCTGTGAGTACCTATTCTACGGACTTCTACTGTCTAAGCCTAGTTGTGGGATTCTCAGCAGTGTACCCGTGCCTCAGGCCACTACCGCTTCTTCCCTGAACACACATTACCTGACCATTATAAAGTTACAGATCTGGAGAAAATTAGTTAGATTCAAAATGGTTTTGGAACTGCTTAGGCAAGCATTGCTTGACTGGTACCTGAACAGGATGTGCAAGTAGGAACCTAGGCCCGTCAGAATGTGCCACCAGGCATGAAACTGCGTCACAGCTCCCAGGACGGGGGGCATCTTCTGCCGAGCTCCCCTGTTAGAAGAAACACCAGAGGCCATTTTACCTTCAACAACTCTTATTTAAAAGATACATCAAAAATATTTCTTTGAATCTGAACCCTTCTGTTTATTTATATAGTGAAGTCTGGATCTCGTATTGCACTTCTATCTTTAATCTTCATTGTATTTTTGGGCAATGCAAATAATTCATTTTAATAATTTATAGCTGATTTTCCTAATCACCATATCATATTTAAGTAAGCTTCAGCTGGAAGAGGGTCATTTGCCACCAATTCGGAGGATTTCTTACAACAGTGTGTGTGTGTGCGCACCCGTTTAGAGAATTTCATAATGTACTTAAAATAAAACATTTTTAAAATAAATCCAAACTACTGAACAATTCCTGTATGTGAGTGCAGGGATTCCATCACATGTTTTCCAAGTCTTAAGACTGAACTTTCAAAATGTGTGATAAACACAGAGGATTCATAGTGGCTGGAGAAAGGAAATGTGGCAATCTTTGTGTAACGTGTGCACGGGGGTAATCTGCACAGATGGGCAGTTACAACCTTAAATACCTTGATGGGCAGCCTGGAGGGACCTTTTAAGTCTTTATCTGCCATCATTACTATGTTACTATGATATGTATCACACGTGAATTAAACATTCAAGGACAAACATCCACAGTCCAATTAAATAGTACAAAGCATATGAACAAGCTCACCGCCATGTATCGCAGAAAATGTTGTCCATGTTCCAAAGAATGAATCCCATTAAAAATACACCAAGAGACGTATAAGCCAGACCCCTAAGCCATGGGTACACCCTGTGAAGGAAAATTGAGAAGCACGGTGAAATATTTTCAGAGTCGATGCTTGAAGCACATCATTAGGATGCACTATTACTTACCATGTAACAATATATACGGAACGCAACACTAGACTAGAAACTAACAAGCCATACATAACCTAGGAGGAGAAAAGAGACAATCAATTAGTGCATTATATACGCTTTACATCAAAAGGAATTAAATCTAGAAGTCAAAATCCACACCAGAGTTTGATTTACAAAGAAAAATTGGAAAATTACATTACTGCACAGACTGTTACTTATTCTAGGAACAGTTGAACCTTTGCACAAAGGAACGGTCAAGTAACAATTGCTCATATTTTAAAGATAAAAGAAAGTCAGTTACAGTATAACAAAAAAGGGTCTTATCGTATTTCAGTTTGGTTAAGAGAAATTATTCCTAAGCACTCCTTAATGGTTCCTTCCACCCCACCATGAAGAAGTATTAGCCTGCTTCAAACGCAATCTTCCACAATTACTCCCAGGCTGTTTCACTGGGGTCAGCAAAATCCAGCCCTCATTTTCTCTCCTGTGGAGTGCTGCAGGGATGTCCCCTATCACCAATACTCTTCAAGAAATATTTGGCACCCCCTAGGCAAAGAATCAGAAACTACCAGATTACTTACTACTCATATGCTGACAACATTCAGCTACTGGTCCCTCTAAACCTGCCGATGCCTGGGAAAGAGATCTGACTGGCTACACCAAAATAAACAGGTTACATTCACAAAAGACGTATTGTGGATATTGAAAAAAGACCAGCCAACTTGAACTTGAAAATGATCCAAGGGACAGCTTCCTTTTGGCAGTCAAGTTTGCACTGGACTTTAAGCTCACCATTGAGTCTTAAACTCTGGTGGTATCTAAATCGGCTCTCTTTTACTATGCTTCATCCTGGGTATGTAAGATACATGGACATCTGCAACATCAGGGACTGTCTTTGCCATGCAAGGACCAACTCAATCCCAGTACTTATTTATTTTTAAAATATATAATCAGCACACATCTGCTAGCGTTTGCTGCAGGATACATAGGAAACATACATAAAAACAAATAAAAAATTTAAAAAAATGTACCACATAGACCTGTAAGATGAAAACTATCTGAAGTTGTCTGTGCCCTAAATGCCAAATACTGATGTCTGGTATTTCTTTAAAGGTCAGATTTGAACACTTGCTTAAACAAGAAAGGTTTTAAGTGCTTTTTTTTTTTTTTTTTAAAGGACCTTGTTGACATTACTGATCGTACCTGCCCAAGCAGAATATTCTAATATAATGGGCTTGCAACAGAGAACGCTCAATCACGAGGTTCGTCGAGGTGAGCCAATCAGGGAAACAGTAGTTCAAGCAGGCTTTACTGGAGATGACCTCAAGGAACGTACTGGACTGTAGATGCACAATGCTGAATTAACCCAAGCTATGGAAATAGTTTAAAAGCTTCTGGACTAATAAAGCAATTGTGAGTCTAATTCTCCACTGGAGGGGAAACCAACGGGAGTGAAGATAGCACAGGTATAATATGATTGTGCATCTTGCCCCAGTTAGTATTCAGGCAGCAGCGTTCTGGTTGCTGGAAGACAGATGTAAAGCACAGTGCAATAAGCCTATGCCCCAGAAAACCAGGATCTTGAAAGATGGTTCAGAAATCCTAGGGCGCTCCAAAAGAGGTTTCAATCTTTGGAAAATCACGCAATTTATAAAAGGCTGTCTTGACCACAGATTTCCTTTGAGCCCGCATGGACAGATTGCTGTCAAGGATTATGCCAAGGATCTGGTACCTGAGTAGATAGTATTTGTAGGTCTTGTCCTTCAAAATTAAAGATCTAAGGGGCATTAGACAAGGGAAATCTGCTTAAAATAATCACTTCAGTTTATGTTCCATGCAAGTTCATTATGTAGTAGCCAGTGTTTAATTGCCTTCAGGCACATGGAATCAAATTAAAACAGTTCGGACCAAAAGACTGAGATGGTTAAAAACAAAACACCTAGATCAGGTGCATAGATGTCATAATTTTCACCCAGGTTAGCAAGAATCTTACAAAGGGGAGATAAATAATAGAGTGGCCAGCAAAGAGCCTTGGGGTGCACCTGAATATATCACATGCCGACTGGACACACTGCAGAGAAAATTCTCACTTGCTGGGTCTGACTCGTTAGATACGAGGAGAACCAATTCAGTACTGTTCCAGATATCCCAATTTCGCATAGGTGAGCAGAAGAATTTGATGGTTTAAAGTACATATCCCAGTCCTAGATTAACTTTAAAGACAAGAGTTTTAAGTATTCAGGCAGCAGCGTTCTGGTTGCTGGAAGACTGATGTAAAGCACACTGCAATAGTCTATGTCTGAGAAAACCAGGATCTTGAAAGATGGTTCAGAAATCCTAGGGCTGCAAAAGAGTGCTTGGGGGTAACACTTGCTGGTGTGGCGGTTACAAACCTTAATCAATAAGCCTTCTTACTGTTGATACAACTCCATTATTGCTCTCTGCTTTAACAGCAGGGAGAAAAAAGGAAAAGTGGAATTAGATTGAGACAGCAACCAGCAATGACATTGGATTTTACGGTCTGGGAAAACAAATAAGCATGTAGGTAACGTGCTGATGCAGCTATTACTACCCTTAACCAATAAGCCTGATACTTTGGATGAAACTCCAACATTGCTCTCTGCTTCAACGGCAAGAGGTAACGGGGAATTGGACTCAGACAGCAACCTGTAACAAGGGCCCTGATTTTGACAGTTTGGGAAACTAAGTATGGGGGGTGACTTGTATGGCGCAGGAGATGCTACCATAGGCTTGCTGGGCAGACTCTCTAGGTTTCTAAGCTCTGCTTCTATCGATCAAGCACACTATGCTTTCTGATGCTGACGACTTCTGAACCACTCTTACATAGTGGAAAAATCAGGAAACATGGAAGTGGTGGGCAGAAACAGAATTTCTATATTTTCTAAAGGATTTTAGAAGAGGAAAGCATCTACCCCAATAATTCCAATAGTATGCAGAGCTCTAGAGAAACGTTTTAGAACAGCACAACAGCAGCAACTGAAGCACATGAAGACAGACTTCCAGAAGATTTAAACCATCATAATTCAAAGGTCAGTCACACCAGACTAGAAAGCCTTGCTTTTATTCTTTTGCATGCTGGATTCTGAATTGGTACTGTCCTTGATAAAGATTCAAAATCTCTCACTTTTCCCTGGATATAAGACAGTAAAGCCTCAAAATCAAAGCAGTAACACTATAAAGAAAGCACACCAGGGACCATGCTGAAAGCTCAGAGTGAAATCAATGAAAGATTAAGTGTAGTAGCATATATCTGTCAGCACCTTTTAGCCAATGCAGAACAGATTCCTACATTAACAAAGCACTAGTAACTGGTGCTTTTCTATGTTTATTAACTTTAAAGCATTTCTTGACTACTAAAAGTTGCTGTCATAAAAACGAGAATTACCTTTCATCTGTATCCGTGGATTTCTGTTCCACATCTGCTCAGGGTAGATCAAATGAAGATTTGACCCTCTTAGTACTGCTGTGACCAGGTATTTTAAAAGCCCGAACAGTGTTCTCCTGCTAGTGACAAGCCTCAACAATGGCTGGATCACTAGAAGGGAGAACAAAATCAGAGCAGAAAAAGATTTTTGCTTGAGCAATAACCAAGTCGATTAAAATCCTAAGTAGATATGACCAGTCACAAACACAGGTACAGTTACAAAGCCAAAGATCAAATGGGGGTCTATGGCAATGTGGCAGGAATGGAGTTGGGCAGACTAGTTGGACCCAGGGGTTCTTATCCGAAGTCTTATTCTCTATTTTTTTTTGGTTTTCAAGTGACTTGACAGCATACAGACACTTCCAGAATAATTAGTTTCAAAACCTGGTTCTCAGCCTAACATTCTGTGCCAGATAAAGAGCGTGCAGTTTTATCAAGGTTCCTTTATGAGGATTCGACACAGATCAGCAAGGCGTGCTCATCTGCAGCAGAGTAAAAGAGCAAATGAATGCACAAGCAGGGCTTGCTGAAGGCCTCCCCTGCGGTCGCCTGCTTACAAAGAATGTGCATCTTCTGCAAACTTTCCCCCTCCCCGTTGAAAGTCTGCTTTTTACATTCCCTCCTGCGTCGTCCTGAATGACAATCTGAATTTAAAATGTCACAATAACAGTACTTGCTCAGTTTCAAGGGCCTGGGAATGTGAGTAAATCGAAGGCATTCATAAAGCATGCACGCAAACACCACCCAGTACAAATATGCAAGTGTTCCTAAGAAATGAACACAGCATTAGTCAGTCATTCATCTACACCATGCCTAATTGTGACACCCAAAACAATAAGGCAACATAGATTTTAATTGTTCTGTTAGTAGTTTGAACAACTAAAAATGTTTTTAAGAGAAAACTCTGAAAGAAAAATTTGTTTTTTTCGTAAAACTTTGGAAGCTCCCACTTAGCCACTTCCATTGTTTGAATCAGGGAGATGCAGTGCAGTGCATCACTAATACATCAAAAGAATCGATACAGCACAGACAGGTGGTAAGTAACCTTCGGGGTCAAGATGCCCACAGTACTAAATTGAGCCTACTTATGTGTGCGTTTTAAAAAGTAAGCTCAATTTAGTTCTGTGAGCATCTTGACCCCGAAGGTCAGAGTATACTCTTCGACTTCCTGACATATCCTAAAAGTCTGCTGTAGACTAGACACTCAGTACAAAAGTTATTAAGGAAGGACACCAGAACACATACACATCCTGATCTCATAAGCCTTATTCCCTTCAGAAAGGAGGCTCCAAACAGGGGTGTAGAGATAGCATGAGCGATGTATAACTGTTAACCTAACCAAATTTAACATTTTATATACATGAACTAAAAAGAAAGGAGATCAGGAGTAAGATCAAGAGTAAAAACAGAGCCAAAATCAAAGGCAAGCTGATATGTTCATTAACATTCAATTCATTGATCATAAAATTAACTGTTTTGCATGTTTAGAAATCAAATTCAGCTAGGTCCCCAAAAACCTGATTTGTATGTATGAACATTTCCATTTCAATCAGAATTCATGTGTTGCATGCGCATTTTGGTTGGTAGTAAGAACTATGCTTGTACGTGTGCACAGTACTTATGTAAGTTGGTCTTTGAAAGCAAAACCTTTAAAAAAAAATGAAACACGTAAAAGTTTTACGTCTTCTCTGTTAAGACCTAATGCACTTTCCTGATTACACTAACAGGTGGTATTAAAGAACCAGAAGCAGGAAGAGAATTGCCACCTTATACAGAGATACATTTCCATAGTCCCTCATTAAAAAACAGGGAGCAAATGTTCAAATATTGCAGGATATGAATATTTATTTAAATATAATCAACTTCTTGCCTTGATTCAGCTAATTTTACTGATTCTGTAGTTCACACATTCAAGGAAGAAGCTGGAGACATATTTAGTAATGAGCTATAGCATTTCCTTTCCTTAAATCATTTCTACTATCCCAAATAAATACTTTATCTCTGTTACTGAATACAACCCTTAAAGCTATAAAGGGATAAGCAGATGTGGAACAAAATAACGACCATTTTTGGGTTTGATGGCCATAAGAAAATAAGATTTGCCATACTGGGACAGACCGAGGGTATATCAAGCACAGTATCTTGTTTCCAACAGTGGCCAATCCAAGTTGCATTGAGTAAAAAAAAAAATATTTTCTGGGTGTCTTAAATGTATTACTTAGTAACTTCATTACATATCCCCTAGTCTTTGTACTTTTTGATGAGTAAACAACTGATTCACGTTTACCTGTTCCACTCCACTCATTGTTTTAAAAATTTGTAACTTATCATTAAGATCATCCATTGTACCTGAAGACTGGAGGATAGCAAATGTAACCCCAATATTTAAAAAGGGCTCCAGGGGCGATCCGGGAAACTACAGACCGGTTAGCCTGACTTCAGTGCCAGGAAAAATAGTGGAAAGTGTTCTAAACATCAAAATCACAGAACATATAGAAAGACATGGTTTAATGGAACAAAGTCAGCATGGCTTTACCCAGGGCAAGTCTTGCCTCACAAATCTGCTTCACTTTTTTGAAGGAGTTAATAAACATGTGGATAAAGGTGAACCGGTAGATATAGTATACTTGAATTTTCAGAAGGCATTTGACAAAGTTCCTCATGAGAGGCTTCAAGGAAAAGTAAAAAGTCATGGGATAGGTGGTGATTTCCTTTCGTGGATTGCAAACTGGCTAAAAGACAGGAAACAGAGTAGGATTAAATGGACAATTTTCTCAGTGGAAGAGAGTGGACAGTGGAGTGCCTCAGGGATCTGTATTTGGACCCTTACTTTTCAATATACGGTATTTATAAATGATATGGAAAGAAATACGATGAGTGAGATAATCAAATTTGCAGATGACACAAAATTGTTCAGAGTAGTTAAATCACAAGCAGATTGTGATAAATTGCAGGAAGACCTTGTGAGACTGGAACATTGGGCATCCAAATGGCAGATGAAATTTAATGTGGATAAGTGCAAGGTGATGCATATAGGGAAAAATAACCCATGCTATAATTACACAATGTTGGGTTCCATATTAGGTGCTACAACCCAAGAAAGAGATCTAGGCGTCATAGTGGATAACACATTGAAATCGTCGGTTCAGTGTGCTGCGGCAGTCAAAAAAGCAAACAGAATGTTGGGAATTATTAGAAAGGGAATGGTGAATAAAACGGAAAATGTCATAATGCCTCTGTACCGCTCCTTGGTGAGACCGCACCTTGAATACTGTGTACAATTCTGGTCGCCGCATCTCAAAAAAGATATAATTGCGATGGAGAAGGTACAGAGAAGGGCAACCAAAATGATAAAGGGGATGGAACAGCTCCCCTATGAGGAAAGACTAAAGAGGTTAGGACTTTTCAGCTTGGAGAAGAGACGGCTGAGGGGGGATATGATAGAGGTGTTTAAAATCATGAGAGGTCTAGAACGGGTAGATGTGAATCGGTTATTTACTCTTTCGGATAGTAGAAAGACTAGGGGGCACTCCATGAAGTTAGCATGTGGCACATTTAAAACTAATCAGAGAAAGTTCTTTTTTACTCAACGCACAATTAAACTCTGGAATTTGTTGCCAGAGGATGTGGTTAGTGCAGTTAGTATAGCTGTGTTTAAAAAAGGATTGGATAAATTCTTGGAGGAGAAGTCCATTACCTGCTATTAAGTTCACTTAGAGAATAGCCACTGCCATTAGCAATGGTAACATGGAATAGACTTAGTTTTTGGGTACTTGCCAGGTTCTTATGGCCTGGATTGGCCACTGTTGGAAACAGGATGCTGGGCTTGATGGACCTTTGGTCTGACCCAGTATGGCATTTTCTTATGTTCTTACCTCTATCATATCTCCCCTCAGCCGTCTCTTCTGCAAACTGAATGTTCTTAAGTGCAAGGTGATGCATATAGGGAAAAAATAACCCATGCTGTAGTTATACAATGTTAGGTTCCACAATAGGAGTTACCACCCAGGAGAGAGATCTAGGCGTCATAGTGGATAACACATTGAAAATCGGTTTAGTGCGCTGTGGCAGTCAAAAAAGCAAACGGAATGTCAGCGATTATTAGGAAGAGAATGGTGAATAAAACGGAGAGTGTCATAATGTCTCTGTATCGCTCCATGGTGAGACTGCACCTAGAGTACTGTGTACAATTCTGGTCGCCGCATCTCAAAAAAGATATAATTGCATTTGAGACGTTAGAGAAGAACCACCAAAATGATAAAGGGAATGGCATGGCTACCCTATGACAAAAGACTAAAGAGTTTAGGGCTATTCAGCTTGGAGAAAAGACAGCTGACGGGGGATATGATAAAATCATGAGAGGACTAGAACGGGTAAATATAAATCCTTTATTTACTCTTTCGGGTAACAGAAAGACTAGGAGCACTTCATGAAGTTAGTAAGTAGCACATTTAAAACAAATTGGAGAAAATTATTTTTCACTCAATACACAATTAAGCTCTGGAATTCGTTGCCGGAGGATGTGGATAGGGCAGTTTGTGGAGCTGGGTTTAAAAAAGGTTTGGATAAGTTCCTGGAGAAGTCCATAAACTGCTATTAATCAAGTTGTCTTAGGGAACAGCCACTGCTATTACTGGCATTAGTAGCATGGGACCCATTTAATGTTTGGGTATTTGCCAGGTACTTGTAAACCTGGATGACCCACTGTTGCAAACAGGATGCTGTACTTGATGGACACTCAGTATGACCCAGTATGGCAGCTTATGTTCTTAACACCTTTTCATATCAAACACTAGTGACTAGCTGCCCAGGAACTCACATTTGCAGATCAAATAAGCAATTTTCAGATCAAATAAGTGACCTTTGTGAACTCACAAAATCAACCGAAATCCTATCAATCACTCAACTAACAATTCTTAACCGTGGCAAATACTAATTTATACAAGCTCACAAAATTAGTTCAAAGTGATGTCACATTCTAATTGACCAAACACACAAAAATGAGGTCTATAAGACTAACAAGGAAGTTTCCCATTGTATAATGCAGTGCTCCCCAACCCTGCCCTGGGGGCCTCACCAGCCAGTCGGGTTTTCAAGATATCCACAATGAATATGCATGAGAGAAAATTTGCATGTTATGGAGGCAGTGCATGCAAATTTTCTCTCATGCATATTAATTGTGGATATCCTGAAAACCCGACTGGCTGGTGGGCCCCCAGGACAGGTTTGGGGACCACTGGTATAATGGCAAGTACCTTTAGAGATACGTCTTGATAACGAAACTATTTACACCCAGGAACGTGACTGTTTTTGGATTGACACTAAAAGGATGCATGCTATTTTATAAAGTATTTTTTGTGCCTAGATGCTTAAATCAAACAATTATGAACCAGGCAGACTCAGCAAAAGCTACTATTTATCCTTGGGAGTGGACACCAAGAAATATCTACTCTGGGAGTGATCTAGATTGGCCACTGTACTAGGTCAGACCCTAGCAGCAAGTGGGGAGTGCATCATGCACACCTTACCAACTGTCAGACACATACTACCAAGTCTATTATATTTATAGTTTTGACATGCTTCAATAAAACATGGCAAGGTGCAATTTGATAGAAAGCAAAATTGCTTACCATGTAATAAATGTTATCCCAGGATAGCAGGATGAGGTCCTCACATATGGGGTGACATCATTGATGGAGCCCTATTGCGGAAAACTTTCTGTCAAAGTTTCTAGAAACCTTTGACTGGCACTCTGAGCCCACTGAGCATGCCATGATATTCTCTGCCACAGGGGTCTCCCTTCAGTCTCGTATGTAGCAATAAGCTTTAGCAAAAAATAAAATAATAAAACGTATCGGACCCAACTCCGCAGGGTGGCGGGTGGGTTTCATAAGGACTACATCCTACTGTCCTGGGATAACACCTATTACAAGGTAAGCAATTTTGCTTTATCCCAGGATAAGCAGGATGCTAGTCCTCACATATGGGTGATTAGCAAGCTAGAGGCTGAGTCTTTTTGTAGTGAAGCAACACTGAAGTATTGTTGGTGAAAATGAGGCAGCCGAAGATCACAGCAGGTTGGATGTAGGAGTTGGGATTATACTGGAAACAAGTTCTTTAAGACAGATTGTCCGTAGATTGAATCTTGTCGTCCTTTGTCCAAACAGTAATGAGCTGCAAAGGTGTGAAGAGAACTCCATGTTGCAGCTTTACATATGTCAAGAATTGGCACTGAACGATAGTGTGCTACTGAGGTTGACACTGCTCTTACTGAATGCACCTTTACTCGTCCTTGGAGAGGAAGGCCTGCTTTTTCATAACAGAATTCTATGCAATCTGCTAGCCAATTGGAAAGAGTATGTTTACCCACTGCTTTTCCCGGTTTGTTTGGATCATAAGATACAAAGAGTTGAATGGATTTCCTGTGGACTGCAGTGCGGTCTAAGTAAAATGCTAGCGCATGTTTACAGTCCAAGGTATGTAAGGCCCGTTCTCCTTGGTGAGAATGAGGTCTTGGAAAGAATGTGGGTAAAACTATGGATTGGTTCAAGTGGAATTCCGTAACTACCTTGGGGAGGAATTTTGGATGTGTACGGAGAACCACTCTGTCATGTAGGAATTTTGTATAGGGTGAGTACGTGACAAGTGCTTGTAACCCACTAACCCTTCTAGCCGATGTAATGGCTATTAGGAAGATAGTCTTCCATATGAGAAATTTAAGATCACAGGAAGTCATGGGTTCAAAAGGAGAATGCATGAGCCTTGTTAAGACCAGATTCAGGTCCCATTCTGTGACAGGTGGTCAAATTGGTGGTTTAAGGTGAATTAAACCTCTCAAATCTACTGACAAGAGGATGGCATAGATATTGGTGCATTTCCCATCTTGTTATGGTAAGCTGAGATTGCACTTAAATGTACTCTTACAGATGATGTCTGGCGACCAGAATCTGAAAGATGGCATTAAGTTGTGAGACAAGAAAAAGGGTCAATGTTCTTGTGTGCGCACCACAAAGTAAACCTTTTCCATTTCGAAGAATAGTTCTTTCGTGTTGAAGGTTTATGTGAAGCTATAAGCACTTGAGAGACATTGGATGAAAGATTGAGTGGTTGTAAGATCAAGCTTTCAACATCCATGCTGTCAGGGATAGGGATTGAAGGTTGGGATGGCGCAACCGACTCTGATCCTGAGTTATGAGAGTGGGAGCTACACCCAGGCGAATTGGTTCTCTGATCGAGAGGTCTAGAAGTGTGGGAAACCATACTTGTCGAGGCCAATACAGGGCTATGAGTATCATGGACCCCTTGTCCTGTTGGATACGCGTATAGAAGGCCTGAGTTCCAAGGGCGAGCAAACGCGTCCTTGGTTGGCTGGTGCTTCTGTCTGTGCAGAGCGCAGAACTTGTCCACTTTGTGATTCAGGTGTGATGCAAAGAGGTCTATTGTTGGTTGCCCCCAACGTTGAAATATCCTGGTCGCTATTAAGGGATCCAGGGACCACTCGTGCGGTGGGAACTGACGACTGAGTCGATCTGCTACTACGTTGTGAATGCCTGCCAGATAAGTGGCCCGGAGAAACATTGAGATTTGGGGCCCAGCCCCAAATCTGTGCGGCTTCTTGACAAAGGAGATCCGAGCCCTTACCTCCTTGTTTGTTCAGGTACCACATGGCTACTGTATTGTCTGTTTGAATGAGAACAATCTTGTTTGACAGGCAGTCCCTGATCGCATGCAGAGCATAACGTATAGCTCGAAGTTCCAAGAAATTGATTTGAAACGTTGCTTCAAGTTTTGTCCAAGTACCCTGGGTTTGGAGATTGTCTATGTGAGCTCCCCAACCTAAGGTGGATGCATCTGTAGTTAAAGATATCTGAGGGACTGATTGTTGGAAGAGCAGGCCCTTGCGCAAGTTGTCCTTTTGCGCCCACCAAAGTAGAGATGAGCGCAGCTGGTGGGTTACTTGAATTGGAGAAGACAGTGGTTGAATGGCTTGGATCCGTTGTGATCTTAAAGTCCATTGGGTTATTCTCATGGCTAATCTTGCCATAAGAGTGACAAACTGTGGACGCCATGTGACCTAGTAAGGTCTGAATCTGATGAGCTGTTGCTTGTTTCTTTGAGTGTAGCGAGTTTGCCAATAGTGCAAGTGTCTCTGCCCGATCGTCGGGTAGAAAGGCTTTTGAGAGGATGGTGTTCAATTCTGCTCCGATGAATTGAAGCAGATGAGATTGAATGAGATGGGACTTTTGATAATTGATGAGAAATCCCATATAGAGTGAAGTAGAGCAATTGTTCGATTTAGAGAAGTTATTGCTCCTGGTTGAAATTGACTCCTGATTAGCCAGTTGTCCAGATAAGGGAAGACATGAACACTTTCCTTGTGTAAGCGTGCTGCTATTACTGCCAGGCATTTTGTGAATACCCTGGGAGCTGAAGCAAGTCCGAATGGAAGTACTCTGTACTGGAAATGCTGATGACCCACCAGGAAGCGCAGGTACTTGCGATGAGGAGGGAATATTGGAATGTAAGCTTAAACGTCTTGTAGATCCAGAGAACAAAGCCAATCTCCTGTTTGAAGACGTGGAAGCATGGTGCCTAGAGAAACCAGCCTGAACTTTTCTTTCTTCAGAAATTTGTTGAGATTTCTGAGGTCTAGGATGGGACGTAGGCCTCCGATTTTCTTTGGAATGAGGAAATAACCGGAGTAGAATCCTCTGCCCTGCTGAGTCCGGGGCACCGGTTCTACAGCCCTGCTCTCAGAAGGGTGGATAATTTTGCTTGTAGATGAATTATGTGATTTTCGCTTAATGGAAGAGGTTTTGGAGGAGAATCTCTTGGAATTGAGACAAAATTGAGTTGGTAACCTCGAGATATTATGGAGAGTACCCATTGGTCTGTTATTTGTATCCAATGATTGTAAAAGGAGGAAACTCAGCCTCCTACTGGTAGCTCTGCTTGTGAGTTGTGGAGATGGCTTTGGTCTCTGGTGACGGCCTCAAAAACCTGCAGCCGGTCCCATCTGCGGTGGAGGTTGAGGCCTAGCAGCTCTAGGTTGCCTGGTCTGAGATCTTTGCTGTGGACGTGAAGATCTGCCCCTTGATGCTGGAGGGTAGTAACGCCTCTGCCTGTAGAAAGGCCGTCGAGATTCCTTCCTAGGAGGGCGGCGAGATGAAGATGCAGCAGAGTCCTGCGGAACTGACGAAAGTTGACGCAGGATTTCTGTATGTTCCTTTAACTGGGCTACAGCATCTTGCACCTTAGAGCCAAAGAGGTTGTCCCCTACGCATGGCAAATCAACCAATTTTTCTTGGACCTTAGGCCTGAGGTCAGAGGCCTTAAGCCATGCCCAGTGATGTGCACTTATGCCGGAGGCCGCTATTCTGGAAGCAGTTCCAAAATTGTCATAAGCGGCCCGGACTTCGTGCTTGCCAGCTTCAAGTCCTTTATGTATTATTGTTTGAGCTGCTTCTTGATACTGCTGTGGTAACGAAGTTGAGAGATCTTGCATCTGTTTCCACAGGTTTCTCTGGTATTGCGTCATATATAACTGATATGACGCAATCCTTATATTTAGCATGGCTCCTTGATAGATTTTCCTGCCCAAGGAGTCCAGGAATCTGTGATCCTTGCCTGGAGGAGTGGAGGAATGAGGTCTTATTCGTTTAGACTTCTTTTGTCTTAAGCAATCGTTGCTTAAGACAAAGATTGCTTAAGCGATGTCTTAAGCAATCGTTTAGACGATTGCTTAAGACATCGATGGGGGAAGGCAAAAGTTGTAGATGGAATAAATGCTCCATCTTTTCTTGGCGGGCCTTTCTACCCTTCGTGGTCATTTCAGCACACTTGGGACAGGTTGTTACGTCGTGTGTTTGACCTAAGCAAAGGACACACTCGAGGTGTGGATCTGTAATGGACATTGTCCGATTACAGTTGGGACATTTTTTAAATCCCATGGCCATATTTTTGCCAACAGCAGTCTATGAAAATGAGAAAAAATGAGAGAAAAATATTTTTACTCCAAAGAGTAAAAATGAGACTAAATTTACTCACCAGCTGGTGGTAACATGAGAGACCCCGATATGGGAGAGAATAAATGCTTTTTAAATCTGATTTTTAGTCAGACAAACTGTGAGAAAACTCACACAGGCTCCTTCTCCGCGATTCCCACAGCAGGGTGGAAAAACGAAGACTGAAGGGAGACCCCTGTTGCTGAGAATATCATGGCATGCTGGGCATGCTCAGTGGGCTCAGAGTGCCAGTCAAAAGTTTCTAGAAATTTTGACAGAATGTTCTCCCCCAATAGGGCTCCATCAATGATGTCACCCCATATATGAGGACTAGCACCCTGCTTGTCCTGGGATAAAAGGAAATTCAAGGACAATGAATCGTGCTCTGAAGCTGCAGGAAGGAAGGCTCTGAAAAACTAAAAATATTTCCTTACTGATAGGGTGGTAAACGCCTGGAATAGCATAGTGGTAGAAGTAATAATTAAAACTGTGCCAGAATTCAAGTTTGCTTGGAACAGATACAGAGGACTGTCAGGACACGCGTTTTCCCTTACCCCTTATTCAGTAAGGGGAGGAAAACGCGCGTCCAATCCGCAGCCCCTAATAGTGCCCTCAACATGCAAATGCATGTTGATGGCCCTATTAGGTATGCGCGCGGGATACAGAAAGTAAAATGTGCAGCCAAGCCGCACATTTTACTTTCAGAAATTAGCGCTGACCCAAAGGTCGGCGCTAATTTCTTCCGGCGCCGGGAAAGTGCACAGAAAAGCAGTAAAAACTGCTTTTCTGTGCACCCTCCGACTTAATATCATAGCGATATTAAGTCGGAGGTCCCGAAAAGTAAAAAAAGTAAAAAAAATGTAACAGACTTGATTGAGACATCATATAGCTCCCAGGTAGAGGAAAGAGGGACTCTTTTAGTAAAGTTTGCTTTATCATCTGATAGAGACAAAATTCTTAAATTATTTATGTTAAAAAGATCCTCCCTCTACCTGGGGCAAAAAATATGGGTCTACCCTGATGTCTCAAAAGATACACAGCAGAGACGGAAAAAGTTTATAACATTAGCAAATCTGGCAAGAATATACGGTATCCAAATAATGGTTAGATTTCCATGTAAATGTATCATGCATAAAGATGGTAAAAGATATGTTTATTATGATCCAGAGCATTTGGAAACATTTTTGGAGGAATGTAAGAAACAAAGGGAAGGTAGTACTTCATAATGTCATCCCAGGTAAATTGGTAATAATATAAGGAAGATATATCCCGTAATCTTCAATTTATGTATTATTGATTATAGTAACTTTCTTTTTGCTCAAATTAGGCTCCCCAATATGGTTTAGTAACAGGATTACAGGGAGACATAGATTTTTCTCTTTTTTTTTTTTCCCGTGTTTGAAAATTATTATGTAAAGTAACCCTGAGCCTCAAAAATGTTCAATTGAGATGTTGAATATATGTACGATTTGAATTTTGTTTGCATGGTTGTAAAAAATTCATAAAGAATTGAAAAGAAAAAAAAAAAAGTAAAAAAAAAATAAAATTTGAATTCGGCCCGCGACTGTCGGGCCGAAAACCGGACGCTCAATTTTGCCAGGATCCGGTTTTCGAGCCCTTGGCTGTCAGTGGGCTCGAGAACCGACACTGGCAAAATTGAGCTTCGGCTGTCAAACCCGCTGACAGCCGCCGCTACTGTCAAAAAGGAGGCGCTAGGGACGCGCTAGTGTCCCTAGCGCCTCCTTTTCCCCCCGTGTCACCTAATTTAAATACAGAATTGCGCGCACCGGCGAAGGGCAGGTGTGTGCCCCGGGAGAGCGGGCGTTCGTCCGCTCTCCCGCGGACTTTACTGTATCGGCCGTAGTGTTAGAAACAAGGTAAGTAAATTGCAGTACTAAACAAACAACTTATCATTTACTCCCTTGAGAGTAGATGCAACAGGAGAGGTGATCAGGAGAAAAGGCAGTGCTAATAAAGGAAACATGAGCTAGTGACACTGCAAGACAAGGGACAGGAACCAGCAGGCTAGAGTTCCCCAGAAACCAACTGGGGTGATGCTAGCAAGCTGGTGCTGCGGTCATGGAGCAGGTGTTGTAACTTGGAAGTGACGAGGTGGGAGGTAGTGGAGGGGGAACAGGGAGAGCATCCTCTTCTACTCCCATTGTGCATGCCATTTGAATCCAGCCCTGTACTGCATATTCCTGCTGGCCCCCAAAACTGAGGTTGGGAGGTGGCAGCAGGAATACATTGAGTAAGTGAGTAAGTTCTGGAGGAATTTTTCAAACCCTGATCAGAACAATACAAAGCAGCTAATTTTTTTTTTTTTTAATTCTATAGCAATTTATTTAAAAATGCTGAAACTGCTGATTAAACAAATCCTTTCAAACTGCTTGATATTCGTGTACCCTTAGCCCCCCCAATATCCTATTTGATAATGTTCTTGGATCTGAAATTGCGGGGATTGGGGCCTCGCCTATTTCTACGGAAGGCTAGCTATGTGGGAAAGGAGGTGATTTTACTTCACTGGAAGGACGCAGCTCCCCCTATGTTTTGGGAATGGCGCAACCATTTACACAGGATGCTTCAACTGGACAACATGACTTCCTGGACTTCTCCACGGCACCGGAGAATGTTCTTGCTTACCTGGGATGCTCATCTCCAATCCCTCCCTCATAGGTCGCGCAGTTTGCTTCTCAACAAATGATTGACAGAACCTTTTGTATGACTGAGGTGATGCCCCCTCTCTTCTGTGAATGACTATGGACTGGCTCCTGGGAACCTCTGGGGATGGGAAGGGAGGGGGGGGGGCGTAACATACCAGGGGGAAACCAAAAACTCTGTTTGACCCATGTAGGCACATAAGAGCAAATGTGCAGATGGGGGTTTCTCTGTTGCAGGATGTTTACAATACAATAAAAGTCGTTAATTACAAAAAAAAAAAAATAAAAAAATTCTTTTCAATCCTTTTGTGCTGAACAACCAATATGCTTCCCTTAAAGAATTTGTTTTTTTTTCCCCAGACAGAGAGCCTAAAGTATCAGAAAACATATCAGTAAGGAAGCTGATCCTATTTCCCTTCCCTATCAGCAAAGGGGCCAAGCCTAGTTTAGAACTCAGCAGCAGGGAAAGAAATCAATCCCCTTTCAGTACTGATCAGGGATTGGTCTACTCATCTCAGAATACAATGAATAAATGAATATTAAGTGCTGGGAGCTGCCAGCTCTGCAATCAGTATTCAGGACACTAGGATGAGTTAAGAACCTCTCTTCTTCCCACTGGACTTAAACACATTTTTGGGAGGTCAGGGTTGGGGATTTGGCTCACTACATATGCCCACAGCACCACCCCTTTGTATCAGGCTAAATGCAATGCAAGTAGCACATTTTTCAGGATACATTTTATGAACGTAATGAGTTTCCCAGACAAAATTTAGCTGGGGAGTAGGGAGAAATATTCACATGTTAGGTTTTGTCTTGGTAACTTTCAAAGGTTATTCGGACAATACTTTGAATATTGACCTCTGTGTAATTCTTTATTCACCACACCTTAAATAATATTTGTAGGAAAAAAAAAATACTTGGAATATTCCAAAAATAGAATTTCTCATAGTGAAGTAATGGCAAGGGTAGCAATTTGTTTGTGAGATTATTATACTATTGGAAAATGGAATATTTTGTAGTCAATTTTTCAGTAATGGGCTCAAAGCTGTCAGCAGCAGATTCTTTCTGCTGCTGCTGCTGATATTGGTGGTGGAACAGCAGTTTCCAAGCCAATACTGCTGTGCCTGCCTCAGCTTTTGCAGCTACAAAAATGTCGAGGATCTTGAGCTAAAAAAACAAACAAAAAATAATAATAATAAATTTAGCCTTTCCCACAGAACCCATTGAGTTCTGAACATTTGCAGATAATCCCTTGAAGACTGCAAAAATTCTATTTAAACAAGAACCCCATCTCACCTAGGTCTGTGTCACTTCACTTAAAACTGCATCAGCCATTTTATAGCAACACTGCTGTCCCTCCACAATTCCTGTTCAAAGTGAACTTCCAGGAAGAACAATCAAAGGAAAATAAGCAGAGCTCCCTATAATGGAATTTTACCAACTGAGCAATAGTTCCCAAGCCAGAATTTAATTCTATTCCTCTTCTGTCAGGGGATCTATTTCCGCTATTAAGTGGAATACAGAAAGTCTATGGACAGGGGAGCTGTTCCCAATTTCCACTTATACATCAGACTTAATAGCATTACAAATTTCATTAAAAGCCTAATAAAATGAGAGAACAGCAATAAGCGGTTCTGAGAAGTTAATTGAAATGATATGTAATTCCTCCCTTCCACTGAAGGCTTAACTGTGACTTATGCTTAGGAGATCCTATGTTGATGACTGTAATGGAAACAAGATGCAGAAGTACAGGCAATGAGGCAAGTGTTCAAGGTTTCCTATGATTAGTCATGCCCAATCTACCCCCTTAGGCAAGGAGGCGGCATCTTTCTTCCTCAGCAGAAACCTCAGACATCAAGCACATCCACTGCGATGAATTAACTAGAAGGCCCTTTGCTTTTTTTGACAATCTAGCACAATTTAAAGAACATAAGAAGTTGCCATACTGGGTCAGACAGAGAATCCATCAAGCCCAGCATCCTGTTTCCAACTGTGGCCCATTCAGGCCACAAGTAACTGGCAAATACCCAAACATTAAACAGATCCCATGCTACTAATGTTGGTCATAAGCAATGGCTATTACCTAAGTCACCTTGCCTAACAGTTTATGGACTTCTCCAGGAACTTGTCAAAACCTTTTTTTAAACCCAAAAAAGCTAATCATAAGAACATAAGAACATAAGAAAATGCCATACTGGGTCAGACCAAGGGTCCATCAAGCCCAGCATCCTGTTTCCAACAGTGGCCAATCCAGGCCATAAGAACCTGGCAAGTACCCAAAAACTAAGTCTATTCCATGTAACCATTGCTAATGGCAGTGGCTATTCTCTAAGTGAACCTAATAGCAGGTAATGGACTTCTCCTCCAAGAACTTATCCAATCCTTTTTTAAACACAGCTATACTACCTGCACGAACCACATTCTCTGGCAACAAATTCCAGAGTTTAATTGTGCGTTGAGTAAAAAAGAACTTTCTCCGATTAGTTTTAAATGAATCACCTTAACTACAACCTCTGGCAATGAATTCCAGAGCTTAATTACACGTCGAGTGAAAGAATTCTCTTTAGTTAGTTTGTCTTAAATGTCTACTTGCTAACTTCATGGCATGCTCCCTAGTCCTTGTATTATCTGAAAGAGTAAACAATAGGGATGTGCATGCACTAGTTTTTGGACATCCATTTGTTTCATGCGTAAGCGTATATAACGAACAGACGAATGTACGCACAAAAGGAACAGTAAGTGGATCCATCAGGCGCATACCATTCACTGTGCACACATTCATTTGATACGCGATAGGCATCCAAACGAATGAAATGAATGGACACGAGTGCACATCACTAGCAAACTGATTTACATTAACCCGTTCAAGTCCTTTCATGATTTTATAGACCTCCATCATATCCCCCCCCCCCAGCTCTCTCTTCAAGCTGAACAGCCCTAACCTCTTTAGCCTTTCCTTATAGGAAAGCCGTTCCATCTTCTGTCATTTTGTTTGCCATTCTCTGTATCTACTCCAATGCATCAATATATTTTTTGAGATGCAGTGACCAGGACTGAATATACTACTTAAGGTGCGGTCTCAAAGTCGAGTGATAAAGAGGCATTAATACATTCTAAGTTTTATTCACTATTCCCATCCTAATAATTCCCAACATTGTTTACTTTTTAAACAAACACTGAGCTAATTATTTCAATGTTTTGTCCATTATGATGCTTAGTATTTACTACCCAGGAAAAAGATCTAACATGAAATCTAACATGTAAATTCAGCATGGGTTATTTGTCCCCATATGCATTATTTTGCACTTGATTTCCACATTAAATTTAATCTGCTGTTTGGACACCCAATCTTCCAGTCTCGCAAAGTCCTCCTGCAATTTATTACTATCTGCCTGTGATTCAACTACCCTGAATAATTGTGAGTCATCTGCAAATTTGATCACCTCACTCGTCGTTCCCCTTTCCAGATCATTTATAAATATATTAAGAAGCACTGGTCCAAGTACAGATCACTTTTTACCTCTCTCCACTGAGAAAATTGACCATGCAATCCTACTCTGTTTTCTGTTTTTAACCAGTTTGCAATCCATGAAAGGACATCGCCTCCTATCCCATGACTTTTTAGTTTTCATAGAAGCCTCTCATGAGGGACTTTGTCAAACGCCTTCTGAAAATCCAAATACACTACTTCTACCGGTTCACCTTTATCCATATGTTTATTATTATCCCCTTCAAAAAAAAAAAGTAGCAGATTTGTAAAGCAAGATTTTCCTTGGGTAAATACATGC
Source organism: Rhinatrema bivittatum (assembly GCF_901001135.1). Classification (NCBI taxonomy): domain Eukaryota; kingdom Metazoa; phylum Chordata; class Amphibia; order Gymnophiona; family Rhinatrematidae; genus Rhinatrema; species Rhinatrema bivittatum. Next base: position 28,347,929 of record NC_042619.1, on the reverse strand, counting down.
TGGCTGTGTCCCATTAATCCATGTCTATCTAAATGTTTTGTGATTTTATTCTTTGTTAACAGTTTCCATGATTCTTCCCAGCACTGAAGTCAGGCTCACCGGTCTATAGTTTTCCAGATCACCCCGGAGCGTTTGTTAAATATCAAGTTTATATTGGCCACCTTACAGTTTTCAGGTGTAATGGATCTAAATTTCATTTCTGAGTTCTTTTAGAACTCCGGCATGTATACCAACCGCTCCCAGGCAATTTTCTACTCTTTAGCTTGTCAATCTACTACATCTTCCAGGTTCACAGTGATTTGGTTGAGTTCATCTGAATCATCACCTTTGAGAACCATCTGCAGAACAGGTATCTCCCCAACATCCTAATCAGTAAACACTGAAGGAAAGAATTCAATTAGTCTTTCTGTGATGGTCTTATCTTCTCAGCCCCTTTGACCTCTCAATCATCTAACGGTCCAATCAACTCCCCTACAGGCTTCCTGCTTCAGATATATTTTTCAAAAGTTTTTAATATAAGTTTTTGGCTTTATAGCCAACTTCTTTTCAAATGCTCTCTTAGCCTGTCTTATCAGTGTTTTACATTTAACTTGCCAATGCTTATGCTATTTCCTATTTTCTTCAGATGGATCCTTCTTCCAATTTTTGAAGGAAGAGTTGTTTGTTTTGTTTTGGTTTTTTTTTGTCTAAAATAGCCTCTTTCACTGTACCTTTTAACCAAGCTGGCAGGCGTTTGGCCTTTCTTCCAATTTTCTTAATGCATTGAATACATCTGAACTGCGCTTCTAAGATGGTATTTTTAAACAGTGTCCCCTGCTGTTGTACACTCAACTTTTGTGGCTGCACCTTTCAGTTTTTTTCTATCTTCCTCATTTTCTCAAAGTCCCCCTTCTGCAAGTTTAGTGCTAGAGCTGTAGATTTAAATCTCCCTTCCAGTCATTAATTCAAATTGGATCATATTATAAATCACTATTGCCAAGTGGCCCCACCACAGTTACCTCTCTCACCAAATCCTGCATTCCACTAAGAATTAGATCTAGAATAGCTCCCCCTTGTCTGTTCCTGAACCTACTGCCCCATAAAGCAGTCATTTATGTTATCTAGGAACTTTACCTATCTAGCACGTCCTGACATTTCTCCTTCTGTGCCTTATTTTGACGTTACCTGCTCGCTCACCAAAGGGTTCAATTTATAAAACAAATTCATAAAATAAACAAAACAAAGTCGGAAAAGATGACAAAATAAGACAAAAATAAAACAAATTTAACTATACATTACAGAGTCCTGCAGATATAATCCCACCATGGGTTAACTAACCATCAATTAAAAAAAAAAAGTTAATTATGTACATCAAACTTTAGCTAAGTCTTTAAAGCCTTGTGAATCACAAGGCAGTGACCTGACTTGGCAAGGGAAGCCGATTCCAGAGCATGGGACCAATACAACTAAAGGCTCTAAACCTAACACTCTTAAGTGCGGTCATGCCAAGTAAGGAACCTGGGAAGTGGTGGTAAAGTATGCTGATCAGATGAAACGAGTGACTAATATTCTGCAGTACCTCCATAGGTAGCCCTAAACACTAAACAAAGGATTCTGTACTGAATGCAGAAAACAACTGGAAGCCAGTGAAGAGATTCATTCGTTCCCTACAAGATGCATCTAAAATGGCGGATGCGGCTGTGTTCTGCACAAGCTGCAATGGGAATAATTTTTTGGGGATTCCTATTAAAACCAAATACAAACAAGGATATATGAATGTATAAGCCGATAAACTAATGTCCAGTATTGCTTGTCTTGGGTAATGACCGTTTAAAGGTACATACTCACTAGCAAGCCAAGTACCGCTTTGCTCTGTGTATAAACAGATGAAAAAAAAATGTTGTGAATTTTATCTTTTGTGCAAATAAAATCTCTTAATGTATAAATCACTTATTCCACCATTCCTTTAAACACTTAATGTGAAATATATTCATATTTAGATCTGTATGAAGTAGTCATCTCGACGGAACCTAGAAAAACGCCGCAGTTCTATTAAAGTTGGAATCGCATTTAATACTTGTACTTAGATCTTCCATTCAATATGCACCTTCCAGAGCTTCAAAGCAACCAACTTGCCCAACAGTTCGAAATACACCTTCGTGGTTTGAACTGTTGAGCAAGTTTGTATTTGAGGTTTCTGTTTTAGAGGGATTTTCACCAGAGGCTTTTGTGTTTGTTGTTTAGAATCCTATTAAAAGATAATTACAGTAGTCCACTCAGGGTAAAATTAAATCCTGAACTACCTTGCTTAAAACATCACATTTCAAAAAATGCTGGACCTAGTGAATCAGTTACAATTTAATAAAACAGGAACGACAGCTAGCACAAATAGAGAGCAGCATAGGTAACATCAAACAATGCCGTTTTCTGCCGTAGCGATTGGTGATTCTCAAACCAGTCTTCAGGGCATAACTAGCCAGTCTGGTTTTCAGAATATCCACAATGAGTATGTATAAGATAGATTTACATGCACTGCCTTCACTGCATGCAAATCTCATATAATCATTGTGGATATCCTGAAAACCAGACTGGCTAGGCATGCCCAAGGACTGGGCTGAGAACCACTGCTCTGATGAATATGTACAACTTCTATTTGCAAGCACTGGCTCCAGTGAATGAAAATATATGCATATTCATTGTGGATATCCTGAAAATCTGACCGGTTAGCGGAAAGCCCTCGATAATTGGTTTCAGCACCAGTGATATACTGCACTGACAGTGAACCTATGGCATACATGTCACAGTTGGTACAAAATTATGAAAGGACTTGAACGGGTAAATGTGAAGCTGTTATTTACTCTTTCGGATAATGCAAGCCCTAGGGGGCACCCCATGAAGTTAGCAAGTAGCATATTTAAAACAAACTGGAGACAATTCTTTTTTACTCTATGCACAATTAAACTCTGGAATTCATTGCCAGAGGATGTGGTTAAGGCAGTTTGTATAACAGAGTTTAAAAAAGGTTTGGATAAGGTCCTGGAGAAGTCCATATTGGAGAAATTACTTACCTGATAATTTCGTTTTCCTTAGTGTAGTCAGATGGACTCAGGACCAGTGAATTATGTGCTCTTCTGCTAGCAGATGGGAGACTGAGTCAGATTTCAAAGCTGACATCACCCTAGATATACCCCTGCAGTGACGTCAGCTCCTCAGTATCCTCCTCGAAAAGCCATTGTGGATATATATCTTGCATAAACAAATTGATTAAACTTCTTAAACTTGATTAAACTGATTCAACTGATTTAAAAAACTGGAGACCGCCAGTGCACTCAACCAAGTTAATGCTGATACCAGACTAACTGCGGGTGACTTGAACTGGGGGTAGATAATGTCTTACCTGTAATTGTTTAGTCTCGAAGTTCACTTTCCGATGTCCTCCTTTTCTAGGGCAGCCGTAGGCGGTATGCTGAGTCCATCTGTCTACACTAAGGAAAACGAAATTATCAGGAAAGTAATTTCTCCACTTCCTAGCATGTAGCCAGATGGACGCAAGACCAGTGGGATGTACAAAAGCTACTCCCGGACAGGGTGGGAGGCTGCCCGAGGCCCACTTAGTACTGCTCGGGCCTGAACATCCAGGCGGTAGAACCTGGAGATGGTGTATAGGGAGGACCACGTTGCCGCCCAACAGATCTTGGCAGGCAATAGCAGCTTGGTTTCTGCCCAAGATACTGCCTGGGCCCTAGTTGAATGAGCCTTAACCTGCAGTGGTAAAGGCTTCCCTGCCTCTATGAAGGCTGCCTTGATTACTTCCTTGATCCAGTGGGCTACGATTGCCTGCGAGGCTGCTTCTTGCTTCTTCTCGCTGCAAAAAAAGAACAGATGATCCGTCCTGCGCACCCATTCCGATCTTTCCAGGTATCGCACCAGGAGTCTGCCGACATTTAGATGGCGAAGAAGGCGGGAGTCTTCAGAGTCCTTATGTTCATCCGGAGATAGTAGGGAGATGGCTTGGTTCAAATGAAACTCGGAAACCACTTTCAGTAGGAAGGAGGGGACGGTGGGCAGCTGTATGGTTCCAGGAGTGAATCTAAGGAATGGTTCCAGACAGGATAGTGCCTGCAGCTCAGAGATGCGATGGGCAGAGCATACTGCCACCAGTAATATAGTCTTCAATGTTAAGAGGCATAGTGACAGACTGAGCGTTGGTCTGAAGGAAGCCCCCGCTAGAAGTCTAATACCAGATTGAGGTTCCATAGGGGCACCGGCCACTTTAGGGGTGCCCAAAGTTGCTTATCCTCTTTTAGGAAACAGGTCAAATCTGGATGAGCTGATAAGTATTCCGTTCACTTCGGCTCTGAAGCTGGAAGGGACTGCTACCTGGACCTTGAGGGAGTTGAGAGACAATCCCTTCTTCATATTGTCCTGTAGGAACTCCTGAATCATGGGGATCTTGGCCATTTGTGGGAGTATCCTGCGGTCCCCGTGCCAGGCTTCGAATATTCTCCAGATCCGTACATATGCCAGAGATGTTGAGAACTTCTGCGCACGGAGCAGGGTGTCAATCACGGCTTCTGAGTAACCGTGCTTCTTCAGGCGAGTCCTTTCAAGGGCCAGACCATAAGAGAGAATAGAGATAGATCTTAGTGAAGAATCGGGCCCTGTCGGAGGAGGTCCCTGTGTGGAGGTCGGCACAGAGGGCTCCCCACAAGGAGTATTTGCATGTCTGCGTACAATGGGCATCTTGGCCAATCCGGGGCCATTAGTAGAACTAGTCCCCTGTGGTGTTCTATCTTGCAGATGACCTTGCCAGATAGTGGGCCATGGGGAGGAAGGCGTACAGTAAGCCTTCCTCTGGACGAGCGTGTTGATCCCCTGGGAGTGTGGCTCTCGTCTGAGGCTGAAGAACTTGGGGACGTGGGTACTGGGATAGGTGGCCAGAAGGTCCATGGCTGGGATGCCCCAGCGATTTACTATCAGTTGGAAGGCTGTGGTCGACAGCGTCCATTCCCCCGGGTCCAAGCTTTCTCTGCTGAGGCAGTCTGCTGAGATGTCTTTTCCTGCGATGTGGGAGGCCAAGATCCCTTGTAGGTTTATCTCCGCCCATGCCATGAGAGGGCCTATCTCCAGAGACACCTGCTGGCTCTTTGTGCCTCCCTGGTGGTTGATGTTGGCAACAGTTGTATCGTTGTCAGACATTACTCGAATCGCTTCGCCTTGGAGTCTGTGGCTGAATCGCAGGCACACTGGTCTGACTGCTCGAGCTTCCAGGCGGTTTATGTTCCATCCCGCCTCTTCCTTGTTCCATTGTCTCCGGGCTCCCCACCCTCACAAGCTCGCATCCGTGGTGAGCAAGATCCAGTTCGGTGGGGATAGACTTACTCCTCTGCTTAGGTGGTCTTCCTGTAGCCACCAGATGAATTGAGTAGTCCTGCGACAGTGGGTTCCAGCGTGACAGTAAGGAGCGCTGGAGAGGTCGCATGTGGGCCCTTGCCCACGGGATGACCTCCAGGGTTGCTGCCATGAGGCAGAGGACTTGAAGATAGTCCCATACCTTGGGGCATGCATTGGTCATCAATCGTAATTGTTCCATCAGTTTTCTTCTCCTCGGGGGGAGGGAGGAAGACTTTGTTCTGTTTGGTGTCGAAATGGGCCCCCAGGTACTCTAGAGACTAAGAGGACTGCAGACTGCTCTTGCCTGTGTTCACGATCCAACCGAGCTCCTGCAGTAGGGTTCTTGACTCTGCTGGTCACCTGCCAGCTCTCTTTCAAAGACTTTGCCCTAATTAGCCAGTTGTCCAGGTAAGGGTGACCCAGATCCCTTCCTTCCTCAGTGTTGCCACTATGACCACCACAATTTTGGAGAATGTCCTGGGGGCGGTTGCTAGGCTGAAGCGTAGCGCTCGGAACTGGTAATGGTGACTCTGTATCACAAAGTGTAGAAAGCGCTGGTGATCTTGATGGACTGGAATGTGAAGGTAGGCTTCGGAGAGGTCCAGGGAGGTTAGGAACTTTCCTGGTTGTACTGCCATTATTACAGAGCGAAGCGTGTCCATGCGGAAGTGTAGTATCCGCAGATGACGATTAACGTTCTTGAGATCCAAGATGGGTTGGAATGATCTTTCCTTCTAGGGAACGATAAAATAGATGGAATAGCGCCCCGTATTTTGTTGGGGGTGTAGGAACTGGAGTTATTGCCTTCAGACTGAGTATTCTTGTCAGAGTGGCTTCCACTCCCAGTCTCTTGGTGTGGGAGTTGCAGGGTGACGACATAAATTTGTCTCTAGGGATGCTGCGGAACTCCAGAGAGTAACCTTCTCGAATGATGTTTAGTACCCATTTATCAGACATGATCTCGACCCATCATTGGTAGAAGAGGGCAAGTCGACCCCCTATTTCCTCTTCCTGTTGATGGATCGGCCCATTCTCATTGGGGAGCACGGCTGGAGCCTGCCCCTGGGCCTCTTCCTCTCTTGGCCTGTTGGTTCCGAAAGGGCTGGGACCTTCTGGAGGGACGAGGTGCCTGGAGCTGCGAGTTCCTGTAGGGTCTAAAGCGTTGCAAACCTCTGCCCCTGGTTCTTCTGGGGGAGGGGCAATGGGATTTTACCCCTGTCTTCTGGTAGCTGAGGCACTGGGGTTTCGCCCCACTTGCTGGCTAACTTCTCCAATTCGCTTCCGAACAAGAGATCCTTTAAAGGACATTCTTGTGAGATTCGCTTTTAGAGGTCACATCAGCAGACCAATTCCGCAGCCATAGTTGTCTTCTGGCTGAGGAACGCACCAGATCTGAGCTTACGTCCGACAGGAAGGCTGCTGCAGGTCCCATTGTCTCACCGGTATATGTTCCGGGATTATTTGCCTCTCTCAAGAGGAGCAAGCAGGAACGTGCCACTAGTGCGCAGCAGGAAGCAATCTGCAGTGTCATTGCTGTTGTGAAGGCCTGCTTAAGAATGGATTCCAATAGTCTATCTTGAGTATCCTTCAAGGCAGCCTGTCCCTCAACAGGAATGGTTGTTCGATTTGAGACGACACTGACCATGGCGTCCACTTTCGGAAAACAGGTGTTCCTTGGTCACTGGTTCCAGAGGGTATAATGCTTCCAAGGCCCAATCCCCTTTAAAGCTGGCCTCTGGGGCATCCCACTCCAGGTCAATCAGTTCCTGGATGGCTTACATCATTGGGAAGTAGCATGAGACTTTACGAAGGGACACCAGATTGGGGTTCTTCTTTGGTTCCGCCATAGGGTACATGCCTGGAATATCTAGAGACTTCAGAGTCTGAGAAACAAGGGCTGGTAATTCATCCCTGTGGAAGAAGTGAAGCATGGGTCGGTATGGTTCCAGGCCTGGAGGGATTTCTCCTTCTTCCAGGGAGCCGCCATCATCATCTGAGGTGTCTGGGTCCCTGGTCAGGAAAATTCTTGGCTAGGCGAGGCATGTCTTGAGGCATCCGAGTAGGGCCGGGAGGATCTTGTGCTTCAGGCAGGGGTTGAGCCTAGGATGCAGCTGGGGCTGATTGCGCCTGAACGAAGGCTTGCAGCCCTTGGAAAAAGTCCATGTTAATCCCAGAGGGACTCGGAGTAGGGGCCCCTGAGGTGCCTTCTTGTGGAGAAGCCATCTCGGAGTTGCATAGATCCGGGGAGCTATTGTATGCAGTAGTTCCGGACCCATCCTCAAACAGTGAGGGACCAGACTTTGGTCCCCCTGGGCTTCTTCGCAATGCTGACACAGGCAGGACTCTAGTTCAGGCTGCGTGGCTCTTATGCGACAGGCTGTGCAAAGAGTGCCTTCTGGCCTTCTTGGATGCCGGTGCCATTGCCTCTATGTCTAGGTGCACAGATAATGGGCTTCAATGCCCGCGTGTCGTAAGCGCAGCCTTGCGTGTAGTTATGTGCACGGTGTGCGCTCAGCTGTGCACATTTGTATTGGATGCGCATAAATCAGGCACATCGACCATCTGGCCTGGCCCGTGCGTACTGCCAGTCAAGAAGGGAAGATGGCGCCTGCGCCCCCATGAGGGTCTCCACGCGTGTGGACCCTTGCACCGGATCGGGGCCTAGCCTAACCAAGGCTGCTCAACCCGATCGGTGCTCCCTTTTTTTTTTTTTTACCTCGCTGGAAGGAAGGAGGAATCGGTATGGCAATCCAAACTCTGGAGACCTGAATTTAAAGTTTTCTGCTTACCTGGTCTCGGCGTTTACCGATCATGTGCCGGACGGTCTCCAGCTGCTGGGGGGAGAGAGAGTTTTACCTTTAGCGCCTCGCTCAGTTATGCACCCGCTGCCTTTCAGCCACTCTGGGGGCTAAGTCCACGCCGGGAACCGGCTACCAGACCAAGGCACACCTCTGAGGGATATCAGAAATCAGCTCAGGAATTCTCAACTGGGGGAGGGACCTTAGGTATCACTGCAGGAGAGCGGGGCTTGATCTTCTTTAAGGTAATTTTGTCTTCTTACTGTAATTTTCCTAACACCGTGCTAGTGTGTGGGATAGTGTTCGCATCTGCTAGGAGACGGAGAGATACTGAAGAGCTGAGGTCACTACAAGGGTATATCTAGGGTGATGTCAGCTTTGAAATCTGACTCAGTCTCCCATCTGCTAGCAGAAAAGCACATAACCCACTGGTCCTGAGTCCATCTGGCTACACGCTAGAAAAACTGCGGGTTGCTATTGCTTGTTGACAGCATTAGTAGTATGTAATGTTTGGGGACTTGCCAGGTACTTGTGACTTGGATTGATCACTGCTGGAAACAGGATGCTGGGCTTGATGGACCCTTGGTCTGACCCAGTATGGCATATCTTATGTTCTTATAATGTCTGACAGCATGCAAAGCCCCTTAGTGACCAATGCCTTGCTTCCTTCCTCCTTCTCCTTTCCAGGTAAACCGACTGCTCTTGCACTTCTATTGATAGCTTGTACAAAATGTCCAGCGTCATGGTTTGCATTTCATAATCTCACATTCCGACCCTTCCTGTGCTGCTTTGTGAGGTGTGGTGGCACGAGAAATTAAACCAAGAGATATGTGAACATTTCACAATGCATAGTTTTATTCATTGGTACAGAAATTTGCATATAGTTATAAAAACATGCATCAAGTGAATTACTGGTTAGGGAAGTTTAGTAAATTAGGCTAAATAATTGACTTTTGCACGTTCTTAACATATACAGATTAACTGTAACCCTTTCATTTACTTAATGCACTTTATAGATACACAGAATAACTTTAACCCTCTAATCCGATGGTATTCACTCCCAGCCCGAGGGCAAACAGGGTAGGTGTTCAGGATATCCTTAATGCATATGCACAAGGTAGATTGGCTTACAATGGAGAGAGAACCTGAAAACCTGACCTGTTTGCAGCCTCGAGGGCTGGAAGTGAATACCACTGCTCTAACTACTTTTCCAAACTTTACACACGCACTTTCGCCTGCAAACCAATACCCAAGTCCTGCTTACAACCAGTAGCGTCTGCTATTAGCACTCCTTCAGTACTTTTCCCACTCTCTATGGGAAAGTTTTCCTTGGGAAACTTTTAAAGGGAAATTAGTCCTGTACCTTCCCCTTTGAGCACTGGCTCAGAATCTATGGCTAAAAGTACCTGCAGATTTCATAACTGCCTGCATGGTTTTTAAAATTGTCCCAAGTGTAGACTCATTACAATAGCAACCAGATACTGTAAATGCCCAACTGAGGATGGCCAACATCCTTGGCAGACCCTCCATCTCTCCTGTCTCCAAAGAGACTGTAGCCAATCAATACTACAAGAGGGGGGGAGGGAGACAGAGGAAGCTCCCCACCCTCAGGAGGAACAATGGGGCAGTAAGAGCTAGATCTTCAGCACTGCAGGCAGACAGAGCCCAGAACCAGAAGCAGCCTAAGGCAGTAGTGCTGTCATGCGGCAACCCTGCCGCCACTTCCTCTTCCCAGCACGTGCTTCCTAATCAAGACTGAAGCTTGTACATGTGGGCAGAGGAGGAGACTGAGCCATCATGTGACAACACGTGCTGGCAGAAGAGGAGCTGGCACGGGGACAGCACATGTGATTCTTATGCTGATCCTCCTCCTCCTCCCACTACCAAACACCAACATGGGAAGGAGACTGAGAACTTAGAAGGAAAGGGAATCAGAGGGGAACTGAAAGCTTTGAAAGGAGGACGGCGAGCCAGCGAGATGGGACAGACTGTGGAAGAGGAACAGGAGAGCCAGAGAAGGGGCATGAAGAGCTGAAGAGGAACGGGGAAGACAGAGGAAGGGGGATGGGAGAAATGAAATGGTGCAGGTCAGCAGAAAAGGGGGACAGAGAGATGAAGAGGTGGGGAGAAGGGGAATGGACTGCTGAAGAGGGGTGAGGAAGAGGAGATATGGAGAGGGGAGGAATTAGGAGGGAATGGAAGGAAAGGGAGTGAAACCAAAGGTGGAGATATAAAGCTGAAAGAAGGAAAGAAGGGCCAGTTAAGGAGAGAGGCAAAAGGGGGAGTGATAGGGAGGAGAGAAATCACAGAAGATGGTGATGCAAGGAGAGAGCAGCAGAGAAATGAAACAAAAGCTACACAAAGAAGTGGAGGAAAGGATGAAGACAGGAAATTCTAGAAAGTGTTGGGAGAGAAAATGAAAGCAGAGAAGAGGCAAAAGTGTACAATTAGGGGAAGGAAAAAAAACACAAAAAAAAGAAAACCTCAATGGCAGAAAAAGACTAGCTAGGCCAAAAGGTCTTATCCATCCACACCAACTATTTAGATTTACAATCCATACCACTCCCTCAGAGATCTTCAGACAAATAGTACAAAAAAGGGGGAAAAAACCCCCAGGTACACTCATTGTATTTTTAGTTCAGTTGCTGAACCATCTGAACTTTTTAAAACAAAGCAAAGGGGAAGCTGCTTTGAGGCAGAGTGAAAAAGAGATCTGCACAGTGGACTGGAGGAGGTCATCCAGCTATGGTTTGTGGAAAAGATGATAACCTTATACAATACACCCACTCATTTGCTGGCACAGGACATTGAAAAGATTCACCACTACTCTAACTTACAGCCTCATAGACTTGTCTGTATGACCTGACCTTTTTTTTCACTACAAATGGCAAGGAAGTGTCAGCACAATGTTGGTGTTGCCTGTACTCTGAGCAGCCATGTGTCTGAGAAGGACCGGGTCCAACCTTGCTGACACTTGGTCCTTCTGAAGGAGAGACTTTATTTGGTCCATCAGCAATGCGACTTTCAATGTGGAGAAATGATTTTTCTGAAGTGTGTCTATCCAGGCTCCTATGAATGAATTGAAATCTTTGAAAAAGAGCCACATTTGATTTGGCAAAGTTGACTAAAAAATCCAGTATAGGTTTTTGAAACACCCTTCCTGCCCCCTGATTTTAGAAATCTGGAAGTACCTAGAATACAATTCCTGGCCACACTCCTGAAGAGGGATAGGTTTGACCACCTTCTGATGAAGGCGTGATTAGACTGTCAATTGCAACTGGGTCGACAGAAGGGTCAGAGCAGAAGACTGAAGTTTATGTTGGAGAAAGGCTAGAGAACAGACCTTCAGAGAGAAAGCACCATTCTCCAAGGAGAAGGACTGAGCCCTTCATTCTCACTGGAGGCAGTAGGGAGACAGGTCTCAGATTTTTCAAAAGGTAGTCCTGGGCTTTGGCCAGTCCTGCTGCCGAATCTTTTGCTGATGCCTTGTCCTCTGATGGCCTCAGCCGGGCAGCTAACTACTTATTTATTTATTTATTTTTAATTTTTATATACCGAGGTTCTTATAGAGACTATAAATCACTCCGGTTTACATATAACGATAAACTGCCCAACAGAGATAAGGGGGCTTTACATAGAACAGTGGTACATATGGAACATTATAACTGGATGACAATTTAACATAATGATAATAAATAATATAGAATAGTTTTACTTGTAATTAATAAAATTATGTAATATAAACTGTATAATTTAAATATTTAACTTGGATATAGTGACATATTAACCATGCCAAATATAAATAATAAGATAAAATGAATTTTGAACTTAGAAATTGTAGTCCAGTTGCAGAGGAAAATATAAATAAGATTAATTTTTAGAACTCAAAGATTGTTGTCCAGTTGCAGAGACCTGAAGGTAGGACTTGGTATGGTGACCATAATTAGGGGATACTTCTTATTTGGAAGACTTTCCGTCTTGGTAGGATTGTGAGTCTGGGAAGGCTTGTTGGAAAAGAAGAGTCTTTAGCCTTTTTTTGAACTCTTGATGATTGGGTTCAAGTCTTAGATTTGGGGGGAGCATGTTCCACTGGTGGGGGCCTGCTAAGGATAGCGCTCTTTTGCTCAGAGATGATTTTACTTGTTGGGCATGCAGTGATCCTTTGTAAGCGCTTCTGATAGGTCTGGAAGATGTGTGCGGTTGGAGTTGAAAGCTTAACGTGATGGGAGCTATTTTGTTTGTCGCTTTGTGGATGATTGTGAGTACCTTATAGAGTATCCTTTGTTTAATGGGAAGCCAATGTAGATTACTAAGGATTGGGGTGATGTGATCTTTTTTGTTAGTGCTTGTTAGAATTCTGGCAGCAGAATTCTGTACCATCTGTAATGGTTTGATCGTGTTGTTGGGTAGACCTAGTAGCAGGGAGTTGCAATAGTCGAGCTTTGATAATATTATGGATTGAAGTACTAGCCTGAAGTCGGAGAAATAAAGGAGGGGTTTAAGTTTTTTGAGGACTTGCAGTTTGTAAAAGCAGTCCTTCGTGGTATTGTTTACGAACTTTTTTAGGTTAAGATGATTGTCAAGCCATGCTCCAAGGTCTCTGACGTCCGGTGAGAACATGTTATTAGCGTTTGGTAGAGAGAAGCTAGAAGAGATTGTGAGTGGATCCTGAGAGACAATGAGCATTTCGGTTTTATTGGCATTCAATACTAGGTTGAGGCTTGAGAGTAATTCCTTAATGGGCTGTAGGCATTCGTTCCAGTAAGTGATGGTTTTTTGAAGGGATTCTGTAATCGGGAGAAGGATTTGAATGTCGTCTGCATAGAGGTAATGGGTAAGCTTGAGGTTTGAGAGTAGGTGGCAGAGAGGGAGAAGGTAGATATTGAATAGGGTGGGAGAAAGTGAGGATCCTTGCGGGACTCCTTGCTCTGTAAGGATTGGATGCGATTCTTTGTTGTTTATCCTTACTTTGTAGAATCTGTTGCTTAGGAAGGAGTGAAACCATTTGAGAGCTGTGCCTTTGATCCCTATATTAGTTAGTTGGTCTATAAGTGTAGTATGTTTTACCGTATCAAACGCCGCAGAAAGATCAAGTAGAACCAGCAGGTAAGATTGTTTTTTCTCCAGGTTCACGAGGATGGTATCAGTGAGCGATAATAAGAGAGATTCGGTGTTTAGTCGTTTTCGGAAGCCATATTGAGCTGGGGATAGAATGTTATGATCTTCCAGATATTCTGACAGTTGCTTGTTGACAATTTTTTCCATCAGTTTGGCGATGAGTGGTAAGTTTGCAATCGGTCGGAAGTTAGCTGGGTCTGATGGAGAAGCATTTGGTTTCTTCAGTAACGGTTTCAGGATTGCCAATTTTAACTGGTTAGGAACTGAGCCTTGAGACAGGGATGTGTTGATAATTTCTGCTATTGGTTTTGAGATGGTGTTTGGTATGGCAATGAGGAGATTTGTTGGTAATGGGTCTGATGGGTGTGAGGATGGTTTTAGTTTTTTGAGTGTATTTTCGATCTCCAGTGAAGAAGTGAGCTCGAATGAGTCCATGCTTGTGTTTTGTTGCGGCACTGTTGTTAGATGGTGTGTTAAGGTGGGGCTATTGGATGTAATTGAATGGGTAAGGTTAGTGATTTTTGTCTTGAAGTAGTTGGCTAGCTCGTTAGCTTTGTTGAGCGCTTGGTGGTCTGGGATCGTGAGAGGAGATGGTTTGGTTAGAGAGGAGACGTAAGAAAAAAGGGCCTTTGAGTCGAAAATGAAGTTGTGTATTTTTTTTTGCATAGAATTCTTTCTTTGTTCTAAGGATAGTATTCCTGTAGGAGTTGAGGTGGGATTTGTAGATGGTTTGTGTCGAAGTGGATGAGTTTTTTCTCCAGCTTTGCTCTTTTTTTCTAAGAGATTGTTTGAGGGATTTAAGTTCGGCTGTAAACCAAGGTTTTCTATTGTCTAATGTAGGTTGTATGGTTTTAGTTGTGGTTGGGCAGATTTTATCTGCAATTTTATTGTTAATATTGATCCAAGAGGTGGTAGCAGTTGTTGCGTCTGTGAGGTCAAGTTGATTTAAAGCTTCGGACATCTTTTCACTGAGTATGTCTAGAGAGCAAGGTTTCCTGAATTGGATGGTGGATTTGGTAGTGATTTGAGGTGGAGGTTTGTTGATCCTAAGGGTTGTGTGGATGACTCTGTGGTCTGACCATGGAACTGGTAAACAAGTGGGGTTGGTGTAAATGTTGAAGAGTTCGTTAATAAAGATGAGGTCCAAAGTGTGGCCTGCCTTGTGGGTAGGACTGTTGATAATTTGAGCGAAGCCCAAGTGGTTGAGTGAGGAAAGAAAGGTTTGGCAGTTGATAGATTGTGGAGTAGCGTCTACATGTAAATTAAAGTCTCCGAGGATTATAGCAGGTTTTTCAGTGTTTATGTGTTTAGCTATAAGTTCGATCAGTGGGGAGGGATCCAGTTCTAGGGTACCTGGTGGGGCGTAGACTAAGGCTATTTGGATTTGATCCGATTTAAAGAGGGAGAATTCTAGTTTGGTGGAGGCGTTGGTAAGTTGTAAAGTTATATTAAGTCCTTTTTTTGCTGCAAGGAGGAGTCCCCCACCTCTTTTTTTGGGTCTGGGGACAGAAAATAAGTCATAAGATTGAATGGGCAGTTGATTTGTAAGTACAGTATCTGTGTGTTTTAGCCATGTCTCTGTAATTGCACAGATATCTGGGTTGACTTCTATGAGATAGTCACTGAGGATGTCCATTTTTTTGGAAAGAGACTGAGCATTGAATAGAGTTAATGTAAATAAAGAGAGTCCTAAGATTTGTGTTATAGGTGATATCATTATTGGTAAAAGCCTTTGTTGTCGTGCGATGTGATGAATTGCAGGTTTTGTGTGCTTTCTGAGGTTATGCCAGATTTTGGGTATGGTGCAGAGGTGCATTGTTGTGGTTCAGTTGGTTGGGAGCAATGTTTCGATATTGAAGATGCTGGGCTAAGTATTGGTGAGGTTGACTGAATGCTGGACTGAATGCTGGAAAATGCTGAGTGAAAGCTGGAGAGGCTGGATGAATGCCGGAGAGGCTGGATGAATGCCGGAGAGGCTGGATGAGTGCTGGAGAATGCTGGAGAGGCTGGAGAGGCCGGATGAATGCTGGAGAGGCTGGAGGCTGGATGAATGCTGGAGAGGCTGGAGGCTGGATGAGTGCTGGAGAGGCTGGAGGCTGGATGAGTGCTGGAGAGGCTGGATGAATGCTGGAGAGGCTGGGTGAATGCTGGAGAGGCTGGGTGAATGCTGGAGAGGCTGGAGGCTGGATGAGTGCTGGAGAATGCTGGATGAATGCTGGAGAGGCTGGGTGAATGCTGGAGAGGCTGGAGGCTGGGTGAATGCTGGAGAGGCTGGAGGCTGGATGAGTGCTGGAGAATGCTGGATGAATGCTGGAAAGGCTGGAGGCTGGATGAGTGCTGGAGAATGCTGGATGAATGCTGGAGAGGCTGGAGGCTGGATGAGTGCTGGAGAAAGCTGGATGAATGCTGGAGGCTGGATGAATGCTGGAGAGGCTGGAGGCTGGATGAGTGCTGGAGAATGCTGGATGAATGCTGGAGAGGCTGGAGGCTGGATGAGTGCTGGAGAATGCTGGAGAGGCTGGATGAGTGCTGGAGAGTCTGATTACATGCTGGAGCAGCTTGTGAGTGTTGGAAAGGCTGTTATGTGTATGGGTCGCTGGACAAATGGTTGGATAACGTTGATGTAGCGTGCTTCGGTAGTGTAGGCTGGGTTGTGTGGCAGAGTCGTTTAGCATAGGTGGTTTCTTGTTGTGCTCAGGTTCACACGTTTAGCATAGGTGGTTTCTTGTTGTGCTCAGGTTCACACGAAGGGGCAAGCCCCTTTGTCGTGCTCCTTCGGCGTGCGACGCACGGCGCGCGACGCCTAGCTGGGTGGGATTTAAAGCTCTGCTGAGCTTTAACTGGTTGGCTAGCTATATTATTTATGGGCGGGTCTTAGCGTTTGTCCCTGCTTTTTTAATCTTTTAGTTTGTCTTTTTATATCTTTTCGTCGAGTTGTGTCCGCCGGATTGGGCCTCGGCGCGCGCGGCTGGCGTTGGGGTCCCCCGGGTGGGGAGGCCGAGCACTGACCTGACCTTCTCCCGGTGGGGCTCCGGCGCCGGTCGCGCAGGTCTTCGGTCGCCGCGTGTAGCAGGAGGAAAAGGAGGTAATGGCGCCTGCAGTCGGGATTTAAAGCCCTGTCGGGCTTTCTCTGGTTGGCTGGTAAGTTTCTGATTTGGGCGGGCCTTAGCGCTTTACCTCGTGGTGTCCGCCGGATTGGGCCTCGGCGCGCGCGGCTGGCGTTGGGGTCCCCCGGGTGGGGAGGCCGAGCACTGACCTGACCTTCCCCCGGTGGGGCTCCGGCGCCGGTCGCGCAGGTCTTCGGTCGCCGCGTGTAGCAGGAGGAAAAGGCTCTCCTTCTTCTCAAAAGATACTGAAGTGAGAAGTGAGAAGGGGTGACTTTAGTAGACTGGATGCTTGCAGAGAGAATACTGGCATCAGGCGGGGTCCAGTTAGTGTCCCGCTGCACTCTTAGTGATTGCAAGGTGGCTTAATGTTCTTTAATCAAAGCCGTCTCTTGAACCTTATTGCCAAATAAACTGTCCATTGTCTAAGCTGCACCAACAAGACTATCACATTTATCCTCTGAGGCCACTCGCTCACAGCCACATGAGCTGTTGGGCTCCTATAGACACAGCCGAATTCCTGGCTGCAGTGGCAAACGTCATAAGTGGAATGGATGAAGTAATTTTCACATGTCACCATGTCAGGAAGTCCGCCTGCTCTGGGTCTGATAAATCCGTCAGAGGATTTAACTTTTGCACATATTTGTATAAATACTGCACCATGTAGAGCTGGTGAGTTGTGATCAGAGCACCCAAACCTCTAGAAAACCTTCCCCCCCCCCCCCTTAAATGTGTCCAATGGCTTTGGGTCCCTTCCCAGGAGGCATGTGGACTTAATAAAGTGTGATAAGCAAATTTTAGTGCTAACTCCACTACTACCAAGTGGTGGGGAAGTTGGACAACTCCAAAATCTGGGTAGGCATGTATCTTGAATTTTAAAGCCAGCTTACAGGCAAGATGCTATTTGTATTGGCCACATTCTCATACGGAGAGCCTGTTGAAGTTTGCAAACTGGGATAGCCGCAGAATGCACTGGAGGTTTAAGGAGACATTTTGTCTCAGGTCCTTTTCTTTCCCTGACACTGTTGGACATAGTCTTTACTAACTTATCCAAGAACTTGAAGTAGCAGAGATCCTCTGGAGGAGCAGCATGCTTAGATAAGTTAGGTAGGGGATCTGAAGGAACCCCGGTAGAATCTTCCTCCCCTTCTGACAACAAGGTAACACTAAGCCATAACCGAGGATGAGGGCAACTGAAGAGGGGACTTCTGCTCTTCTGAAGGGGAAATATTTGGTAAGAACTCAGGATAGACAGAGGCTACTTCATCCCTTTCCGATTCATGAGGGGACTCCCCAGAATGAGGAGAACCCACCACCCTGTCGTGAGGATTTGCATCTAACTTTGGAACTCTAGTGGAGAGGCACACGCCAGTATGGGACCATGGGCAGCCCCACTATGTGGGAAAGATTCCTCCATCTTGGACTGGAGAGATTTCAGTTGCTCTCTCCGGTCTCTAGGACTTAAGGAAACAGAAATTTTTCACCATCTCTGACAATTGGGCCCCATGGGCTGAAGGGACCCTCTAGTGGAGCAGAGACCTGCTCTTCAGAAATTCAGGATTGGTTTATCATCACTAAAAGCTTTCTGTATAGTCAAGAAAGAACTCTGTACTATGGTAGCTATTGCTGCTGTGGCAGCAGCCAGCTCAGAGGCATACCTCATGCCAATTTTGATGACACTTCCCTTCGAATGGCATCTTGGTCCATGGATAATGCTGGCTACACATCCCATAGACGCCCTAACTCCAACTTATGCACCAAAGTGCTCTACTCTGATAACAGAGGGTGCAATGGCATGTCATGCAGAGCAGAACGACTGTGCCCTAGAGTGTGAGCTTTGAGCCAAGGACATGGATGGTGCCATGGTCAACCCAGCTTGAAGGGACTTATCCTAACAAGGCTCTCTCTTGCTCGAGTGCTGAGAAGAGGATCTGCTCTCACAGAGCCCCATGGGGACAGCATGGTCCTCATGTTATTTAGGTATTCTCCTTAGTACCTCATCTGACACTGCTGGCTTCCACGCCACAAAACGTCTGAGATGAGGCAGATCTGAGAGCTGGCACTAAGAGAATGGGAGGTGGGGGCCTTCCCTCGCAAATGGTGTCAAGATGGGGAGGAATCAATCCCCTGCATTGAGAGCCCGATTCTACCTCACTCCTAGACTAGGAGTGATTCCACTGTTCAGTCCTGGGCTGAACAGTGTGCCAAGGGCTGAACAGGTATTACTGTTGTGCTCTAGGGGACATCCAACTACACTTGTAGCAGCTAGAGGAGTCATGGTCTAGGCTCAGGCAACGATAGCAGATGGCATCTCAGTAGAGATACCTACCTTGAAGTTGCAGAGTGTGGGCTTCTTGGCTTTGAATTTCTCCTCACATCTTTATTTCACTCCCCCCCCCTTATTTAGAATTGAAAAAAAGGTTTTGTTTGAGGGGCTTCCAATGCAGTGGCAACAAAAAAAAAAAAGCAACGTGGTAGTAGCAAATTCTGAAAATATTTGAGAGACTAGGTCATGTCCGTGCAGTAGCTCGGACAAAAAGACTTAGGGGCTCACGAGACAGCATGTACACATGGGAACTCCCACCCATGTTCAGTAAAGTTTTACCAAGTTCTGAGAGCTAACTCTGTGCTGGTGCCGTTGGATAATATCATCCATGCATTATGGCTAATTCATGCCTGTTTGTCAATGGAGAAGGCAAGGGGTGGGGGCATGAAGGAGCAGAGGGGGAAGAAGAGACCTTCATATGGTCCCTATCCCAACAGAAATGGGGGGTTTCTTATAGTTAGGCTTCCATATTTGTGTCAATATGGAATTGCAATTTCAACAACTAAGAAACAAAGTGGTAAACTAACTTGCTAACGTCCCATGCACAGTCCATGATAACTGGTATCTGAAGTCAAGTCCCAGGAATTCTCCTGACTTGTAATTCAGTGCTCTAACTACTTACAGCCTCTTCCCTCATTCAATCCCATGCCTACAAAATAAATATAAAATTAGAACTGGAAACGAGTTCATCATATTTTTAGTGCTTTATGAGCCTATACAGTATAGAAGAAACTGCTTCTCCAGATATTTATGTCGGGAAATAAACTAACCTGATGAAACACAGGCTCTTTCCATCTCAAGTAAACCTGTGAAGGTGAAAAGAATAAACTTTAAGAGACAATAAGTTTTCATGGCAATTTAAAGAGCTGCACACATACAGAGCAATTCTGAATAACTAGCACTGATGCAAATTATGGGCATAATTTTGAACACAAATCTTTTAGCTAATTTTCTAAGGAAAACTATCTGGTAGTTTCACTTTGAAAATCAGCTATGCATGTACAAAGTGCGTGTGCATATTTGCCCCTGCTATTTCTGCAGGTGGCAGATTTGAGGAGAGGCAGTAAAACAGCATATGTACATTTGGAAGTCCAAACACATGTCCATTTACTTCCCTGATCTAAACACGTCCTCAGAAATGACTCTTTAATCCAGCTAAAAGCATGAGGAATCTTTAAGCCCTCCGAGGGGGACAATTTTCAGCCAGGTAAGTGCCTAATTACCCAGCTGGATCGCTCTGAAAATTCTCCTCCCCGTGGAAATCAGGTTTAGGTGAAGTTTAAATCAATAGAATGTGTAACTTCCCAGATACCCAGTTTGGTCCCCTCCCACATCACTCAAGTTTTCAGACTGGGAAACATTTCATGGCCCCCCCAAGGATCTGGTGTCACACAGAGTGTGGTTATAGATAGGTCTACCCATTTCAAAGTTATTAGGGGGTGGGGGAGGGGAAGAACCACACCCCCCTCATGAAAAAATGAGAACTGTGTCCCTCTCCCCCCCACAAATTACTCAGCAAGTTTAAAAACTCAAGAAGTCTGATGTCCCTCCAAGAAACTACTGCCACACAAGGTTGTGTGGAGCTAGGTCCAGCTGTTTCAAAAGTTATAAACATACAAACACAGACAGACACAAATACTGAGTAAAATATCATAAGCTCTTGATATAGAATCAAATTTAAAAATCTCTGATTATAAATATGGCTGGTGTCAGTCAGTCACACTGTAAAGTTTTTTCTGTGGCCACCATGTACCACCCAGAACAATAGAAGGTGAACTGTGCAAAAACAACATGTCGTGTCTGCAAAGCACTGTCACAGTCAGAGGGGCCCACAAACAGAGCACACAGACAGCACGACACGCAGGCTGTTATTAAACCGAGCAATGCTGGATATTGTTTGCTAATGTACTGTCTGTGAAGCTGTCTCTCATGCTCCCACATACAGGGATGACTGGCATAGGCATGCACATAGGTGCCCACAAGCTTGCACACACCAGCTTACACACGCACCCAAGTCAGGCACATACACAAAAGCATAGCACACACCCCCCCCCCCCCCCCACACACACACGCAGGCACACAGACAGGGAGAGTCTCTCACACACAGTCACAAGCCCACACAAGTTGTTACAGACCAGACTACCTGATCAATGCCAGGGACAGTAAGAAGTTTAGTGCAAGAAGGCAGACAAGCATCAGAACAATATTCTCAATAGTTTAGAAAACAGATTTAGAATAATTTAGTAGTTCAAATTCTTTTGACACCTTCCTTTTCCCAGAAAAAAAAAAATTACCCTTATACTTACTGTAGTTACTATTAAACTGAAAAGGATCAATATAAAGCCAAGAAGGTAGTTGTGCGAGTTTCTGTGCTTGAAACATTCATACCTGAAACAAAACATAGGACATTATGTAGGACTAAGACGTCTTCGTTCCAATGAGAACATAATCTAATTTTTCATCCCATTTCTGGTAAATCGGATTTTTGAACATATATATTTTAGATGAGATTACATACACAGGGGAAAAAATTTACTACAAAGAGAAATGCAGGGTAGAACAATGCGTTTTGATTTATGAGGGTTTTATTATCTGCCATGTATGAATTGCAATTTATGTTTGCTTTATTGTAAACTGCCTAGAAATGCTAACAGGTGGCCTATAAATATTTCAAGTGCACTTCCTTTTTTTTTCTATTTACAAATTCACAAATATTTGATATTCCGTCTTTTTCCAAGATGGCCTCAAAGCAGATTACAATCAAACTGAATAGACTAACAGGTATATTTGCAACAGCATTAGTTGTAGGGGTGCATGCAGTCATCAGTGAATCAATGTCTAGACATAGTGGATGTTAGTTCTTTACAAGCAGGCTGGGGAAAAGCCTGTTTTTTTAAATTATAAAATAGTGGGAAGTATCCACACTCTGTGGTCAAGTATCAAAAGGTTCTAACTCGCACCAATATTTCAGCATAATAGTATAAGTTGGGTTCAGTGAAACTGAACTTTGCACATCATTTTATAATTGCAATAAGGTGCTCCAGGATGGAGAATGTACAAGCAGATTGCCACTCCAAAGATGGTTTAAGGCACAAGGCTTAAAAATCAAACCTGAGGCAGCTCGACATCCTAGGAGGAGCTACATCCAGACATTTATTATTTAGTGAATTAAGCCAGAAAAACAGGTTTACATTCAAAAGGTCTATCTGGTTTAGCCGATAAAACTTGGGGGTTTTAAATATATTGAAGCTTCCTCTCCCCCTGATAACTTTTAACCAGGTTAAGTTATTACCCAGCTACAGAAAACTTATCTGGATAAGAAAAAAAGGCAGCATGGTGGCACTCTCAGGACAGGGCTTAAACTTAGCTAGCGAAGCATGGCTGTGATGGAAAACAGGCCTAAAGTTTCCAGATACCTTTAAACCTAACTGGCTATGTTCATCATACAGCCGGCTAAGTACATTAAAAAAAAGAAAACTCAGGCCAGCAAGGGAGAGGCGGAGAGAGCATACTGGCAGTAGACGTGCGATCTCTTTCCCCTGAGAAGTGCTGTGAGGCAGGCCCCGCGCGACATCGG
The DNA here is from genome assembly GCF_901001135.1 of Rhinatrema bivittatum. Classification (NCBI taxonomy): domain Eukaryota; kingdom Metazoa; phylum Chordata; class Amphibia; order Gymnophiona; family Rhinatrematidae; genus Rhinatrema; species Rhinatrema bivittatum. The sequence goes on along the minus strand of NC_042619.1, from coordinate 28,325,633 downwards.
AAGGAGAATGGGCGCACACAACAGTGCAGCCTGCAGCGGCATACTGCCATTGTGCCCAAAGCTGGACACAAAAGGGGCATGCACCTGGAGAAAAATCTCAGTTCCTTGGGCTTTCTGATCGCTAAAGGCCTGATTTTCAAAAGCATTTACACGCTTAAAACTATGCATGTAGTTTTACATGTGTAAAAATGTACTTTACTCATGTTAAGTGGATTTTGAAAATTGCTAAACTATATGCTATTGAATTAGCCATAGGTTTTACCCATGTTAAGTGCACTTTATGCAGGTAAATAGCTTTTGAAAATTGCTACAATAGTACGTTACATTTACATGCACAACTTCTCTGAAAATTCAGCTGTATGAGTAAGAAAAGAAAATGATATGTACATGTTTTCCCATCCGAACTCGTGCCTTCTCCCCTTTCTCCCAAACACCTCCTGAAGTAGTTATATTACATCCACAATTAGAATCTGGCCTTAAGTTAACCTGAAGCTGTGGGTAGCTCCATTCTTGATGTGGCTTCAGTCTCCTAAGCCCAGAAGGTCCTCTGCCTCCCAGGGATCAGTTTTTATCTGCCAGTAGATTTGGCACTGGAGATGTGGCTTTGGTCAATCCCTTTTCTCCTCTGGCCAGGAAGGGGAGCTCTCTGCAACTGGAGTTTTGCCATCAACATTCTCTTAATATGGAAGAACTGAGCCAATTTTCGTTGGTTAAGCCTGCAGTAGTGACTCGATGCATTATGGATAGCCATTACAAGTCTGGAAAAATCTGTGTCCTTAAGAATGGACTTGATGTTGAATTCTGTTAGCGGGCTATCTGTACAGATTAATTTACATTCTACATTTATTAAGGGGCAAGGTGATAAGATAGTTGAATTGGTCAATACAAATTCAAAAGTTACAAGACTGAAATGTGGCATTCAAGATAATTAGCACGGAGAGGAGAGGATCACCTTGCTGGTAGCTGAAAGGAATCAGTAAGTTTTTGCTTGGGAAATTTTCTTTTTTAAAAGTATTGGGACGAAGTTAACTATTTGGGAATATTATTTAGTGTGTTTGTGCTTTTAATAGTCAGTAACACAGGGAATAAACTGAAGTTAGACTGTATTTTTAAATAGTCAGTAAGGCAGCTAATAAACATTAGTGTGTTTATTTTTAATAGTCTGTAAGGCAGCTAATAAGTTTGTATATTAAAAAAAAGTCAGAAGCTAGAAATAAGCTAGGAGCAGTGTATACTTAAGTAAAAAGGTTGAAAAATGTCAGTACTCACCTTGGAAAGTGAGTACTGACATTTGATTTGGTTTGATTAAGTACCAACATTTGTTAATCAAGAGAGCAAAGAGTCACTCTGGCTGACTAAATGAAGTTAGTCACCCCAGGGTTCTGAAGGAATTAAAAAATGAAATTTCAGACCTATTAGTAAAAATTTGTAACCTATCATTAAAATCATCCATTGTACCTGAAGACTGGAGGGTGGCTAATGTAACCCCAATATTTAAAAAGGGCTCTAGGGGCGATCCAGGAAACTACAGACCGGTTAGCCTGACTTCAGTGCCAGGAAAAATAGTGGAACGTGTTCTAAACATCAAAATCACAGAACATATAGAAAGACAATGTCTAATGGAACAAAGTCAATATGGCTTTACCCAAGGCAAGTCTTGCCTCACAAATCTGCTTCACTTTTTTGAAGGAGTTAATAAACATGAAGATAAAGATGAACCAGTAGATGTAGTATATTTGTCAAACGCCTTCTGAAAATCCAAAGCTCCTCATGAGAGGCTTCTAAGAAAAGTAAAAATTCATGGGATAGGTGGCGATGTCCTTTCGTGGATTGTAAACTGGCTAAAAGACAGGAAACAGAGTAGGATTAACTGGAAAATGTTCTCAGTGGAAGGGAGTGGGCAGTGGAGTGCCTCAGGGATCTGCATTGAGACCCTTACTTTTCAATATATTTATAAATGATCTGAAAAGAAATACGACAAGTGAGGTAATCAAATTTGCAGATGATACAAATTTGTTCAGAGTGGTTAAATCACAAGCAAATTGTGATAAATTGCAGAAAGACCTTGTGAGACTGGAAAATTGGGCATCCAAATAGCAGATGAAATTTAATGTGGACAAGTGCAAGATGATGCATATAGAGAAAAATAACCCATGCTATAGTTACACAATGTTAGATTCCATATTAGGTGCTACCAACCAAGAAAGATCTAGGTATCATAGTGGATAACACATTGAAATCCACTATGTTCAGTGAAACACACTGAACATAGTGGCCAAAAAAGCAAACAAGCAAAAAAGCAAACAATGTTGGGAATTATTAGAAGGGGAATGATGAATAAAACGGAAAATGTCATATTGCCTCTATCGCTCCATAGTGAGACCGCACCTTGAATACTGTGTACAATTCTGGTCGCTGCATCTCAAAATAGATATAGCTGCGATGGAGAAGGTACAGAGAAGGGTGACCAAAATGATAAAGGGAATGGAACAGCTCCCCTATGAGGAAAGACTAAAGAGGTTAGGACATTTCAGCTTGGAGAAGAGACTGCTGAGGGGGAATATGATAGAGGTGTTTAAAATCATGAGAGGTCTAGAACAGGTTAATGTGAATCAGTTATTTACTCTTTCGGATAATAGAAAGACTAGGGGGCACTCCATGAAGTTAGTATGTGGCACATTTAAAACTAAATCAGAGAAAGTTCTTTTTCACTCAACAACAATTAAACTCTGGAATTTGTTGCCAGAGGATGTGGTCAGTGCAGTTAGTATAGCAGTGTTTAAAAAAAGGATTGGATAAGTTCTTGGAGGAGAAGTTCAATACCTGCTATTAAGATGAGTTAGAAAATAGCCACTGCCATTACTAGCAACAGTAGCATGGAATAGACTTAGTTTTTGGGTAGTTGCCAGGTAGTTGCCAGGTTCTTATGGCCTGGATTGGCCACTGTTGGAAACAGGATGCTGGGCTTGATGGACCCTTGGTCTGACTCAGTATTGTTCTTATGTTCTTAAAATATGGGGAACTATATGAAGATTAAATTATTTTTTTTTTTAATTTTTCCCGATGCTCCTTAATCTCTCCCTTAGAAATGGTGAGAAAGTTTCTGAAGAACAAAGAGTGGTCAAAGACTTGGCAACTGGGATTCAATGTCAAGAAGTGCAGTCATGCATCTAGAGTTTGGTAATTCAAAAGAGCTGTATGTGTTAGGAGGTGAAAGACTAATGTGCATGGACTGGGAGAGGGATCTTGGGGTGATAGTGGCTAGCAATCTGAAGGCAGCAAAGCAATGTGACAAGGCGATAGCTAAATCCAGAAGAATGTTGCGATGAACAGAGAGGAATAACCAGTAAGAAAAAGATGATAATGCCCTTGTACAGGTCCTTGGTGAGGCCTCACCTACTGTGTTTATTCTGGAGACTGCATCTCAAAAAGGACAGACAGGATGGAAGAGGTCCAGAGAAGGGCAATCAAAATGGTATGGGGGTATGTATCGGAAGACTTATAGGAGAGGCTGAAGGATCTGAATACGTATACCCTGGAAATGAGGAAGTGCAGGGAGATATAAATGCAGACCTTCAGATACCTGAATGGTTTTAGTGATGCATGATCCTCAAACTTTTTTCCGGAGGAAAGCAAATAGAGCTAGGGGTCACGATACAGAACTTCAAAAGGGGATGATTCAGAACCAACATCAAGACATATTTCTTCATGGAGAGGGTGGTGAATGCCTAGAATGCCCATCTGGAAGAGGTGGTGAAGATGAAAGCAGTGAACAAATTTAAAGAGGCGTGGGATAAACACTGTGGATCCCCAAAGGCTAGAATTGGAAATTAAGTAACGGGTGCATGGGGGTAACCAGTATGGAGCTGCAGCCACTACCCTTAACCAATTAGCTTACAATGATTTTAATGCAACTGCTGCATTACTCTCCGCTGTCAGGGTGGGGAGTGGGAAGGGGAATTGGATTCAGATGACACCCAATGCTGCACCCTGACACTTACAGTCCAGGGTATTGATACGCAGACATTAGGGAGAAAGCGCAGGACTGGTTCTATGGCAAAGTCCAAAAGCAAAGCACGTTCAAGCAGAAGCACTGTATGAATTATCAGGCAAGCTGCTCACCCTGTTATGGGTTCGATAGTTGCTTGGCTTTGATTTTTAATATTGCTATTCTTAACATAAGGCTTAGGGGTAACCAGCATGGAGTGGCAGTTACTACCCTAAGAATCTTGCTGGGCAGACTGGATGAACCATTTGATCGTTTTCTGCTGTCGTAACTATGTATGTTACTATTCCATCATTCTCCAAAGTATATTATCTGCCAGACCAGAAAAAAGGATTGTCTTGGAAAATTTTTATTTATTTTTATTTATTTATTTAAGTTTTTTATATACCAACATTCAAGACAATAGTCCCATCATGCTGGTTCACATGAAACAGGAGTGCAAAATAAACTTAAACTTGAACAATAGTGCGGAAATAGCAGTTACATGTAACAAGGAAAATTGAACTTGGAATGAGAAGGAAAAAGGAAAAAAGGAAAACCAGCTAATTACATATAATTACATTGTAAGAGGTAGCTAATAGTGATGTTGATGGTGATGTGATGATTGTTAGGAGTTAAATGATATTGGAGTTAGGAAAAGCCTGCCTGAAAAGCCAGGTCTTGAGTCTTTTCTTGAAGGTTGAGAGGCTGGGTTCCATTCTAAGATCTGGGGGGATAGAGTTCCATAAGGTAGGACCGGCTGTGGAGAAGGCCCGATTTCTTAGCGTAATGTGTCTGGTAGTTTTGGCTGGGGGTACTTGAAGTGATTCTTTGTAAGCATCTCTTGTCGGTCTTGTTGAAGTGTGTAATCGGAGGGGGAAATGAAGGTCAATTGGGGCTAGTTGATGAATGTGTTTGTATATGGTGAGAATGGCCTTGTATATTATTCTGAAGTGGATGGGTAGCCAGTGGAGGCCCATTAGGATCGGGGTTATATGGTCTCTTCTCCTGGTATTAGTGAGTATACGGGCACAGGCATTTTGAACCATTTGCAGTGGTTTGGTGTGTAGAGAGGGGAGACCAAGCAAGATGGTGTTACAATAGTCCAGCTTTGCGAAGATGATTGATTGTAGGATTGTTCTAAAGTCATGAGTATGGAACAGAGGTCTTATTCTTTTCAGTACTTGGAGTTTATAAAAGCAGTCTTTGGTGGTTTTGTTGATGGTAGCTTTCAGGTTCAGGTGATTGTCAATTTGAACTCCTAGGTCTCTCACTTGTGTAGTTTTTGGTATGGCTGGATGAGTGGGGGTGCAGGAGCTGTTCTCTGGTGTGATGAGTAGTAATTCCGTTTTGGATGAATTTAGTACCAGGTTGAGGCTTGTGAGAAGCTGTTTGATATTTTGGAGGCATGTTTCCCAATGAGACAGTGTTTTCGCGAGTGACTCCTTGATGGGGATCAGGACCTGGATATCATCCGCGTAGAGGAAATGTTTGAGCTTGAGGTCAGTGAGAAGTTGGCATAAGGGTAACAGGTATATGTTAAATAAGGTAGGAGATAGGGATGAGCCCTGAGGGACTCCTACTGACGCGGGGTAGAGTGAGGATTCTTTGTTATGAATCTTAACCTTGTATCCTCTATTGCTGAGGAAGGTTCTGAACCACGAGAGGGCAGTGCCTGAGATACCTATGGCTATTAGTTGGTTGATGAGAAGGGAGTGGTTGACGGTGTCAAATGCTGACGACAGGTCCAGTAGGATCAGAAGGAAGGCTTGTCCTTTGTCAAGGCCTAGGATGATGTGATCTGTCATGGAGATGAGGAGTGCTTCCGTACTTAAGGTTTTGCGGAATCCGTATTGTGATGGGAATAGGAGGTTGTTGTCTTCAATGTAGTTTGAGAGTCGTGAGTTTACCAATTTTTCCATAATTTTGGCTATGAAGGGGAGGTTAGCGATCGGTCTATAGTTGTTGGAAAGGTTGGAAAGGTCTTTAGTTGTTGGAAATGTTGGAAAGGTTGAAGTGACACCAGAAGGTTTTGACCCTACTGGCTTTTCTGGAACAATCTCAATCAGTTGTGGCTAAAGGTAACCAAGAGTGTTGCCCATGTTCAAGAACTGGATACTCAGTGGACACAGAGGCTTTTTTTTTGCCTCAGAGATACTCATTTCTTGTTCATAAAATATCTGTATTGTATCCCTGAAAACAAAGCAGAAGGGAACAACTCTCTTTGCGACAGAGGGTGGTAGCATTTGGTGCTAGTTACCTTTTAAAATTTCCTTGTAAATACATTATCAGGCTTGAAGGTGTGAAATATATATTCTTTGATCCAACACAATTTGGAAGGCTTTTAGCAAAACAGAACTGTTATCATCTGAGACTGTTTTATGATCTTTAGGAAAGGCCTCATAATATGGGACTAGTACTTGATTCTTTTGATTCTCGCCTCCTTTGTGGTCTAATTAGGAGTAATTATATGTAAGTTTATTCTTTTACTCAAATTTCCTTTGTTTGAAATTTTACTGCCAAGTTGCTGATTTATATATTTGAAAATTAATAGAGATATAATTTAAAAAACAAAACAAAGGCCAGTCGCAGCTAATCCCTCCCACTTCTGCCCCACAAGAAATACAATTTTCCGTGGGCTGATTGCCTCTCCTCCTTGATCCCGCAAGAAATCAATAAAATGCACCGCAGGTGATATCCCACTCCCGAAGAATAATTTAGAAGGGCAGAGTTGGCCAGAAGGATCCTCTCCTCCTGCCCCTGATTATAAAGAATAGTGTGGCCCACGTGACTGACTGTATCTCCCCCAAAACTGCCAAGAAGCCTAGGAGGAGGAGGAGGAGGTATAAACCTCTCCTCCCACTGGACTTTTTTTTTTGGGAGGAGGGGGGGATGAGAGGGAATTTAAGAACTGGAATTTAAATTTTTTTTAAATGCAGTAGTGGTGATGGTGAGAGCAGGGAGGGGTGTTAGGAATCAGGCACTCAGCCTATGCTACATGTAATGATTCTTCGGAGACAGGAGGGGGACCCCACCAGCCGCCACTACACTTTTACATTTTCTTGGGGGGGGGGGGGGGGGAGTGAAGGGGGACTGTCCTGCAGAACATTTTCATTTCTTGAGGACAGGGGTTGGGGGGAGGATGGCTGCTGGTAGCCCCCTCACCCATATTTCCCCCTATATTCAGTAAGCCAGTGAAGGTAGTTACCCAGAACATTTTTTACAGGTAACTTTAGCCAAGTATATTCAGCAGGAAACTTGTGAGCTAAAGGTATCCAGATTCTAATCCAACCAAGTTATGAATTAGTACGTGGAATGTGCTATTAACCCTTTATAAAACTGCAAAGATTAAACATACCTCAGCGTTTATACATTGAACAGCTTTATTGACTTACGTACCCAGCTTTGATACACAAGTTATCCCCTCTCTCCCTTTTCCTCTTCTTTCACCTGCCAATTACCCCTCAGCTAAAATGGTAAGCCCAGGCAACTCAGGTACCTTCGTTGGCTCTGAGGGCTGGAGGGAAGTTTCCTTCAAGACCGGCCCTCTGCACTCTTCTACGGTTGGCAGGCAGCATAAAACCCACAAGAAAGGCTACCAATAGAGAGCAGGATCAAATTCAGAACACTCTGCTTCGCCTTCACGTGCACGAACAAACAAGCCCCCCGCGTATCTCCTTGCAACTCCTTTTCCTTATGCTCCCAAGACAGATCGTCCCAGCTAGCTCTACTTTCTCTGCTTCTGGCCTCTGCTAGACTGTCTTGTACCAGACTACAGGCTTTCAAAAGTGTTACACAGCAAAGATGGAAGCATGGTCCAGATCCTCCCTACGCTTGGAGCCCATCTACCTCACCTGGAGCAAGAAAGCTAAAGCATGGCTTTTTAGCCAAGCATTCCCAGCAGTTACCTAGTTACCTCAGAAGAAGTATTCCTAACTATGAATCTGTCTTTAAATATATAAACTCTCAACCAATATGGTTCACTGATCCAATATTGTAAACTACTTTAAATTTTTTGTTGTCCGCTTTGGGGCCATTCATGGTAAAAAGCAGAATATCAAGTATCAATCAATCAATCAGAATCATCTCCTTCCTTCTCCCAGACTGCCATGAGTTGCCTTTATCTATTCTCTCTGCTCTCAGCCTCCTGGCACACTGTACTCAAGTGCGCTCTCTATTTTCTCCCTAGTTTAAACCTCTTATTGGTACAACAAATTATCCATCTTGGGTCATCTCACCCCTATGCCTTCAAGCTTCAAACCCTCTTACCTGCTATTTATTTTCTCTGTACATAGTCTGAGAACTTGCATGATCTTTATACAAAACTACATAGCCACATTTTGTAGAAACAGTTAAACTAAATACATATAAGAGGCCCGTGCCTGCACTGCTCTGGAGAAACATTTTTGTTATTTTATAATCGAGACGTGTGTTGCTAGGTTATCCTAAAGCTGAACCAGACAGACGTCAGCTGGATTACATCGCATATGGTTTTCTTAGCCTGGCAGTTCTCTCCCGGTGCTTTTGGGATTCCAGCTCTTTTGGAAGCAGCCAGTGCTGGGATTGATTGCCGCGTCAGCAACCACCCAGGGATGTGGGTGTGAGCAGGAGGGAACTGTCTCTGCAGCTTCCCCAGCCCAATCCAATGGCAGATGGCACCACTTCCTCTTTTATCTGAATCTTCTGTTTTTGAAAGCTCCTGCTTCTTCGTCACTCTCACCACTATGAATCTTGGTATTTATTTATATGCCGCTTTTCAGCACGTCAAAGAGGATTACATTCAGGTGCTGGAGTATTTCCCTATCCCCAGATGGTTTGCAATCAATCAAAATACCTGATTCACTAAGGGTTTCCCCCCCCCCCCCCCCACAGTCACAAAATGGGAGAAATGCCTCAATGAATCTGGCTCTAAGTTTGTACCTGAAGCAACTGAGGGTAAAATGACGTGCCCAAGGATACAAGGAACAGCTGCTGTGCTGATCCTTAGCAGAACCCCACACAGAAACCTGATACAAGTAAAGTATTGATATAACTTGAACAACTTAAGTGTACATGCAGAAAAGGAGATTTATTTAAAAAAAACAGGGCAATCATAATAAACGATAGACAAATAAAAGTCAAACAGAATATATTAAGAAAAAATAAAAAAAGGGACTGTAGGAAAAGTAGCACTAAAAAGCAAAGTAAAAGATTGGTATTTTCAGCAATCTGGCTGTATTGCAATCAAAGAATGTGGAAGGATCAAATCATTAATGTGCATATAATTAAAAAAGCATTCATAACTGCTTTATTCAAGGAGATTGAAACAGTGTCAGTATAAAGCCCATACATTTTGATACAAGGGTGACATGGACAGTGTTTCGAAAGAACTGTGCCAGGAATGAGCCGAACATAAGATACAAAAATACAGCATCAACAAATAGACAGAAAATCATCTGGAAAAACCCCAAACAAACCAGAAAAGTATATCCAAGTGGCTTACCCAGACTATAGAAATACTCTGGATGCTCAAAAGTTAGGCAAGAACTGTGTCAATTTTGATAAAAGGCAAAAATAAAAATGAAATGAGAACCCAAAAGATGTCATCCATGACATCTTCAAGATAAATCCCCATTCGCCAGTTGTTCCACTTATGCCCGCTCTGCACTACCCGAGACGAGTTTATCAGTCAAGCACAGGCTGTTTCAGAATTTCTTACAATGTGGCTACCCCAAAAAAGTTGTCAGAGCTTTTAAACATGCACTTTTATGTTAACCGTGACTTGCTTTCTGTTAAACCATCTTCCACCACCGAAGATGCTGTAACGTGTTATGCCCTATTCCCCTCCTAGTTGTTACATATGCGCAATTATCTGTCGCTACTGGACTTGTTTGTATCCCCATTCAGTATTGCAGAAATATCTATGATTCGCTTTTAACCGTGGACATAACCTACGAGCCCAGCTTGTCTTCTCTGATCTTTCAACTACCCTGTCTTCCGTGCCCACCCTCGGTGGTCATGTCCCTTGTGGCCATCGTAAAGCTTGTTCTCACTCTCTCACTGAGCTTAAACATCCTGTGTCCAATCACCTTTACCCTCTGCGTTCTAGATCTCCTTGCTCTATTTCTGGAGTCGTTTATATTATTTTATGCCCTTGTATACTGCTGTATATGGGCAAATGTATATGTATATTTGCTCTTGCCTTTGTTTGCGAAAAGACAACGCACCACTGATTAAACACTGGATAGACAACACATTATTGAGGATTTACATTTCTTTGTGACAAACTTGTCATCCATCCCTTGGCACTTTTCCTTGGAGATGGATTCACACACTTGACAGTGTTTCCACATGAGGTATGAATATCAGTATTGAATGGTCGGCATTTTTTTATCTTTGTTTTTGGCGTCTGACATTTTTTCGCTATTTTCTAAAACCTCACATACCTTTGATACCTACAGAATATTTTCTTGAACATTTTTCTCCTTTTGTCCCTTTTCTTCCCTTCCCCTCCCCTCATCACTCTCTGATACTTCAATCCCTCCCCCTTGCCCCTCCGTTTCCTGGAATTTATTTATATACTGCCTTTCTATGTTTGACCCATATAAAGCAGCTCCTACATGAGCTGCTTCTTTACTTCATAATTTACTCTCTGCTTTGATAGTCTTTCCTGCAATGTTCTGCACTTCCCTCTGACGTCGCTATAGGGGGGTCCTCTCCTGAATGGCAGTCATTGCTACGCGATTTCTCTTTGAAGGATTTCCCTCTTACGTCGGCACGTGGGCGGCTCCTCCTTTGATTGATAGCCGCTATCACGTGATCCGTTTCCTTCGCGCCATTTTCAGCCGTTTTTCCGTTGCAAAACTTCTTTGCCCGGGTCAGCCCAGCAGTGTTTGCCCGGCTATTATGGAAAGTCGATTTTCCTGCGAGCCTCTGTGCCAGTTAGCCACCATTCTTTACTAAGCTCCTTTACTAATTTTTATGAGGGTGCTGTCAATGCTGCACACCTCTATGCACACCACATTGGAAGTCTTCTGCGACTGTGGCTAGACGCTGTGCACTTGCATTTTTACTTCCAATATCGAGCGGCACATCTGTAACTTGACGCAACCTATTTAGTCCTTGTTTCTCTCCTCGTGTTCAGAAGTTTTTGTTTATAAACTATAACAATTCTACTGGTTTTGGTGCTTTGTGGTTAAATTATTTTTGGCGCTATTATTATATATTAATACATGTATCTATCTTCTGGGTTCTCATACATTTCTATTTTTGTCTTATCAGAAATGACAGCTCTTGCTTAACTTTTGAGTATCCAGAGTATTTCTAAAGTCTGGGTAAGCCGCTTGGATATACATTTATCTGGGGTTTGGTTTTTCTTCCAGATGCTTTTTTTTGTCCATTTGTTGATGTTGTATTTTTGTATCTTATGTTAGGTTCCTTCCTGACGCAGTTCCTATGAAACACGGCCCATATCAGGGGACCTTTCATCCTTGTAACAAAATTTATGGGCTTTATATTGACCACTTTTCAATCTCCTTGAATAAAGCAGTTATGCTTTTTGAACTGTATGAACATTAATGATTTGATCCTGCCACATTCTTTGTTGCTTATCTTTTGACGGTTGGATACTACATCTCCTGTGTTTGTATTGCAATCAAGAGAGCGTTAGTGCTTTGAAAGCCTTTAAGTAGTGATGCGTGAAAATGCCTCATTAAAAGACCAAGTGCCTTTTCCAAAAATATGGGGGAATACAACAGGCTCCATGATAACTAGTCTTTTTATACACATAGAAGGGAATTTATTGATATTTAAAAGAAACCTGTCAGAAGAAAAAGTAGAAATTAAAGGTAAAAATAAAGGTGCACAAGCGTGTCTGCCTGGCAGCTAAGGGCAAGGTTATCAAGGAATTTTCCCACAGACAGAGAATGAGCGAAAAGCCTGTGAATCAGGCAGCAAGTTTGATATTTAGCTGGACAAACACTGGGATTTGAAAATCTCACCAGTCTGACCACGTCATGGGCAGTCTGGGCACAGAGAACTCTTATCTGGCTAAGGACCTCATTTACTAAGCATTTTTCCCCGTAGACAAGAGAATGGGAGAAGAGACAGTAAATCAGGCCCAAGTTAGCTGGCTAACACTGATTTTCAGCATTATACAGGTAACTTCGTCTGATAACTAAAAGTCAGTCAAACAGCAGTCCTAAAGTTAGCCAGGAAAAAACTTATCTGGCTAACTTAAAGAGAGCCAGGTATAGTCAGCGGTGCGCCATGCCACTGAATATCACTGCTAAGTTACTGCACAATTTACAGAACAAAAACTACAGTTGCAGGCACTGATGGGCCAGGCACTGCAATAAGCAGAGACGGAGACATGAAGATTAAGGAAGGTGATTTGGTCACATGGGCATGGTGGCCCAATAAAGGTAGGAAACTGGGTACTACCATTCTTAACTGGGGTGTAGGACCTATGCAGTGCATCATTTATAAGGGTCCAATCCTATCACCATATGATCTCCAAGGAGTAGGAACGGCGATTATATAGCAATTAATCACAAGGTCAATTATTTTCCAAGTTGGTAAGACTTTGTTTTTTTTTTTTTTTTTAATCAGACAGTTACAGTATCTTAGTGACATCAGTCAGTCACAAAGGTGTATGCATTATGTTGTCTTGTGCATGGGAGAAATGACAAGGAGGTTGGGAATAGAAGGTCCAAAAGCTCAATAGTTTGGCAGTACTTTGAGGAATAATTTAATAAAACAGAACATGCACTCTGGAGCTGATCAAGCTGTGCCTCCAGGCTTTGTTTCTCTTAAGCTCTTCAAACTTGTGTTTATTAGCATGACATTTTGTTCCACTAAGCTACAACTATTCAAAGCCCATGGGGATGTCAGGAGCCTGTGCCAGACATATTGAAAAGCAGCAGTACTTCAATATGTGGCCTTTACTTGAACAGCCTTGAAACAGGTCTGGAACCACTCTATAGACATTTTTTCTATAATGTGGCATGATGAAAGTGGGTATCCTTTTTTTTCCTCTCTGCTCAGAGAATGAAATGGAGACTCGGGTGTCATTTCTTTTCAAGGAGACTAAGGGAAGAGTTCACTGTACAAAAATGCACAAGAAAAGAAGACAGAGGTTGATTGAGCTAGCATGTAGAAAGAGAAGATGAGAAAATAGATGAGAAGGGGATAAGAGGCAGAGGTGACAAAAAACAGGAGGAGAGGGGGGAGCAGAATAAAGAGGGTAGGAGGGGAGAGGGGGTAATGGCCTGCTTCTTTCCTCTGTGTTTACTAGTCAGACTTTTAACAGTATATGTTTAGTTGTTAAGCTTATTTGTATTAACTATAATGAACAGATCAGCCTGTACTATAAACGCCCAACCACCAAAACAATACGGGTTATTACATTTTAAATTCTGGTGTCCAAGTACCTCGCCTCCTTCATGGAAAACAGCCATACTTAAGGTTATAACCCAAACTTTAATAAAACGTACCATTTTACTTTCATTGAGGCAGCAAAATATAATTATCTCTAATTTTTTGTTTGTAAGGTTTTTATGTTTTATGCAAATAAAAGGCTCCCTTGGAGTATAGACAAATTGAACTCCCCCGGGCATTTTTCACAACACAAGGAAAAAGAATAGAATAAAAGGATGCTAAGAGTTCCTATTCACAACGCGCTCTCAGATAAGAGCAAAAGCTCTATTTCCGTATTAGCTGTAGGAGAGTGGTCATCGGGGGAGTTCAATATGTCTATACTCGGAGGGAGCCTTTTATTTGCATAAACATTAAAAAAAACCTTAAAAAATTAGAGATATTCATTATATCTTGCTGTCTCAATGAAAGTGAAATGGTATGTTTCAAGTTTGGGTTATAACCTTAAGTATGGATATTTTCCATAAAGGAGGTACCGAACACCAGAATTTGGCAATTCAAATGTAATACTCTGTATTGTTTTGCTTGTAAGCTTATTTGTATGTAGACTATTATTTAAAGGAGAATTCCCATGGATTTTTGTGAAGAATGTTAGAGTGAACAGACACTAATCACTTACTGTAGAAGGCTGCTATTATGGAAACGTTTACAAAACTAAATTTTCATATTTTTATTTAATGCAATACTGTGATGGTGGTTTTTCCAGTGTTAAGCAGGCAGGGCATTATCGACCCAGGTCCTACTGTTGCAGTACTCTGGAAAATCAATTATGACCACCATGTGCAAAGGTCCAAAAAAAGGAAAAACTGGACTATAGTTTGGATGCTGTCCATCTTAACCCTGCCCCTTCCATGGGTTGCAGATGTACGATATCACATGGCCTATGAGAATGGTTCTCCTGCCTCCAACCAACCAAGGCATGGCCCATCCCAATCATGTTCCAGTCTACCTCAAACATCTGAGTTCAGACATCCTGCAGCAAGAGCAGGATGCCTCACCCTTGTGTAGGAGTCTGTGGTTTGAGACCAAAATGGAAGAATGCAGCTCTTTGTGAGAGGCTTGGCGACATGCAGAGGCCTCTCAGATTTGAGAAACAAGAGGCAGAAGTGATTTTACCATGTTTCTGCTCAACACCGGACGTCATGAGGGTAATTTTCAAAAGCCAGTTAACCCTCACTTTTTTTTTTTTTTTTTAACCCAGGTAAAAGTGCTTTTTGAAAATTGCCCACCCTATATGCACATAAAAGTACACACATTGTGCCACAATGCACAATCTTGTTTTTATTCGCAATGACCAGCGGCATTTCCGAGGGTGAGTTAAGGGCGGAGAATGCAACAACTCACATACTTTTGCATTGTCAAACACAGAGGCATGTTTTTGAGGGGGAAAGTATCTGCAGAAAAAATCGCTGTGGGTATTTTTTCTCCTGGTTAATTTTCAAAGGGAAAGTACTGCAGGCTCTGCATCGCTGATTTGAAAACTGCCCCCATGGGACCTGAAGTTTACCATTTCTCCTGAATATGCCCCACCGCTCTGCTTTGACGATTAGATGGATATCCTTTTCTCTGCTGCCTGTGACATGGACTGCTTGATAATTCATCGCTGAACTAAAAAACATTTAGAGACTCCATTGTTTCTAATTACTTTTTGCCCTTGATCCAAATCCGAAGAGCTGAAACACGCGTTGGGCTGAATGCCTGCTTGCTTTTTATTTCAGGAATATTTTATTTTTTTTAATTTTATCGTATAGGGACCTATTTACTAAAGTGAACTAAAAAAAAATATTAGCAGCACAGCTAATATACATGATTCATTAAATGGTGTAAAGTCCATAGCAAACTGTGTTTAGTGCTGATAATGATTCATTAAATATGTTAACAAGCAAATTTTAACACAAAACACTTACCACCACCTCTAAAGGAACAGTTACATTTTTGTGTAACTGCTGCATTTACATGTACAAACATTAGCACAAAATGCATTACATTTAAATTAGGCTAGCATAATGATGCACATTATTCAGCTCATTTAAATTTCAACACAAAAATCTGCCTGAACTGAAAAAATTACGTTACTGCATCTGCAAATGTATTGACTTCTTACCACTGTTTCTCGTAATTATTTTAAAAAGTTTACCAGGTGAACACATCAACATTGCTTTCACACACATTCACCACTAACACAGGTGTATAATGCATATCAATATGGTAAAGCTTCTTAGTGAACAGACCCCATAAATTGTAATTTTAGACTACTGTGGTAAATCACACACAGGCCGATGCAATATCATGCGCTCAGACTAGTGCACAGGTTAACCCTCTGCTGGATGCATCCAAAACGCACATCCAAACCAGGGCGCAGCTAATAGCACTCACCACATGTAAATGCCATATTGATGAACTATTAACTATTACTCCCGATGTAAAAAATAACTGTGCACCTGACATGAAAGTAGCTCATTTAAAACAAATTGAAGAAAATTATTTCACTCAGCGCATAGTTAAACTCTGAAATTCATTGCCAGGGGATGTGGTTTCAGCAGCTAGTGTTATTGGGTTTAAAAAAGGTTTGGATAAGTTCCTAGAGGTTAAATCCATAAACTGCTATTACAGTAATTAATAAGCAATAGTAGCTTGTGATCTATCTAATGTTTGGGTAACTGCCAGGTTCTTGTGGCCTGGTTTGGTCACTGTTGGAAACAGGATGCTGGGCTTGATGGACCCTTGGTCTGACCTAGCATGGCATTTCTTATGTTCTTATGCACATTTTAGCCCTCAAAAATTAACACCAGTCCTGGAGCTGGCATTAAGTTTTGATGAGCCCCCAAAAGTGGTTCCTCCGACTTAATATCATGATATTGAATCGGAGGAACCACAGAAAGCAGCAACTGTGGAAAAAAACACCAAAAAAACATGTGCATATGCATCCCTAGTGCCCGGTGCCGAGAAGGCACTAAGGATGCACAATTTCCCCTAGCGCCTCCTTTTTAATGCAGTGGCTCATTTGCCTACTGCATCGCGTGCCCGAGAGAGGTGGATGGGCGCACGTTAGAAAAGTGGGAGCTCAATCATGATGGCCCGTTTTTCCTGCACGGATATTGCATCGCCCTGATTATGGTTTATCTAGTAAACTTGATTTGAAAAGTTTTATTAGAAACATCATCCCTACAAATTAAAAAATGAATTTACTTTGTATGTGTATTACCAGTATGGCCAAAGGAGTCAAAAACAGATTCCATACTCTCAGTCTCCAGTGGAATGTGATTACAGGATTTATTTACAACATTAACATGATGCATGCAGGTCCTCATTTAATATTTAGACCCTGGATACCCTAGAGGGCTGCCAGATGCTAGGACTGCTTACTCATGTGCACCATTGGTTTTCTGTTCTGTTTAGTTTCACATATGATTCTCAAGTTGGCATTTGTGGTCTGCGGTTAGTGAACTGCTGCTGCTGTGATGTGGTGGATAGTGCAGTACTTCAGTTTTGCACCAATGCCGGCAAAATGGAAGTAACACTTGCATAGCAGACCACATCAACTATTTTTTTTTTCCTAAAATCAGGTTTCATATCGTGAAACTATTACAACAACATATATACCTGTATGTATGAATATTAATAAGATTTATTTATATCACATTTTATAACAAATCATTTAAACAGTTCTTATATCACCACAATACAATGTAAAACATATACATATTATTTATTTAGGTTTTTTTATATACCGGCATTCATGATAAAATCACATCATTTATTTATTTATTTATTTTATTGTTTTCTATACCGGCTTTCACGACCAAAGGTTGCATCAAGTCGGTTTACATTTAACAAGACGTGCATTGAACATAGAACTAGAAGTATTGAACTGGTGCAGAAAGTAATAGTTACAATGAACAAGGAAGTTTACAACTGGGAGAGGAGGAAAAAGAGAACAGGGGCAGGAATATTTACATAGTAAAACGCATTTACAGAGAATATTTACATAATATGCAATATTGGATCAGTGTCTAGAGGAGGTCGAGGGGTAAATGAAGTCGAGGAAGTGGTAGGATATTGGGGTGGTGGAGTTTATACTGGGATAAAGGGAAGAAGGAGGTTGGGACGACTAATTTAATGGTTGAAAGGGAACCTGGATCAATCTGAACTCTGGTAGGCTTTTTTAAAAAGCCAGGTTTTTAGTCTTTTCCTAAAAGTTGGTAGGCATGGTTCCTGGCGAAGCTCTGATGGGATGGAGTTCCATAGGCGCGGTCCTGCTGTGGATAGAGCTCTGTCTTCGAAAGATTTGTGTTGGAAGGTTTTGGCTTTTGGAACATGAAGTGATTCTTTGTAGTGTTCTCTAGTTGGTCTGACAGAGGTGTGTTTCTTGAGGGGCATTTGTAGATTTAATGGTGCGAGTTGATGTATGACTTTGAAAATGGTGGTAATAGATTTATACATAAGTCTGTAGTGAATGGGAAGCCAATGAAGGGTTTTCAAGATGGGGGTGATGTGGTCAAATTTCCTGGAGTTGGTCAGAATTCTGGCGGCTGTGTTCTGCACCATCTGTAAAGGTTTTGTATGAGAGGCAGGGAGACCTAGTAGAATAGAATTACAATAATCCAGCTTTGAGAAGATTATTGCTTGTAGAATTGTTCTGAAGTCTTGTGAGTGGAAAAGTGGTCTGATTCTTTTAAGGATGAATAACTTGTGAAAACAGTCCTTGGTTGTTTGGTTAATGAATGATTTAAGGTTTAGGCGGTTATCGATGATTGCTCCTAGGTCTCTTACGTGTGAGGTTTGCAGGTTGGCTGGCAGGTTTGTGGTGATGTTGTTGTTTTCAGGGGCTATAATGAGGAATTCTGTTTTTGAGGCATTTAGAATCAGGTTAAGACTGTTAAGGAGGAGTTTGATCTCCGTCAGGCAGTTGTTCCAGAATTCTAATGTGTTTATAATGGATTTTTTTATGGGGATTACGATCTGTACGTCGTCTGCGAATAGGAAGTGTTTCAAGTTTAGTTTGGTGAGGAGGTGGCAGAGTGGGAGCAAGTAAATATTAAAAAGGGTGGGAGAAAGTGAAGAGCCCTGTGAAACCCCTAGTGAGGATGGATGGTACTGAGATTCTTTGTTATGGATTTTAACCTTATATCCTCTGTAAACCGGCATGATCCTCTTATATCATGCCGGTTTACATTCGAACAAGGTGTGCAAAAAATACAATAACTAGTGCAGAGGAGTTGCAGTTACAATGAACTGGGACAAGAGAGAAAGAAGCAGAAGGTGGTTAACATCATAAATTAATAATTAAATCATTAGACATCAACACTCACTCTTCACGTACATACTTCATACAATACATTAAGCATTTTTCTACAATTTTTAGCAAGGAATTTCCTGGAAGAGGAATAAAAAATATAAGGATTATACCACCAGGAATGTGGAGGCAGTGTGTGTAAAGGATAATCTGGTATTTATGGGAGTGTCTAAAATGTTTTTTGATAATTGTATTAAAACATATTTAAGCTAAAAATTGTAGAAAAATGCTTTTTGTATTGAATGGAGTATGTATGTAAAGAGTGAGTGTTGATGTCTAATATGTATATGTTTTACATTGTATTGTAGTGTGGTGATATAAGAACTGTTTAAATGATTTGTTATAAAATGTGAAATAAATAAATCTTATTAATATTCATACATACAGGTATGTGATATATGTTATTCATGACTGAATATACCTGTGGTTGAAACCCATGATGTTTACATACACTCAAACTATTACAATGCCATCAAGGATCCAACAATTGTCTTTTCTAGGGATATGTGAGGTTCGTTGGTTCAGTTTTATTAGTCAAAAAATACATTACAACTGAAAACTAACTGGTCTTTTCATTTTCAGTTTGGCAACTGGCTCTCAGGATGAACCTTTCAGGAGCTAACATCCTGCTATAGCTGGCTCGTGGCAGCACATTAAACAATGCCCTGCAGTTTTGCGTTCTACTGTGATTGCCTCTCTGCTCATTGGGCCACAGTTAATATTTAAAAGAGCTTCCAAAAGTGAGCCGTCCTCAGTGAAATGTTAGGACAAACCTGGAGAGGGAATTTTGACCCCCCTCCCCACCAACTGCATGTTGGTATCTATGCTACAGATTTCAAACTGGAAGAGGCCAGACTAAATAAGCAAAAAAAAAATAAAAAAAAAATTGCTACACTGCAGCGAAATAAGTAGAAAAACCAGGACCAGCCAAAACTCTCCCTCCAGAGAATGGGCTGCTTGGCAGCTCTACATCTACCCACTCTGTTTGGCCCCTCATTAACATGCCAACTGCTACACGTCAGGATTTTAAAAGGGACTCTTAGTAAATACTTACAGGCAGTAGACAAACACGCAGCAGCTGTAGATCATTGGCAATTCATCCAAAAGCTAGAAGAAACGACAAAAAAGGCAGAAGAAAAAATATGAACATGAAAACCACACAATTATTCATATATGAAAAGATAATTAAAAATGTAGAGGTCCATAGTCAAAGGACTGGTCTGGGTAACTTCAAGGAGTTTAAAAAATTCCCCCTCTCACTCTGTTGTAATTTTGTCCAGGTTAACTCATTATCCACACAAAATTTAGCTAAAATGATTTTAAAAAAAGGTGGTGCTGGGGAATTCCAGGAGCAGGGCTTAATTTTAGCCTGTTAGCACCCATATTCAGCTCTATCTGGCCGTGTCAGAGAGCTGGATAACTTTATCCAGGTAACAGACTCTCGCGGGCTATACTTAGTTAACCCAGGTAACTTTACTCCAGTGATAACTTTCCTACTCTCAGGCTTATTCAGTATATACTTATTTGTTGGTTTAATAAATATACCTGTACCCAGGCTCTGTAATGCTGCTGTCTTGAACATCTGCCTGTGTGATGCCGGAGTTCAAATCTCTGAACAATCACAACTTGGCATTTCATACTTGCAATGGTAAATAGAATGATCACAAGTAGTAAATGGCCAGTATTATTTGTGTGACCTCTCTACATGCTTCAGATAGGAGCATTAAAAGTACATGCACAACACTGTTAGCAGTAATATATGAAATTCCCTAACATAGTAAAATAATGTAATGGAATCCTGTAAGTGGAGTTCTTGAAATATTCTCCTCACTGCCATCAGCTTTCCTTTACCAAAAAAAAAAAACCAAAAACTAAACTAAAACTGCAGCATGATGAAAGGAAATACCACTTACCTGCATTTCATACTGAAGAGTCATGTGGAAGCACCAAGATCCTAGTCCTACAGCTTAAATGAAAATTAAAAAGCAAGGGATTAGTAAAAGCACCAGAACTGAAGAAATATCTTGCAAGCATATCCCTTGAAGAATCATAAAATAAAATGTATAGGGCTCTGGCTCTATCCAGATGGTTTACATCACCAGTGTTCTGCTTCCAGCCTCTTGCATCTTTCCAACACTGCAAACCCTGTTTTTAACATTTTTTTCTACTTCCCCCATCCCATCCCTGACCTGGAACAATCTGTGAAGGCGAGCGAAGAGGATGGCGGGACTCCAAGCCAAAAGCAAGGCAAGACAGTCAGAGTCAGGCACTCTTAGCCAAGAGAAAACCTGAGGAGTCAAACTGCAACACTGACTTTTGGATCTCATTACAAAAAACTACTGCGCTTCTTTAGTGGAACACTTAGTTTGCATCAGATTGGAGACCGTGTGTATGTATGAAGTAAAACAAATTAAACTTAGTCACTTTAGGCCCAATCCAGATACAAATCTCCAGCATTACACATCCAAAAACCCTGACTAAAAATTAACAAGCCAAATAAAGAGTTCACACCCTCAAGGCATTCCGACTGAATCCAGACCTCGAAACGTAAATAAATCGACCCAGCCTATTCAGTACATTCAGACACAAAATGTCCTACAAAGAGACGCACTGTCCAATACAGAGAGAAAAGGCAAGCAGAGTCAATCCTACCTCTACGTTTACAAAATTCTGCTGCAAACAAAATGGAAAAAAAAAAGTATATACATTTGTGATGCGGCTGGCAGAGCTGCCAGTCATGAGACAGACACACTATGCAAAGTTGTTCACTGTCTTCCGTAGAGAGGACAAATTAGCCACCCAAGTGGGTGACGTCAAACAGCCCTGCAATGAAAGCTCTCAGAGCTCACAGAGACAAAAGGTGGTTTTTCAGAGCATGCGTGGTCATTCCTGTGCAGCCGCCAACACATGCATCTTCTCAGTATCTAGCAAGCTGACCTTCAATCCTAGGAAGAGGCATGTGCAGGCCAGGTGATTATGCATGAGAAAGATTTGCAGTGCATGCAGATCTCTCTCATGCATATTCATTGCAGATATGCTGAAAACCTGGCCCATCTGTGGCACTCAACGACTGGAGGTGGCCACCACTGTTCTAGGCAGTAATGAGCAGTAAAGGTATGAATGGGAAACTAGGCGGCTGCTCTGACTTGATGGGTGTTCACTTTATTCTGGAGATGTTGCCCTGACTGATTAAAGTAGCAAGATGCAATCGGAGATCCAATCTGAAAGAGTTCTCTTTGTAACTGAGAAACTCTGCATTACTGGACTGTAAACAATGAAGGGCTGCAAATACTTCCTGTAAGTTTTTGGTTTTTTCTAACTAGAGAGAAGAGGGGGTGAAAGGAACAGCAGGGATTTTGAATGATATGAGGGGAATGTGTGAGTGAGAGGAAAAGTGGGGAAATAGAGAAAGTGGATACGGGAATATATGAGTGGTAAGAGCGTGCCAGCCACATGGTAATCTGCCGTTTTACCCATCCCTGCTTCCCAGGGGGCAAATGCAGATGCTGAGGAAGAGTTGCCAGCTTTCTAGAAATATTTTTGCTGACATCCTCGAAGAATCCTGCCCCTTGCCTCACCCCCCTTCCACTGCATTTCAAACCATCCAAAGGAGATTTGCCCTCCTCTTCCCCCCTGCTCATCAAAACTCCAAGAGAGACTCCCCCCCACCTGTGGACCACTCAGTGATCTGAAATGCTGCACGTGGCCATCCGCTTAAAAAGCTCTGGGACCCTTAGATAGAACTACTTAGTCGTCTGCCTGAATTAAGACCATTTTGTTTTGTGATCACAGGCAGATGGCTCAGTTTTAGACGGCTTGTGTGAAGTAATTTTTCAGTTTATCAAGTTCCTCAAGAACATTAAGTGATTGAAATGAGCTCCCAAACCTTGATTGGAAGCATCTGTAATTATTTTCTGAAACTGAAGCTGGTGAAAAAAAACCAACCCAAAAAATCCTTCTACATAGTGGTTAAATCCTTCCAAACTATGTCAGAATTGATGGGAATGGTTGGAAATGTTGATGTTACTGGGATTTTAAGTGCCATGGGGTTCTCATGGCAAGGCAAGCAAAAAAGGGAGACATTTCTGCTGTGTAACTAAATACCTGCATGAACAACTTGTCTGTTTGGAAAGCATCGGGATTATACTCTTGGTTGAGGAAGAAAAAAAACTTTTTCTTGTGTTGTATCTTGTGTTGAATCTTAGGGATTTATTTATTTTAATCTTTATATTCTGCTTTTCACACTTCTTTCAGCGCTTCAAAGCAGATTCAGAGGGTTTACAATCTAAGGCCTAGATTTATCAAAAAGCAGTCAATATCGCATGCGATATAAAAAGGCTGTGTTTTATGGTAATTAGCCTTATGTTAGCGCTTTGCATAGGTATTACCGCAAATTGTGTTACCTTTGCGCACTTGTGGTAATACCACAATAATGCTGCAAAGTGCTCATTTCACCACTTTGGGGGGGGGGGGGGGGGAGAAAGAGAGAGAGAGAGAGCGCAAGCATATACGAGAGTGAGACCTCTTCTGGTCGGAGTGCTGCAGGAGAGTGAGACCTCTGGCTAGACTGCCATACTCGTTGGTCCTTTACATGATGCTGCAGCGCCCTTAGTTAACTAGTTCAGAGGAGCGGACACTTGCTACGTGAGCACATGAGCAGCAGCAGAAGAGGAGAGAGAGAGACGCAGAGTGTGAGTGACAAAGCATGTACCCGTTTCTGAGACAGGAAGACTGCGTGAGTGAGTGTGAGCTACCCCTCTTTCCCCACCAATTTTAGGCTTGCCAACTATGCTGATGCCACTGCGCAACATGGTTTTAAGCTACTTTTTACCCAAATCTGGTGACTTTCTTCAAGTAGGAGTTATCAACACTGCACAGGCATCAGAACAGAATGGGCCAACCATACCCTAGCCCATCCAACTTTATCTCGGGGCAGGCCATCCCTGCCCACAGGCAGAAGGACGACCCAAGCAGTTTCCTAGCATCAAATATTTCATTGGTAGGTCTGGGAATGAATAATTCTAATCTATGGTTTTTGCAAAGAATTTACACAAGAATGACATTAACTGTGAACAAAGTAAGAAAGCAGAAGTGGGGGTGGAGCTTGGTTGCCCGCCTCCCCCCCCCCGAACTAAAAAGGCATTCCGTTGCCCCTGGTCCCATGAATCCAGAAACTCTGGTTTTTCAGTCATTATAAAAGCCGTGCAAAATTCCATATTTCACATTTCAAGCATTTTAGACTGCCAGAAGGATAAGTCTGGAGAATTGGTCATCCAGCCACTTCAGCATGATATAGCAAATGTTGCTTACCTGATGTAACAGGTGTTCTCACAGGACAGCAGGATGTTAGTCCTCACAAATGGGTGACATCGAGGATGGAGCCCACCACGGAAAACTTCTGTCAAAGTTTAACAGAACTTTGACTGGCCCCCTACTGGGCATGCCCAGCAAGGCACTGACCCTGCAGCCAGCAGGGGTCTCCCTTCAGTCTGATTTTCAAAGCTACAGGCAGTGCCTAGAAAGTAAAAATAAAACGAACCCAACACCGCGGGGAGGCGGGCGGGTTTCGTGAGGACTAACATCCTGCTGTCCTGTGAGAACACCCGTTACATCAGGTAAGCAACATTTGCTTTCTCACAGGACAAGCAGGATGGTTGTCCTCACAAATGGGTGAGTACCGAGCTGAGGATGTCCCAACCTGCACCAAATGTACCCAACGGTGTGCAGCAGGCACAACAACTGAGGAGAAATTTGGGAAAGGGCATCCGCACCCTACCGGGTAGGTGGAAGGGTGTTGGTACATCAGGTTGGAAAAAGGTTACGCAAGACAGACTGGCCGAAGATGGAGTCCTGTCTTCCAGCCTTGTCCAAACAATAATGGGCTGCAAAAGTATGGAGAGAACTCCAGGTTGCAGCTTTGCAGATGTCAGGAAGCGGCACCGATCGAAGGTGTGCCACTGACGTCGCCATGGCCCTCACAGAGTGTGCTTTAACACGGTCTTGAAAAGGAATGCCAGCTTGCTCATAGCAAAAAGAAATGCAGTCCGCCAACCAGGAAGAAAGAGCCTGCTTACCCACAGGTTGTCCCAACTTATTAGGATGGAAAGAGACGAATAATTGAGTGCTCTTCCTGTGGGAAACTGTACGGTCTAGGTAAAAAGCTAGAGCCCGTTTACAGTCTAGGGTATGCAGGGTCTGCTCTCCAGAGTTTGAGTGGGGCCTGGGAAAAAAGATAGGTAGTACGATAGATTGATTGATATGAAACTCCGAAACTACCTTAGGTAAAAATTTAGGGTGAGTGCGGAGTACCGCCCGGTCCTGCAGGAGCTTAGTGTAAGGCGGATAGGTAACTAGGGCCTGTAATTCACTAACCCTGCGAGCTGAAGTAACAGCCAAAAGGAATAACACTTTCCAAGTGAGATATTTCAAGTCACAGGAGTGCAGAGGTTCGAAAGGAGGTTTCATTAGACGACCAAGAACCAGGTTAAGGTCCCAGGATGGGGCCGGAGGACGCAAGGGTGGCTTTAGATGGAGTAAGCCCTTAAGAAAGCGTGTTACTAGGGGATGCACTGAAATAGGATTACCCCCAATACCCTTATGGAAGGCGGCTACCGCACTGACATGCATTCTGATAGAAGAGGTTTTAAGACCTGATTCAGAGAGATGCCATAATTAGTCCAAGAATTTGGAGATTGGACAGGAAAGGGGATCAAGGGACTGAGAAGTGCACCATGATGTGTACCTTTTCCATTTGTATGAGTAAGACTTTCTTGTGGAAGGCTTTCGTGAAGCTATCAGGACTCGAGAAACGGAATCCGAAAGGTTAATGGTTGAAGGACTAACCTTTCAACATCCATGCCGTCAGGGACAAGGCTTGGAGGTTGGGATGGAGGAGGCATCCGTCGTTTTGAGTGAGCAGATGCGGGTCCATTCCCAGAGGAATGTGCCTGCGGATGGAGAGATCCTGGAGTATTGGAAACCATACTTGGCGTGGCCAGTAAGGTGCTATCAGGATCATGGTTCCTCCGTCCTGGCGTAGCTTCACGAGAGTCTTTGACACAAGAGGGAGTGGAGGGAATGCATAGAGCAGACCGGTTGTCCACTTGAGGGAGAATGCATCCCTCGGCCGAGAGTGCTGGCTCCGAATGAGAGAGCAGTAATCGTCCACTTTGTGGTTCTGAGGGGACGCAAAGAGGTCTATGCGGGGAGAACCCCACTTGTGAAACAGAGAGGTCGCTACCAGAGGATCGAGTGACCACTCGTGTGGGTGGAAGACACGGCTCAGCTGGTCTGCCAATACATTGTCTACTCCCGGCAGGTAAGTGGCCCTGAGGTACATGGAGTGGGAGAGGGCTTCCGCCCAGATCTGCGCAGCTTCCTGACAGAAGGAAGGAGCCTGTGCCTCCCTGCTTGTTTATGTACCACATGGCCACTTGGTTGTCAGTCTGGATTAAGATTATCTGATGAAAGAGATGATCTTTGAAAGTGCGGAGCGCATAGCGGATTGCTCGAAGTTCCAGGAAAGTGATCTGGTGTTCGGCTTCCTCTTTGGACCATAACCCTTGGGTTTGAAAGTCGTCCACATGGGCTCCCCAACCGATGTGAGAAGCGTCGGTGGTTAGGATTACTTGCGGATCCGGTGGAAGAAAAGGTAAGCCCTGAAGGAGGTTGACCTGAGTCGTCCACCAGGTTAAGGATAGGCGCAGCGCTTGTGTGACTGACTATGGAGGACAGAGGCTGAAAAGCTTGAATCCATTGGTGTCGTAGAGTCCATTGTGTTACTCTCATGGCTAGTCGGGTCATGGGAGTGACTTGAACCGAGGATGCCATGTGTCCTAGGAGAATGAGGAACTGGCGAGCCGTGGCAGTGTTCTGAGACTGGAGCTGGCGAGCCAGGGACATTAGGGTGTGGACCCTCTGAAGAGGAAGGTAAGCCTTTGCCTGTAAGGTGTCCAAGTCTGCTCCAATGAAGAATAAGGTTTGAGACGGGACTAAGCAAGATTTCTCGTAATTGACAAGAAACCCTAAGGAAAGGAGTGTTTGAATTGTCAATTTTAGGGAGGATTGAGCTATCTGTTGGGTGGAGGCCCTGATTAGCCAATCGTCCAGGTAGGGGTAGATGTGGACACCTTCCTTCCTTAAGAATGCTGCTACCACTACGAGACATTTGGTAAAGACTCGTGGGGCAGAAGCCAGACCGAAAGGTAGGACACGGTATTGATAATGGTCGTGGCCTACGAGAAACCGCAGATATTTGCGATGGGATTGTGTGATCGCAATGTGGGTATAAGCGTCCTTGAGGTCGAGAGAGCACAGCCAATCCCCTCTTTGTAGCAGAGGGAGCAGCGCGCCTAGGGTTACCATTTTGAACTTCTCTTTTTGAAGGTATTTGTTGAGGGCTCGAAGGTCCAAAATGGGACGTAGTCCCCCTGATTTCTTTGGTATTAGGAAGTATCTGGAATAGAATCCCTTGCCTCGTTGAGAGGGAGGAACGGGTTCTATAGCATTTGATTGCAGAAGAAGAGACACTTCCTGTTGTAATTGAGCCAAATGGGTGGATAGACTCCACGCTTGAAGAGGCGGGGAGTCTGCCGGAAGAGTTATGAAGTTGAGGTGGTAACCCTGTGCGATAATTGTTAGCACCCACTGATCTGAGGTGATCTGCAACCAAGGTTGTAGAAAATGGTACAGTCGACCTCCTACAGGAATGTTTGGAAGAGGGGTTTGGCATGTGTTCCCTACAGGGGAGTCAAAGGCCAACCGCAGGCCCAGGAGGAGGGGCTACAGTAGGCCTTTGTTTCCTAGGCTGACGCGGCTGAGGCCTAGTAGAGGATCGAGCTGGACGAGGCCTGGCCGATGGAGGGTAGTAACGGCGTGGCCGAAAGAACGACTTCTTAGAGTCCTTCTTAAGTGGTTGTTTGGAGGAAACCTCAGACGGAACAGAAGAAAGTTGTTTCAACGTCTCGTGGTGATCTTTCAATTCAGCTACTAATTGCTGAATTTGTTCTCCAAACAAATTGTCCCCTAAGCAGGGTAAATCCGCTAAACGATCCTGGACCTCTGGGCGAAGGTTGGATGACTTTAACCAAGCCCAACGTCTGGCCGAGACGGCAGTAGCTGAAACCTTTGTGGAGGCATCGAAGATGTCATAAGCCGTTCTGATCTCGTGCTTCCCCGCTTCAAACCCTTTGTTAAGAAGGGCCTGAAGCTGTGGCTGGTATTGGTCAGGTAATGTGTCAGCAAAATCTTGCATCTGTTTAAGGATGGCTCTGTTATATTGCGTCATGTAGAGTTGATATGAGGCTATGCGAGAAATCAGCATAGCTCCATGGTACACTTTCCGTCCCACACTGTCTAGGAATTTATTGTCCTTGACCGGCGGAGTGGAGGAGTGTGGCTTGAGACGCTTGGCTTTTCTTTGTGCGGACTCCACCACAACAGAGCGATGATCCAGTTGAGGCTTTTGAAAGCCTGGTGCTGACTGGACGAGGTATGTGGAGTCAGCCTTCTTGTTAACTGGTGATACAGATGAAGGAGATTCCCAGTTTTTCTTTAAGAGATCGAGAAACACCTGGTGAATGGGGATGGAAGCGATGATTTTTGGAGCGTCCAAAAATTGAAGCAGTTCCATCATCTGGTGTCTGTCATCGGTCTCAGATTGCAGCTGAAAAGGTACAATTTCGGACATCTCCTTTACAAAATTAATAAAGGAGAGATCCTCTGGAGGAGATCTTTTTCTACTCTCTGTAGGAGAAGGCGGTGATGGTAAATCTGTGTCAGAAGATGTATCATCACCCCAGGTATCATAGGGATCACTTGGGGGTTGAAGCCCCGATGGACCTGGTTGAGGATCCGAAGGCATCGAAGGAAACCTTGGAGGAACCGGTGGTACAATCGGTACTGGGAACGGCATCGAGGGTTTCGGTGCTGCCGATGGAGTCGGTGCCGCTCTTGGAATCGATGGAGCCAAAGGATAAATCGGTGGAGATATACGAGAAGGCACCGATGGGACCACCCCGGAAGGGGGAATCAGGAACGGTGTTTCTCCCGCCGATGAAAATCCAGTCGGAGACGATGGCGCTGTCGGTGCTACTGGAATTATCGATGGGAGGGCATGTACAAGTGCCTCCATACGTTGTAGTAGCGGTGCCAGCGCTTCCACCAAAGGTTCGGTGGTCGGTTCCTTCCTCGGTGGCGGAGTCGGTGCCGGGGTCGATGCCGGTGGCGGTGCTGGAATCGGTGCCGGAGACGGTGCCAATGGAGGTTGGAATCTTTGCATCGCTTTCTCGATGGCCTCCTGGACCAGCCGGTCCAGTTCTGCCCGGAGACCAGGGGTAACAATACCCGGCTTGACGGGAGAGGGAGGCTGAGGCAGAGCCGGAGGGACCACCGTAACCGGTGGGATCACGGCTCCCACACCCCGAGAGGGTGAGGGTTTCCTCGATGCCTGCGAACGAGAAGTGGACGGTGCCAAGTCTGAACGAGGCCTCTTAGTCGGTGGCTCGGCTTGTTCAGAGGTCGATGACTGTGGATCCTCGACAGGCCGAGACTTGTGCCGTCGATGGCGATGGTTGTCCTTCCGGTCTCCTCGCCCATCCGGGGAGGGGACAGGAGTCGACGGCCGAGAAGTCATCGATGGTGGACGGTCACCGGAGGGTTGACGATGGTGGTGCAACTTCGACGGTGCCGGTTCCGATGACGTCGATGCTATCGATGAAGTTGGGGTGGGTGCATGGAAGAGGAGCCCCATCTTCTCCATCCTGGCTTTGCGACCCTTAGGTGTCATTAGGGCACATTTGGTGCAAGTCAGGACATCATGCTCACTACCCAAACACAAAACACAAACCCTATGGGGGTCTGTGATTGACATAGTCCGGGTACAATCCGGGCATCGACGGAACCCCGTCGCCATGGCTTAAGGCCAAATTTAGTCGCGGGCTCGGTAATTGCCAACAGGCCTCGAGGGCCAAATTCGACGGTAGTCGAAGAAAAAAGGCAAAAAACTTACCGGTTTCCGCGGAGGTGACAAAAATTTGTCGAAGGGAGACCCCTGAGGGGCAAATTTTCTTCGGAAAGAAAAATACCGAATTCCTGTCAGGAACGTGGTAAGAGAGCTCCTTTCACCGCGTGGCAACTGCTGCGCGGAAAAAAGAAGACTGAAGGGAGACCCCTGCTGGCTGCAGGGTCAGTGCCTTGCTGGGCATGCCCAGTAGGGGCCAGTCAAAGTTCTGTTAAACTTTGACAGAAGTTTTCCGTGGTGGGCTCCATCCTCGATGTCACCCATTTGTGAGGACAGCCATCCTGCTTGTCCTGTGAGAAATCTCTTTGCCACCAATGATGCGTTAACTAAGAATAAATTCATGGTGGTGTATGAAAAATGCCCCAGGCACAGGAATCTGTTTCATGGTTGTGCTCATCAATTCCTCAAAAATAAAATACCAGTATCTATAACTGGGCAGAACAATAAGCAATGAGGCAAGGTGGCACCATCTCATTTACATTTCAAACAGGCACTAGAATTTACACACCCCACTCTCTGCATGCTTGCAATGGAAACATTCTTTGAATAACTCAAATTTGTTGCTTTCAAAACATTTTCAGAATATATATATAATTAAAGCAGCAACGCATGTCATCCTCAAGTTCAATATTTAAATCCTTTTACAAATATTAGCTAAAACCACCAGTTTCTTAAGAACTTACTTTGTGTAAATATTTATATAGATATGACTGAATAAGGATTTTTTTTTGTACAAAGATATTAAGTATGTAAACTAATTAGATGTAAGTGGCAATGATTCAGTCTAATATGGAAGATATATAATGTACTTGTAAAGTAGAGTTGCTTACCTGTAACAGGTGTTCTCTTAGGACAGCAGGATGTTAGTCCTCACACATGGGTGACATCATCATATGGAGCCTGGCACGGAAAGCTTATGTCAAAGTTTCTAGATCTTTGACTGGCACACTGGGTATGCCCAGCATGCCCTAAATCATGCATCCATGCAGGGTCCCTCTTCAGTCTCTTTAACATAATTACAATAAAAATAAAATAAACCACAGGAGAAACCCAACTCCGCGGGGTGGTAGGTGGATTTTGTGAGGACTAACATCCTGCTATCCTGGGATAACACCTGTACAGGTAAGCAACTCTGCTTTGTCCTAGGACAAGCAGGATGGAAGTCCTCACACTTGGATGAATCCCTAGCTCTAGGCTGCCCCCCCAACAAAAGCAGACCAAAAAGCACCAACCAGGTGCCAACAGGCACAACCACCACAGTACTGTTGGTAACAGAGGGGGAGACAGCCTGAACCCAAACAATGGGCCCTAGGCAGGGAGAGATGAGTTCTACACCTCAGAAAGATTCTGGAGGACAGAATGGCCAAACCTACTTTCACGTCAGCCATCTCTATCTAAACAGTAATGAGATGAAAATGTGTGGAAAGAATTCCACATCACAGCCCTGCAAATCTCCTCCACGAGAAATGCTCACAAGAGGGCCATAGACATTGCCATGGCTCTGACAGAACGAGCCTTGACATGACCCCCAAGAGGCGGTCCCACCTGGACATAGCCAATTGGAAAGTGTCTATTTGGCAATGGCAACTCTCAACATATTCTTATCAAAAGAAATAAAAAGTTGGGTGGACTGTCTATGGACTTCTGACTGTTCCAGGCAGAGAAGGCCAAGGTTCTTTTGCAATCCAGCGTGCAGTGCTTGTTCGCCTTGGTCCGGATGGGGCCTGGGAAAGAATGCTGGCAGGACGATTGACTGGTTAAGATGGAAATCTATCACCATCTTAGGCAAGAACTTAGGGTGAGTACATAGGACCACCCTGCCATGGTAAAACTTGGTATAAGGTGGATAAGTCACTAAGGCCTGGAACTTGCTGACCCTGTGTGCTGAAATGACCGCCACCAAAAATAAGACCTTCCAGGTCAGGTACTTTAGGTCACAGGTGTGCAGAGGCTCAAAAGGAGCTTTCATCAGCTGAGCTAGCACCACACTGAAGTCCCAAGACACAGTGGGAGGCCATAGGGGAGGCTTCAATTGAAGCAGACCCCACATGAAACATACAACTATAGGCTGCATAGAGATGGGATACCATCTGCACCTTGGTGGTATGTGCCAACTGCACTCAGATGAACTCTAACGGAGGTGGGTTTTAGACCAGCTTCCGAAAGGGGCAAAAAGCAGTCAAGCAGCTTTTATGTGGAACAGGAGAAAGGATCTAGGGCCTTTTGCTCACACCACACGGAAAACCTCCGTTTCAGACCGTAGGACTTTCTAGTGGAAGACTTTTGAGAAGCTATCAGAACTCAAGACGCATCCTCTGAAAGATCCAGCGGCTGCAGGATTAACCTCTCAACATCCAGACAGAGTGACAGGGCCTGGAAGTTGAGATGCCGCAGCCTGCCCTGATCTTGCGTGATGAGATCTGGGGAAGTTCCCAGATTGATCGGTTCCTGGAGTGACAACTCCCGAAGGAGTGGAAACCAGACCTGACTCAACCAGTGAGGGGTATAAGGATCATAGTTCCCTAGTCTTCTCAAAGCTTCAGGAGAGTCTTCGATACTAGCGGAATCAGAGGATAAGCGTACAGAAGAACCTTGCCCCAATGATGGGCAAAGGTGTACAAGACTGGTTTGCCGCCCGACCTGTATAGGGAGCAGAACTGAGTCACCTTCCTGTTGCATGGGGATGCAAACAATTTCACGACTGGGTTTCCCCAGAGGTGGAAGATTCAGTTTGCCATCCGCTGGTCCAGGGACCATTTGTGGGGTCTGAAGGCTTGACTCTGTCTGTCTGCTATCACATTCTCCATTCCGGCCACATACAGGGCCCAGAGCACTATCCCAAGGGACAGAGCCCATGACCAGATCTGGACCACTTCTTGACACAGGAGGTACAACCCTGTGCCTCCCTGCTTATTAACATACAACATTGCTACTTGGATCATAACAATTCTGTTGGGACAGCTGATCTCTGAAAGCCCACAGAGCTTACCTGATTGCTCGAAGCTCCAGAAAGTTAATTTGGCATTGTGCTTCCTGCACGGACCAAAGGCCCTGGGTGCGGAGCCCGTCTACATGAGCACCCCACTCCAGGGTTGACGCATCCGTGGTAAGGACAATTTGAGGAGGGGATTTTGAAACAATACGAGCCGCTCCAAATTCAAGAGAACCCGCCACCAGAACAAGGAGTCCTGGAGAGACTGAGTGATGTGGATGCAAGCCTGGAGGTCCTGGGTGGTCTGACGCCACTGTGACCTCAATGTCCATTGGGCCCTGCGCACATGTAATCATGCCAAAGGAGTAACATGAGACTGTTGCGGCCATGTGGCCTAACAGCTTCAACATGAGCCTCACCGATACCTGCTGGCTCTGTTGTATCACCTCGTCTATGGATGCAAAAGGAAGGCTTTGCCTGAGCCAAGTCTAGAAGGGCTACTATGAAGTCCAATTGAGGTAACATATTGAGATTGGACTTCGGGTAGTTGATAACTAAACCCAGTTACTCCAAACACACAAGAAGTCAAGTGCAGGGACAGTTCTGTCCCTGCCTGAGAGGTGTTCTTGACCAACCAATCATCCAGATAGGGGAAAACATGCACTGCAGAAGTGCGCCCCAACCACGGTCAAGCACTTTGTAAAGACACGTGGGTCTGATGCTAGCCCGAATGGCAACACACTGTACTGGAAGTGCTATTTTCCCACTACAAATCTGAGATACTTCCTGCAACCTGGGAATCTCTCAATGTGAGAGTGTATGCATCCTTTAAATCGAAGGAGCACAGCCAGTCCCTTTTTTGCAGGAAGGGAATCAGGGTGCCCAGGGAAACCTTCTTGAACTTTTCTTTTTTTCAGAAATTTGTTCAAGACCCTTAGGTCTAGGATGGGACGGAGTCCCCCAGTGCTCTTTGGATTCAGGATGTACCAGAAGTAGAATCCCTTCCATTTTTGTCTTAGTGGGACAGGTTAGACTACTCTGGCTGTTAAGAGGGTGGAAAGCTCCCTTAACAGTACCTCCGGATGCACTAATGGCCCTCAAAATGGGCACGGAGGAGAATTTGGTGGGACACCCAATAAATTTAAAAAGATACCCTTGACGGACAATAGACAGAACCCACTGGTCTGAGGTTACATTGGGCTATGAGGAACCTAAGCCAGCCCCCGACTGGGGGTCCAGCATCTCATGTACAAGCAGCTGGCTTGTGCTCCCTATGATCCCAGTCAAAACCTCGTCCCAGAATTTGGCTGGGGCGCCGGTTGGGGCTTGGGAGCTCACTGCTGCCTGGGACGGCCGCGGGAGCTCACCCTCTGAACAGGAGCAAGGGGCCAGAGAATAGTACTTCCTCTAGTGGTAGAAAGAACTCCTCTGACCTTGTCTCGCAGACCTCCTGACTGAGGAGGGCAGGTCCAAAGTGCTGGTAGAGAGATGCTGGAGGTTCTCTCCTGGTGGTTCCGTAACTGGGCCATCGAGTCCCTCACCTTGTCTCTGAAGAGATCCTTTCCAGTGCACGGCCGGTCGAGTCATTCCTGCATCTCCAGTTGGAGAGCCAAGGTCTGCAGCCATGCCATTCTTCAGGCGCCAATTCCCGATGCAGAAACTCTTGCTGCCATCTCAAAGGCATCATAGGTGGAATGCACTTCGTGTTTTCCCGCACTCCAGGCCCTGATGCACCAGCGACAGAAAGGTGTCTTTCTGCTGTTGAGGCAGCCACCTCTTGTACCTGCTTCCAGAGGTTGCAAGAGTACTGGCTCATACAGTGCTGGTAGGAGGCAATGAGCATTGCCCCCTGAAACACTTTCCTCCCAAGAGCGTCCAGCACCCTGTGATCCTTCCCCATGGGCACAGAGGCATGGGTCTGAAAGTGCTTGGCCTTCTTGAGAGCGGATTCGACCACTACTGATTGGTGTGTCAGCTGATGCTTTTTGAATCTGATAGCCTGTTGGACGAGGTGAAACCCGTCCACCTTCCTGTTCACTGGAACTGTGAAGGGGTGCTCCCAAATCCTCAACAGCAACTCCTTAAAGATCTCGTGTACCGGGACTGCCACGATCTCTTTAGGAGCCTCCACAAACTGGAGGATTTCCAGCATCTTGTGCCTGGCATCCTCCACAGTCATCAACTGAAATGGGATGGTCTCCATCACAAAACCTGCAAAGGTCCTCAGGTGGAGACCTCTTTCGTTCCTGTTCCTTTCGTTCCTGACCTCTTTCGTTCCTGTGGAGATGGTTCTGAGGGGGTCAATATGGGGCCTCATCCTCACTATAATCCATAGGGGATGGGGCCCTCTGTGCTCAGCCTTTGTCCAGAAGCCTAGGCACCAGTGGCACCAAGCTGGACGGGGAGCTGCAGGTTGTGCTGTCAACGCTGGCCTCGCTGGAGCTTCCTCAGAGGAGGAACCGGCAACAACCCCTGCATCGAGCTGAGGGAGCATCGGTGTCTCGCCAGGAATCGATGGCCCCCAGGAACCAGCACCAGCTAGGTCGGCAATACCCCGATGAGCACATTGGAATTGCTGGAGTGTCTCAACAGGAAAAGCGTAGGCTCTAGTGCCGATGCCACAGGCACAATGCCCCGATTGACCGCCAGCTGGACTCTGTGCTCCAGCTCCTCCTCAGAAGTTGCTGATGCCAAAATGGACTTGGAGGCAGGAGGGGTGGCCAGGACTTCCTTAGAGCCATGAGGTGGATCGGTGACTGACACCAGGACCAATGGAGACCATTGTGGAGCCCTGGCATCGATGGAGGATAGGTACTCCTCACCGCAGGGTCGCTTCGGGACATCACAGCAAGCACCAGCGCTGACCTAAGCCCGGCACAGTGAATAGACAATGACTGGTGCTGATGCTGCCTTGATTTCCCTTGGTGCTTGGCCCAGTTTTTCCCCGGTGCAGAGGTCGAAGATGACGAACCCAATGTCCTTGACCTGGAGGTTACAGGCAGAGGGCTGGTCTCCGGGCTCCTATCCGCCAGCGGCATGGCTGGAGCGACGGCGCCGCCTATGGCTCGGTGTAGCTCCTCAGTCCTTCTGTGTTGATGCTACCGATGCAAAGGTTGATGGCTCAGACGTTTTCACCCTGAAGAGCTTCTCCATCTTGTCAAGACTAGCACGACGTCCCTTCGGGGTCATTTGATCACATAGGCAGCACCCTCAGACGTTGTGTGATGCCCCCAGGCAGAGGATGCACAAGTCATGTGGGTCCATGATGGACATGGTCCTCAGACACTGAGGGCTCAGACGAAAACCCAAAGCCATGAATAGATGAATGTAAGGGGTGAAAAATAACAATGGAGGCAGCGGGCAGTCAATGCCAGTGCTGCAATGGGAGATGGATCGAAATCAAATGTACCAAACCACCAAAAACCTGACTAGGATACAGGGGAACAGAGAGGGACCACCGTCACCGGTGGAGTCGCGGCTCCCAAATCCCGAAGGGGTGAGGGTTGCCTCGGTGTCTGCGAGACAGGAGTGGACGGTGCCACTTCTGGTCAAGACTTCTTCGAAGGAGGCTCGGACAGTACTGAGGTCGATGACTTCTATTCCTCGACGGTCCGAGACTTGTGACATCGATGGCGATGTTTCTCTCTCCGATCCCCGCGATCTTCGGGGGAAGGGACGGGAGTCGATGGCCGCGGAGACGTCGATGGCCGCGGAGACGTCGATGGCAGGCGGTCACCGGGAGGCTGTCCCGGTGAAACTTCGACGGTGCCGGTTCCGATGACGTCGATGCAATCGATGGCGTCGGAGTGTGGGCATTGAAAAGGAGTCCCGTTTTCTCCATTCTGGCTTTGCGACCTTTTGGTGTCATTAGGGCACATTTGGTGCAAGTCAGGACATCATGCTCACTCCCTAAACACAAAACACAGACTCTATGTGGGTCTGTGATGGACATAGTACGTGTACAGTCCGGGCACCGACGGAACCCCAACACCATGGCCATAGGCCAAAAGTTTAGCCGCGGGACGGTCGACTGCCAACAGGCCTCGAGGGCCAAACTCGACGGTAGTCGACAAAAACGACGGCAAAAACTTACCGAAGTACCGCGGAGGAAAAATTTGAAGAGGGGAGACCCCTGAGGGGCAAATTTTTCTTCAAGAAATTAATTGAAGAAATTCCTGTCAGGAATGTGGAAAGAGTTCCTTAACCGCGTGGCTACTGCTGCGCGGAAAAAAGACGACTGAAGGGAGACCCCTGCTGGCTGCAGGGTTAGTGCCGTGCTGGGCATGCCCAGTAGGGGCCAGTCAAAGTTCCTGAAACTTTGACAGAAGTTTTCCGTGGTTGGGCTCCATCCTCGATGTCACCCATTTGTAAGGACAACCATCCTGCTTGTCCTGTGTGAACAAGTGTTCCCAACATACCCACACCTCTGTAAATAACAAGGAAAATAATTCATTCAGGTTTTTTCACTATTTCCTTGTCCTCCTGAGCATCTCTTTGCCCCTTGGTAATCTAGCAGCCCAAATGATTCCCTGAAGCTTTTTGCTTCAAATGTACTTGAAGAAGTTCTTGCCTAACTGGCAACTTTTTCTCAAAGTCTCTTGGCCTGTCTAGCTACTGTTTTACATTAACTTGCCAGGGTTTATGCTCTTGCTTATTTTCTTCATTTGGGTCTCCTTTCCATTTTTAAAATACCTTTTTAGCTTTAACTGCCTTTTATCTCACCATTAAACCACACTGGCAGTCATTTGATATTCCTTCAATTTTTTTTTTTTTTAATGTACAGAATACATTTTATCTGGGCTTTCAAAATATTTTAAACAATGTGTATGCCTCTTGAAAACGTTTAATCCCTGCAACCGCTTTTAGGTTTTTTTCCCTATTTTCCTCATTCTATCATAGTCTCCATGTTGAAAGTTAAATGCTACTGCTTTAGTTTTATTTAATGTTTTCCCTCCAGTGATTATATCAAATTTGATTGCATTATGATCACCGTTGCTTAGTGGCCCCACCACAATAACTCCACCACATAACCAGGTCATGTGTTTAGATGTAAAGTAGCTGCCCCTCTTGTCGGTTCTAATACCAGCTACTCCATGAATCAGTAATTTATGGCATCTAGAAACCACCTTTCTTGTATGTCCTGAAAATATTTGTTCATGGGGGTCAGGTGAGCATCTATTCTTAAAGTATTAGTAGAAAGAATTATAGTTTGGATGAGCCTGGGATTTGGGGAGAGAGCCCAAGTTCCAAAAGGTTCATTTTATCATTTTATATAGTCACACTACCTTAATTAAATGATTTCATAAGAACAGCTCAGACTCTTAGAAATTAGTCTTGTAGGAAATGTTAAACACCTCATCAGACCAGAATGAACATCAACAAACAATTTAAAGGGACACGGTGTTTAGGTTTGACTAACAGAAGTTTTAGTATAATAGTGGGTAATTTGGGAATAAGAAAATCCCTAAAAGGCATCTTGTTACTCCACTGTTTTTGCCATTTATTTAGAAATGCCTTCCACTTTGTGGCATTTTAACTTTAGGAAAATATGATTTTATGAGTTACGGTATACCACACCACAATAGCTGATGTTTAGCTGTGATGTAGCAGCAAAGATATACAAACCAAAGTGCAAGATATTCAGCGGCAGCTCAACAGGAAAAAACTTAGCAGGATGAGCTAAGTCTTCTTCCAAGCTGCACATTTTACCAACCCCGAGGTCCTTATTCAGAGACATTTAGCTGGCTAACTCACTAAATTATCTGGCTAAATGAATATTTGAGCACCTATCAAGATATATGGCTAAAATTTAGCTAATCAGATTACAATTTAGCCAGGTAAGTGGGGGGAGACCTGGGGAGTTATATTGGCTGGATAATTTATTTGACTAAGCTTGGTTGTGCCGTAGATCAGTACTAAAATTAGCTGGATAAAGTTATCCGGCTAACTAACTTAGCTGGCTACATTCAATAGAATGGCTACACTATTAAACATACCTCCAAAGTTAGCTAGTTAACTTTGCTATCCAGACTGTAACTGAATATGCACCTCCAAATATGCTATTATCATGGAAGCTCATGCAAACAAAATCATTAAGACAGCCATTTTAAATTTCCCCATTTTGTTTTACTTAGAAAAAATAATTCTGTGCAGTCACCACACAAAATAGAACAAAGAACATACAAATTATGCTAAGAGTGGATTCAAAGATGCATACAAACCAGAAGTACAGTCATATCCCCCCAAAAAACAAAAAAGGTACAGAAATATAATTTTTAAGAGTAAAACATGTAGATAACTAGACATGAAACTTATGAATAAACCAAAAGGAGAAAGAAAACAATCAAGCTGATATTTGGAGGAATCACCGATGCCTTAAGCTCTCATGTGGGAAAAAAATGGGTCCTCCCTGCTGTTAGTCAACAAACAAGACTCACCTGACCCCGTGAACAAAAACAGTCTGGACTTTTTCTACATTAGATGAATTTGAGACATACCTGTAAGACCTAAAAATGCTACTACATAGCGGGTTTCAAGGCCATCTCGAAACGTCCGAATTGCACCACAGATCGGAGGTAGAATCATAATCAGGTTACTAACTGTGTTCCCTGTAGCAGAGAAAGAACAGAGATTTAGTCATTTGAGCAACACGATGCATAGAAACAATGCTGCATTCATTCAATTCACAAGCCTTGAACAGTTCTGAAAAATATATTTTTTTTAAAAGTCTCCTCTCTCCAGGCCCTTTTTTTTTTTTTACTTTGGCACAGGCTCTCTAGCAGAACACTGCTGCAGACCAACAAGTCTGTTTAAACTCATCATCTACCAGTGGTTTGGTTTATGAATACCTTATATATACTCCTTTGAAAGTTGAAAAAAAGTCACTCGATTATAAATATATGTTTTTTAATCGCATAAGCCCAACTTGTGCTTCTCATCATGAAAATGACAAACATGAAATCTGTATGCTGACCCAGGAAACACGAGGCAACACGGTTTGATAACAGACCTACCACAAAAGTCAGCTGATCAGATAAATATGAAAAACAATATAATCATAATTCCAAGTAAGCAGAACAGTATGCATTAAAAACATTTCAAGGGGGCCAGCCTGGTGCGTCAGTGCTAGAGGTTTGCATTGC
Source organism: Rhinatrema bivittatum (assembly GCF_901001135.1). Lineage (NCBI taxonomy): Eukaryota > Metazoa > Chordata > Amphibia > Gymnophiona > Rhinatrematidae > Rhinatrema > Rhinatrema bivittatum. The sequence goes on along the minus strand of NC_042619.1, from coordinate 28,285,844 downwards.
TATGCTGAGGACCCGAGTTGACTCCCAGGGTCAGGTTTTCCACTCCCTGAGGAGAGGGAACCCCAATCACCATGCAATGACCACACCTGGTGGACTTATGAAGGGCCAGTGATTGTAGGGACCCAGAAGGAGGCGGCCTGGAGCATGGCCCTCAGCCAAGGACTGTTGCTATAATAAGTGTGCTAGGTGAGCTGGGAGAGGGTATAAGAGAGGAAACATCCCTGGGTGTTTATGAAGGAAGACTCATGGTGTCAGATCCCAACCCCAGTTCCAAATGAGCTAGAAGTCCGGAAAAATACATTTCAACAGGTGCCCTTGCTGCATGATAATATAAAAAGCCAAAAGATAGCGTGTCTTCAGCAACCAGAAGAGCACATCCTGGAGTGTGTGGTTACACATTTATAAAATATGTCTTGTATAAACATGTCCTCAATCTTTTTTTTTTTTTTTTATTGTACTGTATAGCTTTTGATAAAACTGAATGTTGAGATTACTACCTGATAATCTCCTTTTCCTTAGTGTAGACAGATGGACTCAGTACAAATGGGATAGTATGCTCGTGCTAGCAGTTGGAGACGGATCTGACGTCAGCACGGGGTATATAGCCCCACAGGAAGCGTAGCTATTCAGTAATCTTCCTTGCAAAAGCTGTTATAGATGTGTGTACTGACGCTCAGTGAAAAAGTGAAAACAGGATTCCCCTGACCGATTGATAAGAGCTGGAGACCGCCAGCAGACCGAACCGGAAGGCGTGGACACCTGGTATAGTGTACCCTCGTATAGCAAGAGATGACCTGGCTTACCTTGCATCGGGGAAACCCATGTACGCAGGCAGCTGGGCGGGATGCTGAGTCCATCTGACTACACTAAGGAAAAGGGGATTATCAGGTAAGTAATCTCAACATTTCCTGGCGTGTAGCCAGATGGACTCAGTACAAATGGGATGTACAAAAGCTTTACGCCCCACCTGGGCGGGAGGCTGCCTGAGGACCATGTAGGACCGCCCCGGCAAATGCGGAGTCCTCCCTGGCCTGGACATCCAGACGGTAGAATCTGGAAAAGGTATGGAGGGAGGACCATGTCGCCGCTTTACATATTTCTGCAGGCGATAGCATCCTGGATTCCGCCCAGGATGCCGCTTGAGCTCTGGTAGAATGAGCCTTGACTTGTAGAGGCGGAGACTTCCCAGCCTCCACGTAAGCTGCTCGGATAACTTCTTTAATCCAGTGGGCAATTGTGGGCCGAGAGGCCGCTTCACCTTGTCTCTTACCGCTGTGCAAGACGAACAGATGGTCCGTCTTTCGTAACTCGTGTCACTTCCAGATATCTGGGCAGCAGTCTGCCAATGTCGAGATGGCGTAAGAAACGCCCTTCTTCAAATTTCTTCAAACCCGCCGTGGTAGGCAAGGAAATGGTTTGGTTAAGATGAAACTGTGAAATCACCTTAGGTAGAAAGGAGGGAACCGTACGAAGATGGATAGCCTCCGGAGTGATTCTGAGAAAGGGATCATGGCAGGACAGTGCTTGTAGCTCTGAAACACGGCGTGCTGAACAGATAGCCAGCAAGAATGCCAACTTCAATGTTAGCGACCGGAGAGATAGACCCTGAAGGGGTCGGAAGGTAGATCCAGCGAGGAAATCCAAGACGAGGTTGAAACATAGAAACATAGAAATGACGGCAGAAGAAGACCAACCGGTCCATCCAGTCTGCCCAGCAAGCTTCACACATTTGTTCTCATACTTAACTGTTTCTCTTGGCTCTTAGTAACCTTATGTTCTAATTCCCTTTTCACCCCCACCATTAATGTAGAGAGCAGTGCTGGAGCTGCTTCCAAGTGAAATATTAAGTTTGATTAGTTGGGTAAGCGGCAGCATAGCTCTCTGCCATGAAGCAGAGGGCAATGCTGGAAATGTGTGAAGTATCAGTTTTCTTTTCCCCTGTCATTGAAGCAAGGAGTCATGCCGGACATGCACCGAAAGTGAAGAATGCCTTGAAAGTCACATTAACTATCATCAAATATTGAAAAGCCTAATAATTGGTAATACCTATAAGCCCATGAACCCATCCCTGTTTTTTTTTCTTTTTTTCTTTTCTTTTTTTAATTGGGAGATGGATGCCCTTCATCCTTCTACTCTGTGAAGGTGGACACCTACCACCGGCCACTGGCATCCCGCTCCGTTAATGCCTCTGTGGCTACTGCCGCTCCATGCAGTGTTTTACTACCTGCTCTTTATATGCGTCCTCTAGAACTGATGGATCCCATCCCTGGGTTTTTTTATTATTTATTTAATTGGGAGATGACAGCCCTCCATCCTTCCGCTCCGTGAAGGTGGACACCTACCACTGGCCACTGGCATCCCGCTCCGTGAATGCCTCTGTGGCTACTGCCGCTCTGTGCAGTATTTTACTACCTGCTCTTTATATGGACACCTACCACTGGCCACTGGCATCCCGCTCCGTGAATGCCTCTGTGGCTACTGCCGCTCCGTGCAGTATTTTACTACCTGCTCTTTATATGTGTCCTCTAGACCTGATGGATCCCATCCCTGTTTTGTTTTTTGTTTTTGTTTTTTATTTAATTGGGAGATGACAGCCCTACATCCTTCCGCTCCATGAAGGTGGACACCTACCACTGGCCACTGGCATCCCGCTCCGTGAATGCCTCTGTGGCTACTGCCGCTCCGTGCAGTATTTTACTACCTGCTCTTTATATGCGTCCTCTGGACCTGATGGATCCACAATATTTATCCCATGCCCCTTTGAAGTGCTTCACAGTTTTGGACTTCACCACTTCCTCCGGAAGGGCATTCCAGGCATCCACCACTCTCTCCGTGAAGAAATTCTTCCTGACATTGGTTCTTAGTCTTCCTCCTTGGAGCCTCAGCTCGTGACCTCTGGTTCTGCTGATTTTTTTCTGTTGGAAAAGGTTTGTCATTGTCTTTGGATCGTTAAAGTTTTTCAAGTATCTGAAAGTTTGAATCATATCACCCCTGCTCCTCCTTTCCTCCAGGGTGTACATATTTAGATTCTTCAATCTCTCCTCGTATGTCAACCGATGAAGACCCTCCACCTTCCTGGTCGCCCTTCTCTGTACCGCCTCCAACTTGTCCTTGTCTCTTTGTAGATACGGTCTCCAGAACTGAACACAGTACTCCAGGTGAGGCCTCACCAAGGACCTGTACAAGGGGATTATCACTTCCCTTTTCTTACTCGATATTCCTCTCTCTATGCATCCCAGCATAGAGGTTCCATAAGGGCACAGGCCACTTCAGTGGCGGCCGAATATGCTTGACTCCTTGCAGGAAGCGAGCAACATCTGGGTGCCTGGCAATGGTCTTGCCATCCCTCCTGGGACCATAGCACGACAGTGCAGCCACCTGAACCTTAATGGAGCTGAGGGCGAGACCCTTCTGAAGTCCCTCTTGCAAGAAATCCAACACCATAGGGATTGTAGGCGTATGTGGATTGGTGCCATGAGTGTCGCACCATGCTTCAAATATTCTCCAGATCCGGATGTATGTGAGGGATGTGGGAAAACTTGTGAGCTCGGAGGAGGGTATCAATCACGGACTCCGAGTAACCCCTTTTCTTCAATCTAGCCCTCTCAAGGGCCATACCGTAAGAGAGAATTGTGCTGGATCCTCGTGAAGAATGGGACCTTGATGTAGAAGGTCCCGGAGAGGAGGCAGGGGAAGAGGCTCCCCTGCCAGTAGTCGTCTCATGCCCGCGTACCAGGGTCTTCTTGGCCAGTCTGGCGCCACTAGAAGAACTAGGCCCCGGTGTCTCTGAATCTTGCGGATGATAGCGCCTAGCAGAGGCCACGGAGGAAAGGCGTACAGTAGAGTCCCTGGAGGCCATGGCTGAACCAGGGCATCGATTCCGTGTGAGAACGGGTCGCACATGCGGCTGAAGTATCTGGGTACTTGAGCATTGGACTTGTCCGCCAGTAAATCCATGTCCGGAATCCCCCAATGATCCACAATCATCTGGAAGGCTGTGGGTGACAGCTGCCACTCTCCCGGATGTAGGCCTTCCCTGCTGAGGAAGTCCGCTGTGGTATTGTCCTTCCCGGCAATGTGGACGGCGGAGATGTCCTGAAGATTCGCCTCTGCCCAAGTCATCAGTGGGGCGATCTCCAGAGATACCTGTCGACTTCTGGTTCCGCCCTGACGACTGATGTAGGCCACCGTGGTGGCGTTGTCGGACATCACTCTGACTGCTCTGTTCTTCAGTCTGTGAGCAAATCGAAGGCATGCCAATCGGACTGCCCGGGCCTCTAGACGGTTGATGTTCCATGTGGACTCCTCTCTGTTCCACCGCCCTTGCACGGTGAGTTCTTCGCAGTGAGCTCCCCAGCCGCTCAGGCTGGCATCCGTGGTGAGTAAGGTCCACGTAGGTGAGGAAATCTTTGACCCCCTGTTCATGTGGTTGGACTGCAACCACCACCGCAACTGGGTCCGCACCCTGGCTGGCAGAGGAAGGCACGTGGAATAGGTCCGAAGCCGGGGGCTCCTGCGAGAGAGCAGGGAATGTTGTAGAGGTCTCATATGGGCCCTTGCCCAAGGCACTACTTCCAGGGTGGATGCCATGAGACCAAGAACCTGCAGATAATCCCAGGCCATGGGCCGACTGGCTCCCATCAGATACTGGATACGCTGCCGGAGTTTCAACTGTCTCTTGGTAGTGAGACTGACCGTGTCTGCCCGGGTGTCGAACTGTACTCCCAGGTATTCCAGTGACTGGGAAGGCTGCAGGCAGCTCTTGCTGAGGTTGATTACCCAGCCCAAGCTTTCCAGAAGGGCGATCACTCTGTCGGTTGTCCGAAGGCTCTCCTCTCGAGATTTCGCCCTGATCAGCCAGTCGTCTAGGTAGGGATGGACCAGAATTCCTTCCCGCCTGAGTGCCGCCGCTACCACTACTACCACCTTGGTGAATGTCCATGATGACGTGGCCAACCCGAGGGCAGAGCCCGAAACTGGAAGTGGAGGCCCAAAACCTTGAAGCGTAGGTAGCGCTGATGATCCGGATGGATCGGAATATGCAGGTATGCTTCTGACAGGTCTAACGCCGTGAGGAATTCTCCAGGCTGTACCGCGGCCTTGACGGAGCGCAGGGTTTCCATGCGAAACCTTGGTACCCGTAAGTGGTCTTGGAAAGCACGCTCAACTAGCGTGCAGGCACTCCAAACTGCTTTGGAGACGGAAATTACTGAATAGCTACGTTTCCTGTGGGGCTATATACCCCGTGCTGACGTCAGATCCGTCTCCAACTGCTAGCACGCGGATACTATCCCATTTGTACTGAGTCCATCTGGCTACACGCCAGGAAAGTGAAGATACAGCATATGGACATTGTGATGCTCTAGATGGCCTTTGGCACTTGGCCACTGATATCCATCTGCTAAAATCACTCTCCTAGATAGGTATCTGTCAACCATTTTACAATATTGTATCAATTTCACTACTGGCTGGGAATAAGAAATAAAGATCCGCACAAGCTTCCCGTACATCCCAACATTTTCACTGCTTCCACTGAAGACACTGATCATGTGTTTCAGCAAGGATAGTTATTCTTGGTTTTTGTTTTTTTTTTTCCTTTCTGCCTTATCACACAAGTTATCCCTATGCAGGCTGTGAAATTTCTGATCACCAAATTCAGATTTGGCAAATGACTTGCTGGTGCCCCCACCACCACCACCACCACCGAGGTCAGGAAGCGCTCTTCTCAAACGCTGCTGCTCCCAACTCTGCCTGCAGTCTCTACTGGCTCTCGGTGTAAGCTATTGCCAATGGGCCGCAGCAGGGCTTGAAATACTCACACTGCAGTGGCCCCCGCTAAACATGCATGCAACAGCAAGATCAAGAGAGGAGGAAAGAGAATGACAGAACAAAAAAGGGGAAGAGAGAAAGTAAGGGGACAGGGCAGAAGAGAGGAAAGGGACAAGAAGAAAAAAAAAAACAGCAAAAAATAAGGATAAGGAAGGCAGCAGAGTGGGTACCACACTACGGTCTCGGCACAGAGCAGGGAGGAAAGGCAGCTCAGACAGACCAGAGGACAGGTAAGGAAAATGGAAATGATGGTAGGGAAGGAAAACGTATGCGAGAGGGGAACTCAGGCCTTACACAGCATTTTCTTGAACCTAACTGCACCAGACATCACTGTTTTCTGCCAAACCACTGCATGTAACAGAAAATACATTTCCACCCCTCCCCTCTTTAAAATGCTAATACCTCAAGATAATTAAGTCTGGCAAGTGCACAATTTTGGGGGGAGCTAGTATAGTTGGGTCAGAAATTTCCTGACCTGCCTATAGGTCAGTGCCAAGGTTTTCAGTTGCCAGATACAAATAGTGCAACATCTTTCATCGACTTCTGGGTTGGTTTTCTGAAGGAAGGCTTTCTATCCTGCAGAAAATGAGTCGCAGCAGGAAGAAGGCATAAACTGAAGGCACGTTACACTGCCTGGCAGTAGCGAGCTGGTAATTAATGTGCCTTTACGATACTGCACCTTCCGGCTCAGACTCCAAATTTTCCAGCGGGCTCCAATATTACCTCTCACTTAATCTGCAGCACACACGGGCTCATGCAGGTAAAGGCTTCAGCCACAGCTTCTTGCTTGGTAAATCACAGGCACAAAAAGGGACCCAAAGTCCCATTATTGTTTTCCTGGGTTGAAATCTGTTAATTAGACTTGCTTTGATGTTTTGCAAGCCCTTTTGGTATATTCGATAAAAACAGCTAAGGTACAATAAAATGAAGGCCCAGTGCCTGGGAAAAGCAGGTAAAAAAAAAAAAAAGTATATTGCTTTCTGTGAATAAGCACGGGGGTAGCTTGCTTATTACGCTGGTTACTACCCTAAACCAATTAAGCCTGATACATCACTTTGAAAGCATATACAGCGTTGCTCTCTGCTTCAACAGTAGGGGGAAGTGAGGAAAACAGATACGCGCGTATCTGTTAAAATCCTGGATCGGCGCACGCAAGGCTGAGCAAAAATCGGCAGCCTGTGCATGCCGAGCCGCGCAGCTGGCCACCGTTCCCTCCGCCTCCCCCCACCCCTATCTAAAACCCCCCTACCTTTATTCCAGAAGTTGTGCCTGCTCGAAGGCGTAACTTCTGGAATAAAGGTATTTATGCGCAGCCAGTACGCCTGCTTCCAGTTACCCCTGACTGTATCAGGAGGCAGGTTTACCAGACCGTTATGCTTTCTTCCTGATTAGCACCCTGCCAGCTTTTCATTGGCCAATACAAACGAGACATGGTAGGAACTGCGGGAAAGATACTAGAATGACAGGGTCATGCCCACACTGGAAACATTTTTTAATGACGACGATTCGGAGACTAAATGAAATCACTGTGAAACTGGAGAATGTAATAACTCATATTGGCAGACTAAAGAATAACAAATCACTGGGACCAAAATATATTAACCCCAGAATTCTGAAGAAACTTGAAAATGAAATTGCAGACCTGTTTCTAGTGATCTCCAACTTCTTTAAAACAGTCATGATCCCAGAAGGCTGAATCATGGGCAATGCGACAGACCCTGGCCCAGGAGCTGTTTCGGAGGCCTCGGCCACGCCCCCGGGCCGGAACCACACCCGTGGCCCCACCCCTGAATGACGCGCCATCGCGACACGCCCCCCCCCAACATACCCCCAGGAAAGCCCCAGGACTTAGGCCCATAGTTTTTTTCTTTTTGGGGTCGGGGAAATGCACTGTTAATGCTCATTTCCACTCCAAAAACAGAAACTGCTGCCTGCCAAATTTCCTATGTTTAAGAATATTAACAAAACATTGAAAACTAATGTAGAAAAATAAAATGCAACCTTTTATAAATGGGCCAGATATTGATGCTGTACGATACCCACAATGAGCAAAGTAATGACATAATGACATTTAGTGACAGACAGCATTACAGAGGAACAGCTAGCAGACTACAAATATATTTTGATGGGTCATAAAGAACAAGCACACCAACTATATTCGCAAAATTTATTCCATCCTTCTGAGGATTTAGCCCTCTAAAACAGGCTCTTTGTTACGACAAACACTTGAGAGACCAATATTTATAAGAAAATAGGAAGTGCCAGGCAGGGTCAGACTAAGGTCCATCGAGCCCAGCATCCTGTCTCCAACAGTGGCTGATCCAGTTAATCTATTTCTTATAGTTCATTCCCAGGGATTATTCTCAAGCAACAGATTTCACAGATTGTGTGTGGATTGAAATATACGGTACTTCCTACAATTTGTTTTAAATTTGCCAGTTGTTAGTTTCACGAGTGTCCCCTAGTTGTAGTGATATTTGAAAAAGAAAATAACTGTTCCCTATTTATCCATTACACTTCACTCATAATTTTATAAAATTTCAAATCATATCCCCCTCTCGGTCTCTTTTCCAAGATAAAGAGCACAAATCTGTTTAGCTTTTCTCCATAAGGGAGCTTTTGCATCCCCTTTATCATTTCTGTCGCCCTTCTCTGTATCTTTTCCATGTCCACTATGTCTTTTTTTTTAAATTGGGCAACCAGAACTGTGGTTTCACCATGGATCTATATAAGAGCTTTATGATATTCTCAGTTTTGTTCTCTATTCCTATCCAAATAAAAAGGCAAATAGAATATTAGGAATTAACTGCCACCACACATTGAGCCAATGACTTCAAAAGTATTAATCATATGGAGTTAGAGGTCCTTTTCCTGGGTGGTGACGCCTAACACAGAACCCAGCATCATGTACTTGTAAAGTTGGGATTTTTTCCCCCCTCCCCATGTGCATTACTATGCACTTGTCCACGCCTTCTGCAGTTCTTCAGAATTCGCTGCAGTTTCAATACCTTGAGAAAATTGTGTGTCATCTGCAAATTTGGTTCTCATACGTCATTCCTTTCTCCAGATCATTTATGATTAAGCAAAATAGCACAGGTCCCAATATAGACCCCTAAGCCAGTCCAGTAATGACCTTTCTACAATTAGTCCTAGCTTCTATTTCATGTTTTTATCCATTTACACAGTAGGACACTGCCTCCATTCCCATGACCTTCCAATTTCCTCAATCATCTCTCAAGAGACTTTGTCAAACATCTTTTGAAAATCCAAATTTACTATAATCAACCAGCTCACTTTTGTCTGCATCTTTATTTATAATATAAAAAAAAAATCTAGTAAATTGGTTAAGGCAAGACTTTCCTTTCCAAAAACTATATTGACTCTCCCCCATTAAACCACACGTATTAACGTGGTCAGTAATTTTGTTTTTAAGAATAGTTTCAATCAATCATTTTGCCCGGCACTGATATTAGGTTCATCTGTAGTTTCCCACATTACCCCTGTAACCCTTTTTAAAAAACTGGTGTCGCATTGGCCACGATTCAGCCTTCTGGTACCATGGCTGTTTTAAAGAAGTTGGAGATCACTAGAAACAGGTCTGCAATTTCATTTTCAAGTTTCTTCAGAATTCTGGGGTTAATATATTTGGTCCCAGTGATTTGTTATTCTTTAGTCTGCCAGTATGAGTTATTACGTTCTCCAGTTTCACAGTGATTTCATTTAGTCTCCGAGTCGTCGTCATCATTAAAAAATGTTTCCAGTGTGGGCATGACCCTGTCATTCTAGTATCTTTCCCGCAGTTCCTACCATGTCTCGTTTGTATTGGCCAATGAAAAGCTGGCAGGGTGCTAATCAGGAAGAAAGCATAACGGTCTGGTAAACCTGACTCCTGATACAGTCAGGGGTAAGCAACTCCCTCTCAGTGAGTACCAATGAGAGAGTTATCCTCTTGGCCTTCTTGAGAGTGGGGTTCTACCACAACACACTGGTGAGGAAGCTGCTGTTTCTTGAATCCGGAAGCCTTCAGGACAGGATATATTGAATTCGCCTTCCTACGAACAGGAGATACAGAGAAGGTCTACCACATTCTTGTCCTTAAGTCAGTCAAAAGACAGGTTTTTATTTATTTATATTTCAAGGTCACGTGACTACTTGAGTAAGCAGCTCCCCTGACCCAATTCAGTAATCCTATGAAAAAAACATTTCTTCCACACGATTACAGCTACAGTTTTTCAAGGATCATCAAAGAGTCCATGCCAGCTTTTTGAGCTGAAAAGACTCCAAAATCCTCAAGATCTGGCAAGTCACAGAGGGTCAGCCAAGGGGAAAAAAAAAAAAAAAGACTCCATATCAGAAGATGAATGGACTTTGCCAGAAAACCATAAAATGTTGGCTTTCCCAATCAAGCTGAAAGAATGGATGCAGTACTCTTTTGCTCTAAATGGATCCTGGAGGCATTAGACTTTGCTGTGAAGGAAGGCCACATGAAGTTGCAGTGTGCACATAGTGCCTTGGCTCCTCCACTTGCACTGGAAGGCAGGCTTTAGGAAGTAATCCTGCAGGTTTATGGCCACAAGGATAAAGTGCGAGGGCTGAATAAAGCTCAGCTTCCTTCCTACATCCAATACAAGAAACCATCTTACAATTTCTTCAATATTTTTCACAAATGATAAATAAATAAAAATAAAGGGCAAGCTTTGCTAGAGTAAAGAAATTGCTGAGGTAATGTGGCTTACCTTATGCCTTGTATCCTGCCCAGCTCAAGATATCAGTTGTTAATCCAAATTACATTTTTGAGTCGATGGCAGATATACAGTGCTTTTTGGCTGGCTTGGAAACATGACCATCTAACCTTACTGAGCTGCATGTACAAGGTATTTGCATTTTAAGGGACGCTAATGGCAGCAAGCTACATACACTAAGAAACAATTAGTGACTTGGGATCAGGAATAGCCAGTCATGTGACCTTGCTCCTATGACTCTGTGCTGGGGAAGCACTTTTTACACTTTATTTTGTACAGCATGTGTGTTTCCTTTTAAATTGCAGGGCTTATTTTCACCATGTGACCTTTGTTCCTACTTTCGTTTGTAGAGGTCTCTTTGCAGCTGATAATTAGACATGGATTTCAGTTCCTCCTTCTGTTATATTCTTTTCTAGGACTCTGGACTATCAAAAGCCTTCTCAGACCCTCCAGATACACACTAGTTTGCCCTTATTCTATGCCTGAACGATGGACTCTGGTACTTCTAAGCACATTATGCTTTAACCTGTTTTCTCTATTGTATTATAATTTATAATTACTGCTTGCTTTAACCTCTCTTTCCAGCTTTAACCTCTCTTTCCAACCAAGTTCATACCCCTTGTTGAATGTAACTTTGCTTCTTCCACTTCATTTGTTTATTTACTTTAGTTGTCGCTCCAGATTTTTACCCTGTTCGATGTAAACCGATCAGATATGGTTTTTTACTATGAAGGTCGATATAGAAAAGTGTTAAATAAATAAATACGGGTCTCATTTCATCCTATGATACTGGAACGCAATTTCATTTTTTACACTGCTGGCTGGACTCCGCACATGTTTTATATTCTGGAGGGGGATCCCTGCTTCATCTGGCTGTACATGGTGATATATTTCCAGTCAGAACTCTCACGCTTGTAGAGTTTTCATCCTTGTTTTATACTCTATTTGGACATTTATGATATCTAGTGTTTTTTTTCTACATGGAGGTTCACTTTTTGGATTTGTGCTCCAAATGGCCTGGAGCCCTTGCCAGAGCTATGATAATTCACTCCTGGGCATTGTCCTCTAATTATTAGGACTGTTGCACTGCTTTATACCCCATTTGGGTTTGTGGGGCAGTTATCTGTGGCAAAACTGGGGCATTGGTTAATTTCTGGTTAGTGTGTGGGGCGGGTGGGGATAGAGGGTATTAGATGGGATAGATTGTAATTTATTTGTAATTCATATTGACTGGGTTCTTGCAGTTGGGAATGTGGAGAGGGGTTGGGTTATAAAAATAGGCACATAAACCTTTTTATTAAAGCTTTGCGGTGGAGAAGACAGGGGTTGATATGGTTCAGAGACCTGGTCTCACATATAAAAACCGTTTTAAATTATTATTATTTTTTTAGTATTACGTTAACTGACCTCAGTATTTAATCACTTAATCTCGGGGTATCATCATGCTGGTCAAGACAGCATGTGTGTTACAATTTCTTAAAAACCAAGGTGCTGGCACAGCATTTGTGCAAGAAAAACATGTTACCTAAAGAGCATGATAAACTGCGTAGAGGTTCGGTTGGAAAGATATTTGCCACTTCCTATACGTCACAAAGTAGAGGAATGTGTATTCTCATACATAAAGATATCCCTTTTCTAATTCACTTGTATTGTGATCCTGATGAATGATACATTCTGCAGGGTGACCAAGATACATCTCCGACGTTGGTTAATCTTTATAGACCTAACCACAGACAGAATGATTTATAGAATGAGCTACATGAGAAGGCAGTCAGATATGATGCATGGGGACTCTGCATGGGTGGGAACTGGAAACCAGTGTCCTGAGTCTGGAATAGACAGGAAAGGGACCAGCTCCTCCTGGACTGAGCCACCCTCTGGGTTTCACAGTTTGTTAACCACCTATGTCCTTAAAGATGTATGGCAAAAACATATGGTCACCACATCTTAAAAAAAAAAAATATATATATATAGTTGCACTGGAAAAAAGTACAGAGAAGGGTGACCAAAATGATAAAGGGCATGGAGCATCTCCCCTAATAGGAAAGGCTAAAGAGGTTAGGGCTGATTAGCTTGGAAAAGAGACTGCTGAGGGGGGATATGACAGAGGTCTACAAAATCATGAAAGGACCTGAATGTGTAAATATGTCTTATTTACTCTTTCGGATTAATACAAGGACTAGGGGGCACGCCATGAAGTTAGCAAGTAGCACATTTAAAACAGATTGGAGAAAATTCTCACACTAATACACAATTAAGATCAGGAATTTATTGCCAGAGAATGTAGCGAAGGCATAATTGAATTAAAAAAAAAAAAAAAAGGTTTGGATAAGTTCCTGGAAGAGGCGTCCATAAACTGCAATTAATCAATAGGGAATAGCCCCTGCTTGCTGCTGGCATTAACAGCATGGGATCTATTTAATGTTTGGTTACTTGCACTTGTGACTTGGATTGACCACTGCTGAAAACCGGATACTGGGCTTGATGGACCCTTGTCTGACCCAGTATGGCATAGCTTATGTTATATTAAGATTTCTTACAAGTAGGGACTATATATTTTATTCAGCTTGTCAAATTGTATAACTGAATTGACTTCTTTGTGTGTGACCTCAACTTGTTCACCAAGGTCTGAGACACTGGCATTCTATCGTGAACACTGTCTGACCATCATACCATTTCTATTACTATTGATACAAGTCAGGTTCTTTGCTCGACTCTGCCTTGGAGTCTTAATGTCCCTATTGGGCAAAGAGGCCTTCAGGAAATTTGTGACAGAAGCTGTAACTGAATTTAATGAGACTAATCCTGTTCAAAGTCTAGTCCTACTTTATGGTGGTAGACTTAAATGTGTGATCAGAGGTCACATCTCTCCTGGTAGTCATATCATTAAAAAGAAAAATTGGAACTGGAAAACATCATAAAAAATCTTGAGCTTCAGCCAACGGGTCCTTATTCAACATACAAGAGGCTTACTCTAGCTAGAGATTAACCGAAAGTTCTTTAGATGTTTCAATGCGAGCACTTGTTATAGTTCCCCCAAGTAAAAATATTATGAACAAGGTGGTAAAGCAGATGTGCTCCTTGCCAAAGCTGTGCAGAAGCGCATTGATAGTTCACCGATATATGGGATTACACATTGAGAATTCAACCGAGCCCCACCAGATTTAGGAGTAGATGCAATGCATGCATTCCATTAACATTACTACTTAACATGTCTATAGAGAGTACAAACAAAATTGTTAGTTACCAATGCTAAAAGCAAATTCTTTAGAGTTACAAACTATCTGGCTGCTGACTTGGAGGTGTTGATGGCTCCCTATTAACACTGGTGAGTTCTACAAGGCCATCAAATCTGCTGGCATTGTGCAAAAGTTCCAACCCCAATGGATTTCCACTTGAATTTTATAAATCATTTCAAGACATACTAGATCCCATGTTGTGCAAACTTCTTTACCTCCAGGAACCCAATGCTAGAACTGGGTACCTGACTGAGGCTCTTTATTGTATTAAATCATAAAAAATCTAAATATCCTTGTGAATGTGCCTCATAAAGGCCAATCTTCTTGATTTAACATAGATGTCAAAATTCTGGCAAAAATATTAGATTTAAGATTGGAGGACATCGTACCCAAATTGATTGCCCAGGATCAAACTGGTTCAACGGCAGGGGGAAAAGGGGAATTGGATTCATACAGTGCCCAATGAGGCCTAGACACAAACATAGACATCGTCGATCCTCGGCGTCACCGTCGCTTCCCCCCCCTCCAGGAGAACAGACTGCAAAGCAGCATAAAGATGGTGATGTGCCACTAACCTCTGAGCCCACGGTGCCATCGTCGAAAGCATCGACGGTTCTGAGACTGACCTTGTCAAGGATGTCAACGGGGCTGGCGATGATGCATCTCCGGATCCTTCTAGATGCCGTTTTATAAGAAGGAGTTTCTTTGTGACTCCTGTCGGAGATGATTTCGAAGTAGACGGTGAGGGAACTAGCTGAAGATGGAAAAGATGTGTCATCTCTTCCTGTCGGAGTTTCCTACCTTTCGGGGTCATCTCCTGACATTGTTGGCATGATGAAATATCATGCTTTTCATCTAAACTGATCACACATTCAAGATGTGGATCTGTTATTGACATGGTCCGATTACAGACCGGGCATTTTTTGAAGCCCGAAGCCATGTCACTATCGACGGCCGTCGATGAAAAAATCTGTGAGAAAAAAATTCAATGTGAAAGTGAAAAAACGCCATTAGTTTTGCCACCGTCCGGTGACAAACGTGAAGACCCCAAATGGGAAAAAATGTGAGAAAAATAAGTGACTTTTCAGTCAGAATTGTGAGTAAACTCACCGGGCTCCTGTCTCCGCGATGCTCACAGCAGCGTGGAAAAACAAAGACTGGAGTGAGACCCCTGTGGCAGAGAATATCATGGCATGCTGGGCATGCTCAGTAGCCTCAGACTGCCAGTCAAAAGTTTCTAGAAACTTTGACAGACATTTTTCCCGCGATAGGGCTCCAGTGACGTCACCCATATGTGAGGACTAGCATCCTGCTTGTCCTAGGATAACAAATTAATACAAACTTTAAAAAATCTGAACATTGTTCATTGATTATATTAAGAAAGTCTTCCTAAATCCGGCCGGGATCAGGTGTGCTCCGGCCAGGATCGCGGCCGGAGCATGCCCGATCGCCATCCCCGCTCCCATTGTGCCCACAAGGCCCCCACCTGTGAGGCCTGCAGCCCGGCGGCGATGCGATTTTCCTGCTGCCTCCTAGCAGCCTGAAATTCTGCCCACCAGCACCATCACCGAGGGACAGGACTTGCAGCCTTTTAAAAAGCACCGGTGAGCTGCAGAGAGCTCTTTCTGATCGCCGGGATCGTGGCCAGAGCACGCCCGATCGCCACCCCCCCCCCCCCCCCCCCGCGTCCCCCACCTGTGAGGCCTGCAGCCCGGCACCAACGCGATTTCCCTGCTGCCTCCTAGCAGCCTGAAATCCCGCCCACCAGCATCATAGCCTCCTTAGCCTCCTCAGGTATTCGCCTTCTCCCCCTCCTCCCCATTCAGCACCTGTATGCTCCTGCCTCTTGCTTATAGCTGGAACCGATATCTGGCGTCATGTGCAGAAGGAGCGCGACTTAAGGGGCCAGCCCCTTAGGGGGTACAGCAGGGGTGTACTATCTAATAATATTTTACTTTCCTGCCGTTGTCCCATCAGTTTTGTGTCTCATTAATACTGTTTTTTATTTATTTATTTATTTTATTTAATGTCTCTTATATACCGATGTCCGTTTGCACATCGCATCGGTTCACAGTAAAACATGAACTTTATGGGCGAAGCCCTTACAAGGAACAGATAAATACAGTTAACTTTAGGGCATAGCCCTTAACAAAAACCAAGGAAGAAATACATTGGAGGGGGGTATTGATTTACATACTATAACCTATATATATGTATATATATATATATATATATATAAATAACTATAAACATAAAATTATAACATTTCAAGGTACCAAAATCAGAGGCATTTCGTAATCCAATATTCAGGCCGAGTTCACAAATGTGGATTGGGGTTATCCATTTCGGAAGGAGTTTATGTGATGGGGGGTGACGTAGGGTAGGCTTGCTGGAAGAGCCAGGTCTTTAGTTTTTTTTTGAAAGTGGGTGTATATGACTCCATGCGGATGTCATGAGGTAAGGAGTTCCAGATAGTGGGACCGGCTAGAGAGAAGGCTCTGCTTATGGTGGAGGAGAGTTTGAAAGCTTTAATGGGTTGGGAATGTAGGGTTCCTAGGAGAGCTGTGCGGGTGGGTCTGTTGGAGGTGCGAGGGGTGAGTGGAGGGTTGATCCAATTGAGATTGGAGTGTAGCAGACTTTTGTGGATGATGGAGAGTGCTTTATAAAGAATTCGGGAGTGTATAGGGAGCCAGTGTAGAGAGATGAGTATGGGGGTGATATGGTCCTTCTTTTTGGAGTTTGATAGAATACGAGCGGCAGCATTTTGTAAAAGTTGTAAAGGCTTGGTGTGTGAAGCGGGGATGCCAAGGAGAAGTGCGTTACAATAGTCTATTTTGGATAGAATAATAGACTGAAGTACAGTACGGAAATCCATGAAATGGAGAAGAGGTCTGAGTTTTTTTATTGTTTGAAGCTTATAATAACATTCCTTAATGATAGAGTTAATGAATGATTTACAAGTCAGGTGATTATCTATAAGTACACCTAAATTGCGAACCTGTGTGGGGAAAGAGGAGGATGAGTGTGTAGGTGGAATGTCTGGAAGAGGTTGCTTGTTAGATATGATTAAAAGTTCAGTTTTTTTGGGATTTAAAGCTAGATGCATGTCATTAAGAAGTTGGGTGATGGAGGAAAGGCAGGATTCCCAGTTATGTAGGGCAGTTTGGAGGGAGTCGGAAAATGGGAAAATGATTTGCACATCGTCAGCATAAATGAAATGCTTGATGTGCAGGTTGGTGAGCAGGGTGGTGAGAGGAAGCATGTATATATTGAAGAGGGTAGAAGAGAGGGAGGAGCCTTGGGGAACACCCTGAGGCAGACTAATGGGGTCAGATTCTTTATTATCCACAAAGACAGTGAAGAAGCGATTTTGGAGATATGATTGTATCCAGGAGAGGGCATTGCCGGAGATCCCAATACTCCTGAGGATGTTAAGGAGGACATCGTGGTTGACTGTGTCGAACGCAGCCGAGATGTCAAGCATGGCAACCAGATAAGAGGAACCTGAGTCAGTCCCTCTGATGAGAGTATCATGCAGGGAGAGCAGTAAGGTTTCAGTACTGAGATGTTTCCTGAAACCATGTAGTGTGGGAGGGAGGATATTGTTTAGTTCAAGGTGATCAGAAAGACGAGAGTTGACTAGTTTCTCAAGGATTTTAGCTAGGAAGGGGAGGTTAGAAACAGGTCTGTAGTTAGACAAGGTAGCGGGGTCGAGATTGGGTTTTTTGAGTAGTGGTTTCACTACTGCTTGTTTTAGGAAATTTGGGACTGAGCCATGTTCTAGTGAGCAGTTCAGGATATTCGATAGAGGTTTGGCAATTACTTTGGGTATTGAAAGCAGGAGTTTCGAAGGAATAGTTTCAGAGGGATGCGATGAGGGTTTCATCCTTTTAAGGATGTTTTCTACTTCGAGGGAGGAAGAAGAGTCGAACGAGGAGAGGGAGACTGAAGCGCTAAAAGTCGGTAGGCAAATATTTAAGTTATTATTAGAGAATTGCGTTGTGATGGCGGAGACTTTATTTTTAAAAAATTGGGCTAATTCATTGCAGCGATTTTTTGAAGAGTTAGAAATTTGTTGTGTGTGGGAGGGAGAGGTGAGTTCAGCTACCATAGAGAAAAGGGCCTTGGGATTGTATTGCAAGCCATGTATTTTTTTGACGTAGTATTCACGTTTGGTGTGAATGATGGAATTTCTATATTCATGCATGCGTTGGTAGTAGATTGTTTTATTAGTGGGGGATTGTTGTTTTTTTGTTAATTTGTTGTATATATTTTATTCTCTTGCCTGAGCCTCAGCAATATTGTTCTCATTTTTATTTTCTTGCCAGGGTCATCAGTTCCGGCTTTATTGTTTATCTAATTTGGCAGTGTCTCATCAATATTGTTTTATTTTACTTTATTTACTGGCCAGTGTCCCATCATTTCCGTTTGCATAACTGCCTGTGTCTCATCAATACTGTTTTACTTCCTTGCCATTGTCACATGCCTTAACTTTGTCTCTAGCTCCAGCTCTAACCTGGTACTGGCTATTACACACCCCTTTAACCCCAACTGCTACACTAATCCACCCACTCCCCCTTCCACATTCCACCAACACCACAACTTACTCCTCTTACCCAAAGATGCTAACTTCCCCCATCCTCATCATCAAATATCACTACCGCAACCATACAAAACCCCCTACACCTTACATAACCCGCCAACCGAGATCCCTTATACCTATGACCTCCCCCCATCACTCAACTCCTGGGACTCACTATCTTCACTCTGACTCTCTTCAATGCTCAATCCCTCACTAAAAAAAAACCTACATCCTCAATGATTACCTCCTAGACTCGAAGCCAGACATCTGCGCAATCACAGAAAGCTGGCTAAAAAACACTGACACAGCGTTGATTAACCAATTACCACTACACCTTTACGATATCTGCTCACTACCCAGACACAAAAAACGAGGCAGCAGCCTACTACTAGCCACCAAAAAAACCTCACTTATCCCCCAGACTGTGAAGACCGCTCCTAAATTCGAAATCGGTCTCTTCAAATCTAATCATCTGCAAATCTGTCTAGTATACACCCCCCAGGGCTCTTAGACTCCGATGCCTCCCCCCTCATAGAAGTCATCGCCAAACACTGACTCCCCAGTTATCATGGGGGACTTCAGCCTACATGTTGATGCAACTCCACTATCCCTTAACTGTGAAGCCATCCTTGCTTCCTTTAAGGCTATGGGGTTTAAGCAAATCATCAACGGCCTCACCCACAAAAGCAGGCCACACCTTAGATCTCATCTTCATAAACTCCTGCCTCGCTCCCACCTCTCCCCCCACCAGTACCCCGGTCAAACCACTCAATGATCACCACCAACCTCATGATAAAAGAAAAACCGACACTCTCCCCCCCCCCCCCCCCAAGACCACCCTCCACTTTCTAAAACCCTGCTCTATGGATGACCTCAGCTCCCTCCTATCTAAAGAACTACACAACCTAGACTACTCAAACTCCGATTCAGCCATCACAGCCTGGTTCAACATTACAAACTCTGTAGCCAACAAAATTTGCCCCTTAACAGCCAAAGAAATTAATCCCGCCCTCAAGAACAAAAAACCCTGGTTCTCGCCTGAACTAAGGAAGCTAAAACAAGAGCTAAGACAAAGAATGTAAGTGGCGGAAAGACCCCTCCCCAAACTTGCTGACTGCCTTCAAAACCTCCATGCACAGCTACAGGACAAACATACTACATACAAAAAGAGACTTCTATGCCCGCAAAATACATAATTTTCAATATGACGCAAAGGCCCTGTTCTCGTATGTTTCAGACCTTACAAAATCCACCACTCCTTCCATTCCCAATAACCAAGCCCAAACTAAGTCCAACGAACTTGCAACCTTCTTCCAGAAAAAAAATCTCCAACCTCTTAGCCCCTCTCACTTCCACTAATACCTCCCCCATACCCCCCTACTCCTCCAACCTTGACCAGAATGCCAATTTTGATTCCTTCGAACTCACTTCTTCTCTTGAAATCGAATCCATCCTCAAGAACATGAAATCCTCATCCCATCCCTCGGACCCCATCCCTACAAAACTACTGCTCACCATTCCCAACACCATTTCCAAACCTCTGGCCAACATTATAAATTGCTCCCTGTCACAAGGAACAGTCCCAGACCCTCTGAAACTTGCCACCATCAAACCCTTACTGAAGAAACCAAACCTTGATCCAGGAGACCCTTCCAACTTCCACCCCCATCTCCAATCTGCCATTTATCGCCAAACTCATGGAAAGACTAGTCAACTCCCAACTCTCAGACTATCTAGACAAACATAATATTCTCTACCCGGCACAGTTCGGCTTCCATAAATCCCTAAACACGGAATCCCTTATAATCTCCCTCTTGGATACCCTTCTCATGGGATTAGACAAAGCACAACCTTACCTATTGGCACTCCTGGATATCTCATCTGCATTTGATACCATTAATCACTCTACTCTCCTAAACCGCCTCTCAGACATAGGTATCTCCGGAACAGTCCTTAGATGGTTTGAGTCCTTCCTCAGCAATAGATACTACAAGGTCAGAATTAGCAATAAAGAATCCCCCTCCCCCCCAACAATTCATCTCTCGGGGTACCCCAAGGCTCTTCCCTTTCCCCAACCCTCTTTAATATCTATCGCCTACCCCTTTGCCAGTTCCTCGCAAAACTAAATTTAACTCATTTCATATACGCCGATGATGTGCAGATCTTGATTCCCATAACCCTCAAGTTCTGGGACAGCTGCTGTCTAAATATTAGACTTCAATAAGACGCTTGTCAGCACTTTTTCAAACAAAGATATGACTCAGAATATACAGGTCGATCCAGTAAAGTGTGCTCCGTCGGAGCGCACTGTCACCCTGCTCTGGACGCGTGTTTTCCCTTACCCCTTATTCAGTAAGGGGAGGAAAACACGCGGCCTACCCGCGGCACCTAATAGCGCCCTCAACATGCAAATGCATGTTGATGGCCCTATTAGGTATTCCCGAGCGATCCAGTAAGTAAAATGTGCAGCCAAGCCGCACATTTTACTCTAAGAAATTAGCGCCGCCCAAAGGTCGGCGCTAATTTCTTCCGGCGCCAGGGAAGTGCACAGAAAAGCAGTAAAAACTACTTTTCTGTGCACCCTCCGACTTAATATCATAGCGATATTAAGTCGGAGGTCCCCAAAAGTATAAAAAAGTAAAAAAAAAAAAAAAAAAAATTTTTGAATTCGGCCCGCGGCTGTCGGGCCGAAAACCGGACGCTCAATTTTGCCGGCGTCCGGTTTCCGAGCCCGTGGCTGTCAGCGGGCTCGAGAACAGACGCCGGCAAAATTGAGCGTCGGCTGTCAAACCCGCTGACAGCTGCCGCTCCAGGCCAAAAGGAGGCGCTAGGGACGCGCTAGTGTCCCTAGCGCCTCCTTTTCCTCGTTTGCACCGCGTCGCCTAATTTAAATACTGGATCGCGCGCACCGGCGAGGGGCCGGTGCGCGCGCCGGCAGAGCGGGCATTAGTCCGCTCTCCCACGGACTTTACTGGATCGGGCTGTTAGTTAGAACAAATATAAATTTAATATTTCATATCTTTGGAAGCACAGATGCCCTTCTTCAAGATAGGCAGAGCATTTCTGTGTCTTCCAGTCTCTTGTGAAAGCTGTTATTTTATACTTTCAACTATACATAGAAAATGCTTGTGAGAGGATCATTCACACAATATGACAGTGTCATAAACTAACTTCTCTAGCCTGAGAAACCTCCTCCCACCTTAAAAGTTCCTTTGTCTTAGCATTGCTTTGATGCACTCTGTTTTCTTGTGATCTTCTGTGTTTTGTAAATAGATTGGTCAGTGTTCTGTTGTTGGTTCCAAGTCTTTAATTAGTCTTGACCTCCGGGAATCTCCAGTTCACCTGGCTTCTGTCAGTTGAGATAGGAATCTGTGAGAACCAAACTTGTATTATAGCTCAGATATCTGCCATTGATAACCTCATGGCCTTTAATTATAGGCTTTGCAGAGCCTACAGGTTTCCCAGCTCTTTTCCAAAGTCTTGAATCTGAGGTCAGTCAAAGGTTCACTGTATCCCAGCAGTTTCAGTGTGAAGCAGACCGCTAAGGATTCTGGGACTGGCTAAATGAACCAAAGTTCTGAATCAAAATCTTCATTATATCACTGCCTTCACTCCATCAACCTCCTCCTTTCCAATCTCAATCTCGTCCTTAACACGGCCAAGACCGAACTACTCCTCATCTCCTCGGACTATAATAAACTTTCCCTCCCTGACCCCGCTCCCACCACAGCTGCCCAAACCAGAGACCTTGGCATAGTACTGGACAACCAACTAAACCTAAAAAAATGTGTTAACACCACAACAAAGGACAGCTTTTACAAATTACAAGTCCTGAAAAAAACTTAGACCACTCCTTCACTTCTATGACTTCCGGACAGTCCTCCAAGCTACCCTTTTTTCAAAAATAGACTACTACAACTCCCTCCTTCTAGGCCTCCCTGAATCTACCACTAGTCCCTTGCAGATGCTCCAGAATGCTGCCGCCAGAATCCTAACCAACTCCAGCCGAGGAGACCATATCACACCCATTCTCAGGAATCTCCATTGGCTCCCTATCAGATTTAGAATCCTTCATAAGTCTCTTACTATCATTCACAAAACCATCCACAATCGGCACTTGCTAGAGCTAAAAATCCTGCTACAACTCCACACCTCAAAAAGACCAATTAGAACTGCTTATAAAGGAGCCCTACACATTCCCCCTCACAAATCCATTCTTCACACCTCTACTAGGGAATGCACCTTCTCCGCAGCTGGGCCATCCCTATGGAACGCTCCACCTCCAGACCTACACCAGGAACACTGCCCAATGACCTTTAAAAAAAAAACTAAACACTTGGCTGTTCAAACAAGCCTATCCTTAACCAAACAAGCCTATCCTTAACCATTTAATCGGTAACTCTATATCCTTCACTCTATATTTTAGTGTTTTAACTGGTATCTTTCATTTGTTGCCTCTCACCATTGTGAATTATTTATTTATACGCAACCGCTCCTCTACATTGTGTTCTACATATTTATTTGTATATACTTTGGCAATAACTTGTATCACTTAGCCGCTCCTCTGGATGGTTGAGCTCTACATATTTATTTTACATATAATATGGCTCCACTCCACCCTCCTTATATTGTGTGCTACATATTTAGCTTGTATATACTATGGCTATACCTTGTATCACTCATCTGCTCCTCTTTACTGTTATGTTCTACTTATTTATTTGGTTATAAGGTTATGTTACATACTTATTTTGTATTCTATGGCTATAACCTGTATTAATCATCTGTTCCTCCTTACTGTTGTGAAGTCCATATATTTATACTGCTGATCAACTGCTCCTGCTCTCCTTACTCTCTTCCAACCTCCAAGTTCCTGTAACTTTGTCACTTACCTTTTTCTTAACTATCAGTAGCACTTTAGCTAGGTTGACTGTTAATGTTAAATTTCCCATGTTTGATGTAAACCGATGTGATATGACTCGTGTTATGAACGTCGGTACAGAAAAGAATTAAATAAGCACCCCAATACACAAATTACAGATTGTCCTAACTGCAGGGCAGTTGACCAATCTTAATTTTGTTAATTTTTTTTCCACTGTCCCACAAAAAGAAAAATGCACCCATCGCAATGTAATCTGAGGAGCCTTATTCTCAGCACATGTATCTCAACATATGCATCAGAATAGCCTTTGCAAGTTAACCATCAGAACAAATGGTGGGGAGGAAACCATTACCACAACATCCTTGGGGGGGGGGGGTGTTTAGAAATTGGAAGATGTCCAACATTTCTGCCCTGGGCTCAATCTCCTTTTCTAGCTCAAATGGAATGTGTCTGCCTCTTTTTTTTTTTTTTTTTAAATAAACTCTGTAAAGGAAAGGTCTTCCAGATGATACTTTCTCCTTTCTTATGAAGGAAAGGGGTCTGAAGGGATACCTGTAGACTTCTCCTTTCCATAACAGTCTTCAGACTCATAACAACCCCACAAATACTTAGATTCAGTCAGAAAAAGGCACAGTCTGCATCTAGCTAGCAAATCCTCTAGGTGGGGTCCCCTTGACTACTGGCATCTAGACCTCAATTAATTCTTTTGCCTATGTAGAGCTTCCTCTCCTGATACAATGGAAATGGACATCAGTGTGGTGGAAATCTGAGCAGACACCTCTCTAGGTGCTGCTAGTCTCCAGAATTGGATAAACATTAGTCTGCATCAACACTGATGATATGAAAGCACCAATGTTAGCCAAGCTCCGGTTCACTGCCTCCTGGATCCTTCTAATCAAACACCTCCTCAAAAGTTGCCAGTGCCAAAACTGCATGGGAATTAAGAGTGGTCACAACTTGTGTCTTCTCTTGGGTGTATTTGTAGGTGCACCATGAGCCTCTTGAGACTGTCACAAAACCCCCAATATGTCTGAAGAGTGAGCAGACCATGCTACAAGGTTGCTTGGGGAGAACACATCTGCAACTAATATCTCCCTGCTCCTGGCAACGTGCATGGACAAGGATAGACTTCAATGCTTTGCCTTTGCTCAATGCAAAATCCCCCAATGCCAATAGCAATGAAGTAGAATCTCTCACTTTCATTGGATGGGAAGAGCTAGACTGTCACACTCTCTGGCCCTTACCGCTGCTCGACTTTGATGAAGTGATGTCTATGAACCACTCGTATCCGGTGCAGCTCCAGGGCTTTTTGACATAGATGGGCCAGACTTGTGTGACCCAAAGAGCTTCTCACTGAATTCTAAATGGGTCCAACAAACTCAGTCATCATTCAACAAGAACTACAACCAGAGATGGTGTGTCCATTCCCAAACACAGACATCACATGGATCCAGGACTGACACCGTGCAACTGCACTGGGAAACTTTATGAAGCCACTGGTCTTCGGCTTCTTTTGGGACACTGGCCAAAACATAGTCACAGGGAAATCAAAGGAATCAATCATGGTAAAAATAGAGGGATACCAACTGAGCTCTCTGGGTAATTAGGCTTAAGAACAGAGGACATGAAAAATAAAAAACACAATGGAAAAAAAAAACCCAAGGCACTAAAAGAGACTAAAGAGAGAGAATGAGAAGAGCCCACAACTGAAAAATCAGTACCATTATGAAGGAAAAATGAAACAAAAATTGAGTTTCCCTCTGTTGAACCAAAAACAGAAGATTGACTCTGTGGGAAAAGAAACAGAACACACATGCTCAGTAGAGCAATCTACAAAGTACTGAGCTTGGGTGGGGGGGAAAAAAAAAAGCTCTGATCCAGGTTCTGTAGGCTGCTGTCACCCATGTGTTAACACAGATGTATCTGCCAGTACTCAGAAAAAGTTTACATTGGGAGTTTAACATTTTGTATTCCTTCCCAGTGAGGTTTATTTATTTTTAATTTTTATAGACCGAAGTTCTTGTAGGAACTACAAATCAATCCGGTTTACATACAACTTTTAAATGCCCAAAAAGAGTAGTGGGCTTTACATAGAACAGTTGAACAATAAAACAGGTAACAATAGAACAATAATGATGGAACAAATAGAATAGATAACCAATTAAACATAGTAATAAATATTATATAGAAAATAAATATAAAAGAGATAGAGTAAATGGAGTGTGAGTACAGTATAAATACAAAAGATGAAAGAGCTCAAAAATTAAGGTACAGTTGAAAAAAAATCGTAATAGGAAAAACAGTGAGATAACCCATGATTTGGGTTAAAAGACTTGATTAGGTAGCATTAGATGTCTGGGAAGGCTTGACGGGAAGGTTGACATTATCCAAGGAAAACTGCATTGAGCGCATCCCTTTGAAAATTGGCTTGCAAGCCCATGGGTACAAAGTATCTCTAAGAACTCACCCTCTTTTCAACCACTGCTTTACAAACCCCTCAAATTTCATTTGTTTCTTCCTGAAACTTTCCTCGCTCCCCATCTTTTCCTCAGCTTTCCCTTCCACTCTCCTCCCATTCCTAGATTACCTCATCTGCCCCTTTCCAAGCTTCTCGCCACCCATCTATTCCCCACATCCTCTCCCTTCATCTCTAGTCATCTGTGCCCCACTCCCCCATTGTCTTGTGTCTGTCCCCTCTGGGCCCCCTGTATGGTGTCTAATACCCCACTAATGTCTGCCCCCTTACAATGCCATAAAAGCAGCTTCTATTTAGCAAACTTGGGAGAGATTTTACAGAGTTGGTTTGTGTCATTTTCTCTCATTGGTGCAATAATTCTTTTCAATTTCCTGCCCACATTTGCTTCTTTACTTTGCCAATCTGCATTAAATAGAAACAGATATTACATTTATCACATTTCATGTTCAGAAACTGAAGATCCATCTTCCTGACTGAGCTCAAATGCTGCTGAATTATAAAACTTTCAAAGTTCGTGTTCTACACCCCATATTTAACACCAGAACACAAAAATTCAATGCGCTGTGACCTTAGTCAAGCAATTAATATTGATTGAAACTGTACATGTCTTTCCCTTTTGACTTTTCTATGGATTGTACCAGTTCTCATAAAATTACAAACTGAACACTGACATTTAAAAGAAGCCCATCAAAGGACTTTTCACTTATTGAAAGTCTCTCTGAAATGTAACTATTCACTAAAATCTCTTACATTTTTAGAATAGCTTATAAACTACTGAGGTTGTGCGGCAGATTTTTTTTTTTCATCATCCTCCTCCTACTCATTTGGACTTCCAGCTCAATCAGAATCAGGCCTGGGATCCTGGCACCAAAAGCCTTCATTCGTAACTACTTGGGAATTTTCTTTCCTAAATCACCTGGTGGCCTGATTCAGGGCCCATCCCCCTTTCTTCATAAATGTACCTAGTCAAGTCACTGCAGTGACCGTCCCTTTGGCTGGAGGCCACAAGGGATGTGACTGCTTCTGACACCCTGCAATCAGGAGCCCAGAATCAGGCCACCAGGGGCCACTCTCGAACACTGACCACGACTCCCCTCCTCTCTGAGGGGCTGTGACTGCTGCCTGTACCACAGCCCCAGCTGACCCAGTGAGTGGAAGCCCTGACTCAGGGATAAAACTGGGCACCTTTCACATGGCAGTACACCGCACTGCGCCTCAGGGCTGGCCTTTTAAACATGGTTTTAATGAAGAATCCAACAATGTGAACAGAGTTTTCTCCAAAATGGAGTATAATTAGAAAACAGACCTCTCCCAAATTTTGCGAGCATGGTCTTTGATCCATTATATCCACTTTTGCCTTTACGTTACTAATATTCTCTCTTCAGCCAACACTTCACCTATTTCCTAGTCAGCTGAGAAAAACAGCCCTTTAAACGTAGAGATGGACTAAGAAAATTTAGTACTTTTTTTTTAAATGGTGAAAGTTAAATTTTTTTTTTTAATATTTTCATATAGAATTAAAGGGAAGGAAGATTAGTTAAAACCTCAGATTGAACAGGTTTTAGAAAAGTGTCAAAATTGCTACCAATGAAAGCAGTAAGAGCTGCACCGCTCCACTAAATGGACAGGTTCAACATTCGCTCTTCTGACTGCAGTAAACATATTTGGGTCCCTGGAGGCAAATAAAAGGCACCCAATGTGTTGGAATGAATGAGGCTTTGTAGGCTGTTGAAACGTCTCTGGTAGCACATCCTGCATACTACCGACTTGATCTTGCCGTTAGGATTTTGCCTCTATTCTCGCCTGCCTGCGTAACTAAGGGGAAGATGCAATACAGTGCACTCAGCCTAGTACACACAGTTTGACTCACAGTTGGATGCACTAGAATAACTTCCGATGCTATAATGGTATTAGCGTGTCCAAAACACACGTCCAAACCTGTTTGTAGCTAAAAGTGCTCATCACCTGTAAATGCCATGTTGATGAGGCTATTAGCTAGTACCCACAATGTACCTGTGCGCCTGATGAACAAGTTTTAACCCTTAAAAATTAATGCCAACCCCGAAGCTGGCATTAAGTCCTGAGATGCCCTAACCCATCAACAGAAAAGCATAAAATTCTGCTTTTCTGTGGTTCCTCAGACTTAATATCATCACAATACTAAGTCGGAGGAACTATAGAAAGCAGCAACATGGAAAAAAAAGTCTTGACGGTGGGTATGTTAGGCAATTGGTCGCTCAATTTACCAGCGTCCATTTCCCTAACCCATGGCTGTATGCGAGTTCAGAAGACGGACACGTTAAAATGAGCATCCATTTTCCTAACCCGTGGCTGTGCGCACTGCCACCTCTCCCGGGCGCCCAATGCCAAGGATGTGCACAATTTCTCCAGCACGTTTTTCTTTAACGTGGCTGTTCATTTGCATATCGCATCGCGTGCCCAGGAGAGGTGGATGGACGCGTATCAGGAAAATGGGGGCCCAGTCTGGATGCCCGTTTTAGCACGTCCATATTGTATTGGCCTGTAAGTGATTACTGCAATAAATGTGATAACATTGTTGCTTACTTGAATACATGTAATTTTTAGTTGCTGGGCTCAGCAGTTGGTGCCTGCTCGTCCTGGCTTCCAACTCAACTGCAAGCAGACTCTACTGGGGCTATGGAGCCATGAATCTTCATTCACAATTACCAGGAGTCCTCCCTCGCTTTTGCTTTTTTTTTTTTTTTTTTTTAAATAAAACTCTTCCCAGATAACTCAGTCATCACAGCAACAGTTCTTGGTCAGGGGGCCAGGGACTATGGTCCCCCTTCTGGAACCAAGATACACACTGAGGCTGGATACTAGATGTCACCATTGTCCAATGGCAGAGACTCCTTCCTTCATGCCCTCAACCCTTCCATCTCCTTGTCACAAGGGCTTGTCAATGTTAAAATATTTTATTGTATCTCTGCACAATTAAACAAAAATATCATACTTATTCTTGTATAAAACTAGATGTATTAGTTGTTGCAAAACTTGATCCCTGAACTAGGTAAAATATTGAAGTATTAAACAATCCTTAGATAGGCATACCACCACCATGCCAAGGTTGAAGAATTAATTATATGTGGAAATAGATATAATGCTGAGACATCCTTGTTTGTGACTAAAAAAAATATGTGCTACACTGGTATGTAATTGCGATGAGTGCCTGGGACATGCTGACCTGTTTAATGTAGCCAAAATGGTGGGAGGTCTCCATCGTATGACCTATGAGGAGAGGCTGAAGGCCCTAAATATGTACACCCTGGAAGAGAGGAGACGCAGAGGGCACATGATACAGATCTTCAGATACCTAAAAGGTATAAACGATGCACAGCTAAAAACAAACCTCTTCTACTTGAAAGATGCTAAGAGAACAAAGGGTCATGATATGAAACTCAAATTGAAAGTCAGGAAATATTTCTTCACGGCACGAGCGGTGGATGCTTGGAATGCACTTCTGGAGAATATGGTGAGAAAGAAGACAGTAAAGGACTTCAAAAGGGCACGGGATAGACCATGTAGATCCTTAAGGAGCTAAATCCATGAGTGAGGGAGGTTAGCAGTAACAATAGGGAGGAAAATTGTGAAGAAAATGGGGTAGGACTTCAAAAGGAATAGGTTAGACTCCATGAACCCCTAAGGAGCTAAAGCTAAGAGGCATGGGGTTAGCAGTATCAATACCCTAGTGACAATGAAAGGGCCCAGACTAAAGGTCTGCGATTCAAGTTCACAACAAAATTGCAGGGCAGACTTGGATTGTTTGGTCTTTTTCTGCCATCAATTCTATGAATCTATGAATTTAGAATGAGATGATGAAATGAAATGTAAGAAGTGAAATTATGATTAGTTCATCGGAAATGTTTTTTTTAACCATGATTTTGTAATAGACAGAGAACATATAAGCTTGGCTGTACACATTAGCTTTTCAGAAGTACCCTGTATGTACTTCTCATGTAATATTACACTGAATAAAAATAGATACTTATACTGTTTTAATGACTTGTCTATTTCTATTTTTGGGGTAGCATAGAGGGATTTTTTTTAATTCTACAGGCTGTGATCGCAATTCGCCTAAATGACCAAAATCAAATTTCAGCTTCTGGCTCAGCAGTGTACAGCTCTGCTGTTCAGCTGCCAGACTGGCTCTAACATCTAATATTTGAAACCTGTGATATGAGCAAGAAAACCTGATAACATAGAATCCATAAACTACCTGGAATTACACTTTCAACCAGAAACATACAGTACAGATGGTAAAAACAAAAATGTGTTCCAATGATTTTATGCCAACACATAAGTCTTCTATAAAACTTATAGAAACCTTCCATAAAAAGGTTTGGCTAAAACAAATCAAATCAATCTGAAAGGAAAACCTTTAATTCAGATTTTTTAGTGAGAGAATATCGTAACAATTTAAAACTCTATAACTTACTGTGAATAGCAAAGCAGAGATTCCTGAAACATTTTACTATTCCCAAATCTTTGTTGTAAAAATTGGGTTGCACACAGAATGCCGACTGCCAGGTTCAGGAAAATGACATTAAAAATGCCCCGCACATTTTAAGTCCGTTTCCTTGCAAACTGTGAAATCATGTAGCTTTTGCCCAAGGCTTTCATTTTCTGCAACCACTAGAAAGGAAAAAAATTCCTCAGAAAAAAAAAAAATTATGAAAGTAAATAAAAGTAGCCAAGATCTAGTTAAATAAATAAATAAATAAATAAATAAATAAAAAGATAAAATTTCAGAACAAGAGTCACAATTCCTGGCCCATTTTGGTGGCTCAGCAGAAGTGCTGTACACTTCCATGCAGAAAGATGCCAGGTCAGATTTTTTTTATTTTTTTTTTTTAATATACCAACATTCGATCGGATATATCACATCGGTTTACATGCAGGTACTGTAGGTATTTCTCTATCCCCAGATGGCTTACAATCCCAGATTATGTCTTTTGCACCCCAGGTCTGCCAGTTTGACTCCTGAATTGGGTGAGCTGCCAATAATGATTCAGAAGCCACAGAGCACACTGCTCTGAGTCAAGCCTGCAGGTGTTCTGAATGGCACTCCTGCAAAACATTTCCCCAGCCCCACAGGTTTTGAAGAGTATAAACTTTTACGGAGTATTAATAAAGCTTTCAGCATATAAACAGGTGAAAATACTGGTTTAGGATATTGCCAAAACTCTGTAAAGCAATAAACAGACTTGATGGTGATGACTTCCTATTATAGTCACTTTTCATGGGCTACCTATTATCCAACTAAATTAAGAGCCACACCCAACCATATACTAGAAGGGTGTAATTTTAGGAGGAGGTTCTGGCGACTTTAGCAACCAAAGATGAAATATTTATGTCAGAGCAAAGAGATAAAAACATGCTTGACTTGGTTTAATTATAGCGCAAAGTCTCATATTAGAGAAACACTAAGTGGCAGCACGGTAATGTTTTTGGCTACTTGAAAAACATTTTGGAAAAAGGCAAGTTTGCTTACCGTAAAGGGTGCTTTCCGTAGGTAGCAGTATGCATTAGCGGTGACATGCTCCGGGTGGCATGGGGTGGAGCTTCTCACACAAAATGTGATTACCACCTCTCCTCAGTTGATAAGATAGTCAGTGAAGTGCAGCAAAGGCAAGGCTGTCCAGGGAGGAGGGCGTGGCTAATTCATCCTGCTATCTAAGGAAAACACTGGTCCTGACAGTAGTGAAACAGGATGCTGGGCTTGATGGACCCTTGGTCTGACCCAGCATGGCAATGTCTTGTGCTTTTTCCACTCAATAAGCAGGCTGATTTAGCCATGCTGTCTGGGAGTCCCCAACTTAGGCTTGCTTCCATGCACACACCATCAGCAGATAGTTAAAGGAAGACACAGCCAGATGCGCTTACTCTATTTGCTGTATGCACAAACCGCAAGATCTGTGGACAGCCTCGGGCTCCAGTGGTATGGTGTAACACTGCAGATCCCACCGAGGTATCTGAAATAGACCCTGTTGGTCGTGACAGTAGTGAAACAAAGGTATGGACAGACGACCATGTAGCTGCCTTGCAAATGTCCAATAAAGGTACCAAATACACAGGTCGATACAGTTATGCCGCGTTAGAAAGAGTGCGGCAGTGCCAGGCGCACCCTCGTTCCCCGCACGCACAGTTCTCTTCACCTACCGCTCTATACTCTCTTCAAATTACATGCAAATGCATGCCGCGTCTGCGAAGCGTTAGGCGAAGGTTAGGCCCGCGCAACCCATTTTACTGTATAGAGCGCCTATACAGTATCCTGGGTGCGCGGGCCTAACGCTTCACGGCCACGCTGGTATCTGTCATTTCAAATGACATTTGAAATGACAGGTACCAGGAAGTGGACAGTTATGTTCTCCAATGCTCGGCAAACTTTCCCCCAGCCCCCGCTCACCTGCCCTGGCCGCGTCCGGTCTCCGGTGCAGCCCCAGTCCTGTCCCCTCCTCCCGAAGCAAAAAAAAAAACAAACCCGAAAAAGTAGCAAGAGAGCGAGGGGAGAGACAGGCAATCCTAGGCTCGGGCCTGCTACGGTAGTCCCTTCTCCTCTCCTCCCGAAGCAGGGCGCGAAAAGCAGCCTTGCTCCGGGAGGAGGGGGGGGGCAGTTTAAAGCGACAAAGCTACTTACTTTTGCAGCCCCCCCCCTCCGGACATCGGCGACGACCGCGGCTCCAGCCTCCAGCTGTCAGACAGACGCATCGCACGTGGGAAAGCGGCTCCTATGCGTGCAATTGGCTGCTCAAGACGTGACGTCACGACGTTTGGCGTCACGGCATGTGACGTCACGTCTTGAGCAGCCAATTGCACGCATAGGGGCCGCTTTCCCACGTGCGATGCGTCTGTCTGACAGCTGGAGGCTGGAGCCGCGGTCGTCGCCGATGTCCGGAGGGGGGGGGCTGCAAAAGTAAGTAGCTTTGTCGCTTTAAACTGCCCCCCCCCTCCTCCCGGAGCAAGGCTGCTTTTCGCGCCCTGCTTCGAGAGGAGAGAACAAGGGACTGGCAGGCCCGAGCCTAGGATTGCCCGGTCGTCGTCACTGATGTCCGGAGGGAGGGGCTGCAAAAGTAAATCGCTTCGTCGCTTTAAACTGCCCCCCCTCCTCCCGGAGCAAGGCTGCTTTTCGCGCCCTGCTTCGAGAGGAGAGAACAAGGGACTGGCAGGCCCGAGCCTAGGATTGCCCGGTCGTCGTCACTGATGTCCGGAGGGGGGGGCTGCAAAAGTAAATCGCTTCGTCGCTTTAAACTGCCCCCCCTCCTCCCGGAGCAAGGCTGCTTTTCGCGCCCTGCTTCGGGAGGAGAGAACAAGGGACTGGCAGGCCCGAGTGTAGGATTGCCAGTCTCTCCCCTCGCTCTCTTGCTACTTTTTTTTCGGGGTTTTTTTTTTTGCTTCGGGGGAGGGGACAGGACTGGGGCTACACCGGAGACCGGACGTGGCCAGGGCAGGTGAGCGGGGGCTGGGGGAAAGTTTGCCGTCTACCCTTACCCCTGCCTCTAACGCTGGGGTAAGGGTAGGCGGTAAGTTAGCAGGGTAAATGCGCGGCAAAACGGCAGGGTAAAAAAGCGATAGTCGGGGCGCGCGTTACTGTATGGGAGGGAATAGCTAATTCGTTCGTTTACATTTAATATACATGCCGCGGGCAGAAGGGGTCACCCGGGGATTTTAAGAGGCGGTAGGGATGAGTTAAAGGGGATAGTGTATCGCGGGAAGGGCTAACGCGGCCGGAAAGTGAGTAGAAGGCGAGTTAGGAGCAGGGTAACCGCGGCCGCACTTTACTGTATCGATCTGACAGATGTGCAATAGAAGCTGCAGCGGCTCTTAACTTGACGTGATTTAAATGAGGACATGAGCTGGAAAGAATGTGCCAAATAGCAGAACTGAATCCATTGAGCTATTCAATTAGCTAAAAAGTCCTCTGTTACTGGCAAACCTGGCACATTTGGATTAAATACAAAGAGCTGGGATGGCCGCATATTCGTCTGAGTTCTTTTTTTGTAGTAGGCCGTGGCCCTCTTACAATCCAAGGTGTGAAGCTATCTCTGTCTGTTTTAAGCAGCCTTGGAAAAAAGGTAGGTAACATGATCGCTTGGTTCAGGTGAAAAGTCTGAGACAACCTCTGGTAAGAAGGACAGTTGTGTCCATAAGGTGACTTCATCATGGTGAAATTGCAAGTAAGGGCAATTAGTGAACTAGCGCCTGAAGATCACTAACTTGTCTCTAAGTCACTGAGACTAGGAATACTACTTTCCCAAGTTAGATACTTCATAGAGACAGTTGCCAGGGATTTGAAAGGTGGAAACATGAGCTTTTCCCAACACTATGTTTATATCCCAAGGGATCGGAAGTTTGGAGGCTTGTGATCAAAGTCTCAGAAATCCCTTCATGAATTACGAAATCAATGGATAGTCCATCCCTTAGTCGTGTATCACTTCCCATCACACTTAAGTGTACTCATATAAATGAAGTTGCCAATCCTGTTGCGAATAGCATATGCAGATACTCCAACAGCATCTCAGGGGTATAAGAGAATGGATTAATGTCCCTTATCTCACACCAAAGGTACTGTTGCCATTTGAATGCTTAATTCCTTGTGGACAGCTTCCTAGCAGAAACAAGATGATCT